>NC_139700.1:47808854-48221354 GCF_964188405.1 Protomyctophum parallelum
AAGCCCATAGGATCTTCTAGCTGCCTGTAAGGCCCCCGTGAAGGTTCTCTTCTCTGCTGTGTTTCCAGGTGTAACATCAGCTACCTGGAGGAGTGGCTGAAGGACAAGGAGCTCCAGAGCTCCGGCGCCATGATGGACACGCTGAAGCCGCTGTCTCAGGCCGCCTGGCTGCTGCAGGTCGGCAAATGCACCGACGACGACGCCAAGGAGATCGTAGAGACGTGCACCGAGCTCAACCCTGTTCAGGTAACGCGTTGACCCATTTTGCGGCGGGAATTGGTGTTGAAAAACAAGCTTGTAGATCTGCTATTTTTTTTTAATCGGGAAAATGTAGTGCAAATCTTTGACTATGCTGTATTCTTTCACAGTGAACGTTTTTAACTCAAATCTTTGCTTCTGGGGGGGGGGGGGGTCCCTGGAACAACATATTTTCAGATGGGGGTCGGTAAACACTTACATTATAATCTTGGGGGTCCTTGACATGAAAATGTTTGAGAATGACTGACATAGAAACATGAGGCATTTGTAGAATGGTCCTCAGGTCTAAATGGGTTAAGTTAAATATAAAATAATATAAACCCAGCTCAACCCTGTGCAGTTAACACGTTTGTACTAGCAGGGCGAATATCAGCAGACTCGGACAACTTCTTTACTTGCAATTAAAATTCATATTTTATTTCCCATACGTTTTAACAATACTAAAAACAGGGGAAAAGGGAGGTGGAACAATGTTTGCTACGGTCAAGTTCAAGTTCACACGATTCAAATCTGAATGCAGAGTGTCACTTCCTGCCTATAAGAACTCACAGCATGGGCCCAATCCCACTGATTAGGGATGACACTAGGTGTGAATGGTCATTGTCCTATTGTCTCTTAAAGCAGTGGTTCCCAAACTTGTTCACGTCAAGGACCCCCAAATTGACACTAATTATCCCGCGGACCCCTATTTGAAAAGATATTCCAAGGAACCCCATGAGTGATTTTTACGGCTCTAGCAGTGATTCTCGACCCATTTAATTTCAAGGACCACCAGTTTGACATGCAGGTTAGTCTACAGACCCCCATTCAATGGCATTTCTATCTCTGGGACGGTGGGACCCCAATTTATATTGTAAAATCTATGTTAATTTAACTCTGAGGGTGTACAAATGGAACCAAATGGTTTCATTTCACGCTCAAGAGTTAAATTCTTGTTAAACATCTGCATTGCTTAATTTACAAGAAGTCTACACAAAATTAGGGAATGTAGAAGAATGGTTATTTTGATCGTTTGCCTGTTATCTCTCCTATAATGGTGCCAACATCAATACAGCATGGCCTTGTGGACAACATATTCTTTAGTTTGGGGTCTGAGAGGCTAAATGTCATCAAATGGTGGTCCATGGTAGCCTGGCTCCAGCCCTGAATCGCTAGCCACGCCCATTAAGAAAACATGTTCTGGCGATTCAGGTCTGGAGTCTCTGCCTACGACGGCGTCAGTGTCGTTCCGAAATCCGATCACAGCAGCTGATTGGCCATCAGCCCCGTCACTCGACAGTGTCAGACAACAAACATGGCTGCCCCCACTGCGGTGACTCACGCCCCTATCAATCTGGCTATTAAATCTGCATGATAAATAGTTCCTTACGGAAACGACAGGTTTTATAAACATAGTCATCCGACATATTTTACTGCTTTTGTTCACATGCTAGTAGCGCTCGTTGGCAAACGGGTTAGCCATAGCCTCATGTTTGACAATCAACGTCATCTGCTTTAATTCCTACTATTCTGATTGGTTGGTATGAACCAATCACCGAAGACTGCCGCTTTGACAACGCCCATCCCATAAACTGCTGCCGTGGGGAGGGCTAAGTGAGACAAAATGAAAAATCTGACTGAGTGTCAGGCTAGGTCCGTGGCTCAAATGCTGAATAAATAATGGACCTTGACATGAAAAGGGTTGAAAACCACTGCTGTAAGAAAAATGATAATGTTGTACCGATTCTGATTGCAATTCAATCGTTTTGAGAATAAACTGCTCTTATCTCTCTGAGTAAACATTTTTTTCTGTGCAAATCTGACTTTTATAAAAGAGGCATTGTATTCGCAGATTGTGAAGATTTTGAACTCCTACACGCCCATTGATGACTTTGAGAAGAGGGTGGCTCCATCCTTTGTGCGCAAAGTACAGGTGAGCGAGCTGTTGTTTTAAGGTACGAAAACGTCTCGTGCGGAATTCGACCTTTAACCCGAACACCTGCCTGTAGAATATAAAACAGGGGTGCAGGCAGGGAAACCATGAACCTATACCTTCTACGATGTCACTGAGCAGCGTGAAGGTACTGAAAGACCCAACATACCTCAGACATCAGCAACATTATGACAATTACAAAAAATATAATTGTCCGGCTGAAGTGTTCAGTGTTCTAGGGTTAATACAAACCTTCTCTGGTGGCGTGTGTGTGTGTGTGTGTGTGTGTGTGTGTGTGCGTGTGTGTGTGCGTGCGTGCGTGCGTGCGTGCGTTTCCGTGGTGTCTTCCAGTCGTTGCTTCAGGACCAGGAGGATCGATCCCCACAGCTGATGTTGGACGCCCGGTACCGCTTCCAGGTCACCTTCCCTTTCTGTCCGTCCGCTCAACCACTGGAGTTGCTGCAGGTCCCCACCAGTCTGAGGCTGGGCTTCCTGACCCGGGTTTGACCCCCCCCCCCCCCCCCCCCGCTCACCCACTGGAGCCGCCGCTGCAGGTCTCTGTCTGTAGCCTATATACCAGCCACCCGGGATTTGAACCGGCCCACTCAGTCACTAAATGGTAGTTGGGAACCAAATGGACCCTTATGGGTCTGCAACTCTGAGAGTGTACAAATGGAACCAAATGAATAGACTGGTCTAAACAACGCTCTGAACCAATTCATCTTCAGTGGAAACACTCTGAACTGGTTCAATATTAGGTGGGAAACATTATCCAAACCGGTTCAACCCTGATTGATTGATTGATTGATTGATTGATTGATTGATTGATTGATTGATTGAAAATGTAAAAGGAAATGTTTGAGGAAAGCACAGTTCAGTACTGCTAAGAGGCTGAGATATACCCAGACAAGCACTAAGACTTGTTTCCATTGGGGTCCTTCATTTTCAATTCATCAGAACATACAAATACACAGTAGCCTACTATGCAAGAACAAAAAAAGGGGGGCACGGTGGCACAGTTGGTACTACTGTCGCCTCACAGCTAGAAGGTCCTGGGTTCCATTCCCGCTCGGGGCGCTGTGGGTGCTGGCGGCGTGTTTCCTCCTCCGCGTCATCAGTGCCCATACCCGAAGGCGGGTTTGGCGAAAGGGCCTTTCTGTGTGGAGTTTGCATGTTCTCCCCGTGTCCCCTAGGGTAGGTACCCTCACAAAAACATGCAGTAATCCTGGTCTCTAAACTGCCTCCCCCTGGCCAGCTGGGACGCCTGATAAAGGGGAAAGGAACTGGTTGGAATAACGTGTTCCTTCCACGCGCTACGTCCAACCAGGGAAACTGTTGTCAGGTGTAAAGGAGCAACTTGGACACTCAAGCATGAAGGAAGCATGAGTTAAGTCCGTTGCTCTCCCTAGGTTGGCGGAGGGTGTGTAGAGCCCAGGATCACATCACAGGATGATTGACACAGGGGTGAAAAATGGGTTACAAAATCATGGGACAAAAAATATAAATTAAAAAAATAAAAATAAATAAAGAGAAAACATATAAATGGTTCGAAATCAAAATAACTACTTTTTTACAGGGATGGGTTATTGAATTGCAGCCCGCAAAGTGCTCTTTGAGAGCACTTTTGAAGGAGGCTTGGGATTCACATTACGACTGTTGGTAGGGCGTTCTACAATTTTAGTGGCATAGGAGCAAAATGAATGTAACCGCTTGTTTGAGCCAAATCTGGGTTGACCGTGATCTGGTGTTGTGCTTGTGGACTTCGTTGATGTTTAGGAAGCATTTGTACTTCCAGCATGGTCCTATGCATCCAATTAATCAAGAGTATAGAATATTAACAGGTTAATAATACATGTTGTCGACGAATACAATCGGCTATACATTGCAGGAGAACAGGGAAAAAGGAAAAATGCCATATGAACCGTGGTGTGTTGTTTTCATAGTCTCTTGAATAGTTTTAATTTAGTTTTAGTCTCATTTTAGTCACCTGGAATGTTTTAGTGTTAGTCTAGTTTTACTCGACTAAATATCATAAGATTTTAGTCGACTAAATCTACAGTTGATTTATTTTGGTGGGCCTTGATGCCGTCGTAATGGCTGATTTTACGACGCTTGTAGATCTGCTATTTTCAGCATGCAACTAATGGTAAAATGACTTATTCTGGATCTCTTGTCCACTAGTCCCTTCCTAACATTTTAGTCTAGTTTTTATCTGTTGACGAAATTGTCAGTATATTTATTATTTATTTTATTAGATCTACAAGCTCATAGCGCGCCACCGAGTGGCGTGCTACGAGCTTGTAGGTCTGCTATTTTAGAAAAATCTTAAAAATGCAGCAAAATCTTTGAATGTAATATTCTTTCAGAGCGAACGTTTTTTTTATTTCAACGTCAGGCCTAAATGGGTTAATCTCCACAAACCGTGAAACGTTTTATTTGTATTTTACCATCCGGTCTAAACCACACCGAGGTTAGGTTTAGAAACACAGAGCAGGCTTTCCTCCGAGGTGGAACGTGCAGTGGTGGAAAGCAACTAAGTACCTTTACTTAAGTACAATTTTGAGGTATTTGTACTTTCCAATTTCCAGTACTTTTACTTCTACTCCACTACATCTCAGAGCCAACATTTGTACTTTTACTTCACTACAATTATTTTAAAACTTGAGTTACTAGTTACTAGTTACTAGTGACCATTTGAAAAAAGCTCTCAATTGAGAGCTTGTAGATCGGCTATTTTCAATAGATTGTCTACACATTTTGAACTTGTGAAATGGGACATTCCGCAATATGAATACTTTTACTTTTGGTATTTTAAGTACGAATGAATATAAATTAATCTTGATTTAATTCACCTGTTTGTTTCCCATCGCAAGCGTTCCTCCAAACACAGCTGGTTTTGATTACAGAACTACTCAGTTTTTTATCCACTTCAAGATGACATCCAGTATTACTCGTTTTAATCAGCACGCTAAGATATGTATCTGAAAACATTATACGTTAGAAATAAGCCACGAGCTTTCCATCTGTCTGTGACTTGTAAACAAACACACTCTATGCGTCACAGCGGGGAAAATCTATTTTGAGTGAAACTTAAAAATAAAATGCCACAAAAAGCCATTGCACATCGTCTTTAAACATTTGTTTTCTAATTTATGGAATGTATTTGATTTAATTTCTTCATGAAATTACTGGTGGGGAAAAGATCATTGAATTATGTTTTTAATGGCATTCAAAATGTGTTTATGATTTATTGGGAATATTTTTCTTTTTGTTTGCTTTGTTTTGTTGTTTTAAAATAATAATGCCCAGGCAGTGGCGTAACTGTCTGGGCACCCGACTGGTAATCCAGTCGCAGTGTGCCGCGGGTTCGACTCCCGAGCCCGACACGGCCTTTACTGCATGTCTTCCCCCATCTCTCTCCCGTTTCCTGTCAGCCTACTGTCTGTCCCTTCAAAAAACCAATAAAAGGCGTAAGCCGCAAAAAAAAATAATAATAATAATAATAATAATAATAATAATAAAAATACATGTTGGAAACAAAGCATAAAGGGACAAAAGTGTCATACATATTGACCCAATGTTGATTATTCACATTTTTAATGTAGTTTTAGTCTTTTTGAATACAATTTAATTTAGTTTTAGTCCATATTTTAGCCGACAGCTGATTTTGTCTTGATGGCGTTGTAAATGGCTGATTTTACACTTTACAACAGATCTACAAGCTCGCAACGTCACTAGGGAAGCTTTTTATGAGGACCCAGTGTTTCTTAATTCCCTAGCCGTTTATTGGAAAACGGACCCTGATTTTGCCAGACTAGCGGCAAAGACCAGGTAGGAATATAATGTTGGCCGCCCTCCTAAATCTGCTCCTCTCCAACACACTGCCACATGCCTGTTTTCCAGCCTGTTTTCCAGCCCGCTCATGAGCCTGTTCACCAGTCAATCAGGCTTGGGTTAGCAGGCCGCCAGCCTGTCGGTCCAGCGCCGTAAGTTGGCTCTCGTTTAGCTATCTTCAGGGGGAACCGGGCAAGGGCCATGACTTCCAACACCGCCATGACGCTCCCAGCTGCTGCAGGATCCAGGGCTCTCCGCTGCCCAGCCTGCCTAGCCTGTGCAGCCTGCCACCTCTGCTGCCCAGCCTGCCCACCTCTGCTGCCCAGCCTGCCACCTCTGCTGCCCAGCCTGCCCACCTCTGCTGCCCAGCCTGCCCACCTCTGCTGCCCAGCCTGCCCAGCTCGGCTGCCCAGCCTGCCACCTCTGCTGCCCAGCCTGCCCACCTCTGCTGCCCAGCCTGCCACCTCTGCTGCCCAGCCTGCCCACCTCTGCTGCCCAGCCTGCCACCTCTGCTGCCCAGATCGGCTGCCCAGTCTGCCCAGCCTGCCACCTCTGCTGCCCAGCCTGCCACCTCTACTGCCCAGCTCGGCTGCCCAGTCTGCCCAGCCTGCCACCTCTGCTGCCCAGCCTGCCACCTCTACTGCCCAGCTCGGCTGCCCAGTCTGCCCAGCCTGCCACCTCTGCTGCCCAGTCTGCCCAGCTCGGCTGCCCAGCCTGCCCAGCTCTCTCTCCGCTGCCCAGCACCATGTTGCCCAGCATCCATGAGCTCTTCCCGCCAGCTGTCTCCATTGGTGACCTGCCTGCACCCTCTGCACACACGTTGAACTTTCTGCTTGTTGCTCTGCATTTAATCTTCTGCAAACCGGGGCAATATTTTCAAAATGATTACAAAATTGTCATTATTTATTTTCAAACTGCCGATCTACAAGCTCTGCTATCACCTATTTCTGAACATCATTATTATTATAGGCTACTTTTGTACTTTAAGTAGGCTACATTTGTATACCACTTTTGTACATGAATTCTGGACATGTATACCTTGTATCAGTATTTCTACAATGCAGTATCGATACTTTTACTTGAGTAAAACTGTATTTTTTTCCACCATTGGAGGTTTTTCAGACATAGCATCCTTCAACATCCAATCCGGCTCCTCCTCCTCTGTGACGTCAGGACATTCGCATCAGCTGGTGTTGTGAACTATCCTCATCAGCCTCCAGCAGGGTTGCCATGTCTGCTCTTTACAAGTGACTTTGGGCTTCTTTTTCGCTGTAAAGTAGCTTGTAAATATTTGGTAGGCCTATAGTTGCGCGTTGCGTTTTTTTGTTGTTTCTAAAGTGTATATTTAGTTGCTTTTATATAGGTGTGTTTGTCGTTTCCTAAATGTTGTTTAAACATGAGAGTGTCAGAGAGGCAGGGGCTGAAATCCCTTAAAAGGGCACGACAAAAATAGTGAAAATAGCAGATCTACAAGTTCGAAAATGTTTTATTACTTGTGCAAGCAGAGCGAGCAAGTAGCCTATTAGGCTACTGTGATCGGCTGCGTACGTCGGTGTTGTCCGTCGGCCAATAGGGGACCACCGTTCTTGTTGACGTAACTAATAGCCATACAATTTACTTGTGTGCAAGTATAGGCCATGAGGTACATGGCCTCAGCACATGAGCTTTACAGACAGTGCTTGCGCAAGCAGAGTGTGCAACTGTAATGTGTGTGTGTGTGTGTGTGTGTGTGTGTGTGTGTGTGTGTGTGTCAGGGTAAGAATGGTGGACCCTTATTGGCTGTTGATGGTGACGTAACTAAGGTTGGTATAAGGTCAATAACGGGTCTAAAGGATTTAGAACAGCAGTTGTAATAGATATTAGTTAGTAGCAGTACTTTTGCGCTCTGCAAGGCGCAAGTTGGCAATTCTTGGCATTTCTAGTTATCATTATTAGCCTATTATTTATTTTTTTACTCAATTCTTCAGATATACAAGCTCACAACATGTTGCAATGTTGTCGCATCATCAAATAGCTGAATATTAACATTTGAATTCCTCATGTGTGGAGTGGCTTCTTCTTTGAGGGGTTTAATTGTTTTCATAGAGTCTCAGACCATGGATGGTCGCTTATTTCTCTCACACAATCTGGCAACAACACAACACTGTCCTCCATCACATCATCATCCCCACCGCTCTCTCTCTCTCTCTCTCTCTCTCTCTGACACCAAAACGGACCTTATAAACACAACGAAAGGGCTTTAAACGGGACGCTATTATCACATTAACATAATCATACATAATAATAGTAAATATATGAGAGTGTTAGTGCCTGGCATCTACAGCATGGCGACCCAGCTGCAGCAGCAACCCCCCGTGGAGACCCTGTCCAGTCTGAAGACCGAGTCTGAGAGTCTGAAGACCAAGCTGGAAGATGAGAGAGCCAAGCTGCACGACGTGGAACGTAGGAGGATTATTATGCATTATTTACCATTTACAATCTGTGCGTTTTAACCCATATATATGGGCGACGTATAAGTGCTGTAAGCAAGAACAACGCAAGGCAATAGGCTACACATGCATGGAAATATAGTCATAGCAACATAGCCAAAGGATGTCCATAATCCTACATGGAAACTATGTGGATTGTACGATTATTATGAATTGTTATTATGATTATTATTATTATTATTACCATTATTATTTTTGTTATTATTATTATTACCATCATTATTATTACCAGGCTAGTATTATTATTATTATTATTATGCTTTTATTTTGCACTTATAAATAAATCATGCCACAGAAAGAATGAATTAACAGCAAGGACAATATAGGCTATAGCTGCATGTTTTATAAGTCTATATAGTTCGGATCATCACGTATTTCATACCGACTGTTACAGGTAGGCCTACGAGTCTGACGTTATCATTTTAATTGCTGTATCACCAACGGGAAGCAAACTTATTAAAAAAAAAACTCCACTGTAATTCCACTGTGTTTTTTATGATTTATTGATGCATGCATAATATAGGCTAAAGGCTATAGACAGTTCAGAGTCAGACCCTCATAGAGACGGCCTATATCGTTCGGTTCCGTGGAACCGTTCCAATTTAAGGACTGGCCGTCTATATGCGGGTCTGAACGATGCACGTTTCGCTGTTTTACGAGGAGGAGGTGAGATGAGGGCATATCTTATACGTCACAGCATTTCTGTCTGTCTGTCTGTAGCCTAATAACAGACCGTTAGCCATATTATGGAGCCATGCGCATATTTATTTAAGAATCTAAAACTGGACGGATGGATGGATGGATGGATGGATGGATGGGTGGGTGGATGGTTGGATGGATGGATGGGTGGAGTGACTGTCAGAATCCATTTAATTTCTATTCTGGTCACAATGAAATAAATTAATGGATTAATATGGGCTAAGTGCACTGACTGCACTTTCTGACCAATAGGCTGCTACCCCACTGGAATTAAAACCATTCAGTAGTATAGGATATAGGACAAGATGTCTGTCTGTCTGTCTGTCTGTCTGTCGCCTATTTATTGATCTGACGTGCCTATTTTGGACAAATGTGTCATTTACATAAATCTAGAGATTGTAGCCTAAATACATGGGCTTGGTAAAGGGATATTTTATCATCTACTCAGGATCATAGGCGCCGGAGAGGGGGTCATTTGGGTCTGAATGTCCCCCCGCGCACTGGGGAATGACTGGTCTATGTATTTATTTATTCCCGACCGATGCTGGTGGTCTGTCTATCACATGGGCGGAGCTTGAGGGGGTTCAGGGGGTGCGGTGCACCCCCTGGCAAAAAAAAATAAAAAAAAATAAGATTTTTTTTTTTTTTTTTTTTTTTTTTAACTTAACTTCTGGCTTCTGACTGTAGTTTGTAATCATCTCTCTTATCATGATATGATGACTCGCTGTATGGCTGCGCGCACGCTTTGCGTGCGTGCAGGTGTCGTTGGCCAAGCAGTCGCACCCCCAGGCGTCAAGTTCAAGCTCCGCCTATGGTCTATCACCGTCGACAAGCGCCCCGGAAGACAATTTCCAATTTTTAATTTTTTTCCATAGACGTTTCATAAAAGTATTTATTTAAAGACCTTATAAGCCAACTCGGATCGTGACAATTGATGACAATCATAAACACAATTTGTTGGGCCGAACAAATAATAATTAGATTAAAGAAAAACAACCAAAGAAAGTGTTGCACCCTGCCCTTTTTTCTTCTTTCTAATATAGGCCTATATTTCTTTTCCATGAAATGTTTTTTATGGAAACTTGTTCTTTTAGATTTCCAAATAATATATTTAAAAATAAATGAAAAAAAAGTATGTACTTTGCTGAGTGCTAATGTACTTAGTATACTTTACACTACTGGTATACAATGCACAAGGTAGTGTCTAACATAGGCATGGTCTCTCTCTCTCTCTCTCTCTCTCTCTCTCTCTCTCTCTCTCTCTCTCTCTCTCTCTCTCTCTCTCTCTCTCTCTCTCTCCCTCCAGTGCACCAGGTAGCAGAGAAGATGGAGGGTCTGGGTCAGTTTGTGATGAAGACCCGAAGGACCCTGAAGGGACATGGAAACAAGGTCCTGTGCATGGACTGGTGTCGAGACAAGAGACGCATCGTCAGCTCGTCTCAGGTATACCGTTAGATTTATTATAACCCATTGTGGGCGGGAACCCCCTTTTGGTGTTTTAAGGATTATGTTCTACTTTAGCTATTGAAAAATAGCAGATCTACAAGCTCATAGTGCGGCACCGAGTGCCGCGCTATGAGCTTGTGTAGATCTGCTATTTTTGGAAAATCATAAAAATGTGGCGCAAATCTTTGAATATATATTCTTTCAGAGCGAATATATTTAACTAAAATCTTTGCTTCTGGGAGGGTCTGGGGGTTAATTATTATTATTAATATTATTATGAATAATAATAATAATAATGTGCATCTATATAAGTTACTTATGCAACTTGTGTAAACGTTTACTGATAAAATGTCCCTCACTGTTTATTTCAGGATGGAAAAGTTATCGTGTGGGATGCTTTTACCACCAACAAGGTAAGGTATAAAATGCAATGTATACCAATGTAATAGGCCTACTGTATTTTACATAGGCCTACTGTAACAGGGGTCTTCAACCAGGGCTCAACGCTTAGCATTTTTCCAAGTAGCACGTGTGCTACTAAGTTGAAAAATATAGTAGCACACACATTTTAGGAGCACGATGAAAAGTTATCAAATAATGTGTTTTTGAGGGGCTATATACAGCTTTAGACCACACACGTCTCAATATTTGCCATTGACGATGAACGGATAAATTAGGTCAAAATTCCGCTAAATATGACGTAAATTAAACATCAAAACATTAACCGCCATTGACTTTGAAAGGACAAGTTACGTCATATGTAAACGAGCAAATCAACTAACCAATCACAGGCAACAGGCGTTCTGATTGGCCATTATGAGATGATTGACCATGATGTATGATGATAAGAGTGCCCCTCACTTCACACAGGTGTGATTTTTATTTAATACAGTGATACGAGGTAGGGGCGGGCAATATGGCAAAATATTATATCACAACATATTTTCAGAAATGATCACAATATTGATATTCATCTGGATATCATTGTTATGTTGGTTTTTATATAATCTATATAATCAATTTGTTTTTATGCTGTTAGATATTCAAATGAACGCCGCATTGAGCCTCGACATGTTGTTAGCTTGTAGCTCTGCTCTTTTTGGCGAACGACACCGCCGTTCAGAAATATAAATGTAGGTATAGAACTGTGACTATAGAATGTGCACTTTCTGTAGAGCCTTGTCTTTATCACGATTGACTGGTCAAATTCTGTAGTCGCACCGGTGCTACAAATAAAATTTGACAACTCGCACCGTGCTATTTTTTGTAGCAAATGCGAGTACCTAGTCACACTGTCGAGCCCTGTCTACAACAGGGGATTTAAAGGAATCCAAACAGCTATATTTGCAGCAGGCTTTTATTTACTTTTGCACCAGCCTCGGCCAAAAGGTCAGACGACTCAGGCCTGATTTAGATCAAGTCAGATCCAATTCAAATCCGACTTCTGGCCCGGTCATTCACACTACCGTATCCGATCTGTGCATGCAGACTCAACTGCAACAACTCAACGCAAAGCCGCCCTGCATCGACATATCTGCTTATGGTTACCGTGGTAACCAACAACAATCTAACAAAAAAGTTAGGAGCGCACACAGTAGGGAGGTGCTGACCACGGGAGACAAACTTTAAAATAGAAAGGAGAGGTCGCACAGCTCGTAGTCCCGATGCCAAAAATACTTTTTATTATACAATACAATAACAAGTATTTTTGGCATCGGGACTACGAGCTCTCCTTTCTATTTTAACCAACAACAATCTGACATTGCAGATAGGATCAAATTCGAAACCACCTCTGGATGAGACTCAAGTCTTGAAAAAAATCAAATTCCATATTATGTGACCTGTCTGCATTTAGACTTATTTCTATCTTGAATGACACAGATCTGATTCAGGCTATACATTCAGGCTAGATTTGGCTGCCAGTGTAAATCAGGCCTCAGACCCCTGGCTACTATTTGGTACCTAGTATTATTTTGTAGACATAATATTATTTTGCTCCAGTATTAGTGTATTGTGTCTCTGGGTGTTTAGAAGTATAAGCCAGCCAGGCTATAGTTTAGAAGCATGCTGTCACCATGTTTTCTTGTGTCCCTGGCAGAGACATGCCCACGAGCCTCGGAGCTCGAGTCCGAGTCAAGTCTAGAGTCTTTGGGGTCGATTTCCGAGTCGAGTCTAGAGTCTTTGGGGGTCGAGTCCGAGTCAAGTCTAGTCTTTGGGGTCGAGTATACGAGTCAAGTCTAGAGTCTTTAGCCACGAGTACGAGTCAAGTCTAGAGTCTTTATCGACGAGTACGAGTCAAGTCTAGAGTCTTTAGCCACGAGTACGAGTCGAGTCTGGAATCTCTGTAAACAAAAGGGGAAAAAAAATCAGGTTTTCATTTATTTAATTGTTAATTTATATGACATAGCCTAAGGCTGAAATACAGTTGTGATGATCTACACACGCAACCCAAAATGAAAAATGCACAGAATGAATGAGCTTGTAGATCTGCTATTAATGTGGTGCAAATCTTTGAATATATATTATTTCAGAGCCAACGTCCCTGGAACAACATATTTTCAGATGGGGGTCCGCGGCCAAACACAGATAATGCTGGGGGTCCTTGACATGAAATAGTTTGAGAACCACTGACATAGAAACATGGGTTTTTAAGAAAACTGTCAGGATTTAGAAGACATTTGTAGAATCGTCCACAGGTCTAAATGGGTTAATAAGTAGGCATATGAAACAAATCACTGGTGCTGCGCTGTGTTCAGTGCATAACGAGACCGCTCAACCACGGTCACTCTCCTCTCATGTTCACAGTCACCACAGTAGTTAGCCAGTTTCAGGAAAGGCACAATGTACTAATAATCATGTTGGCTGTTAAAGTTCCACTTCCAACCTTCTCATGTGGTTCCATTTCCAGGACAGGAGTGAATAACCTAAACGTCTCTGAAGTAGGTATAGATCTCCATTTAGTTTCCACTGAAGAAACAGTGTTATGATTATATCCCAAGTAGTGTATCAGTTCGAAAAGTGAACCTTTTTCATTATCCATCTTATTCGTGCAATGGTCCAAAACAGAGCTGCAGCTACGTATATCGTCAGAAGGCATTTGTAGAATCAGCCTCAGGTCGAAGTAAAATGGCCCATGCGAAGGTGTTTCATGCAAGGTTTCCTAAAGTAACAACTTAGGCTATTATTTAATACTGTAGTGTAAACTGTTTGCACCATAGATAGCCTCTCAAACCCATGGCTTGTTCCGATGCGTAACGTGCGTCGGGCCGGCTACAACCACCCAAAAAAAACAGACATACAAGCTGTCGACACGCCGTTTCATGGCGTGTTGACAGCTTGCAGATCTGTTATTTTGGGGACATAACCAAGGAGTATAGGCTACAAGCCTGTAAGTACTGTAACATTGCATGGGCTCAGTCATTGATTGTCCATGTCGAGTCTGGAGTCTTTGAGGGGCGAGTCCAAGTCAAGTCTGGAGTCTTATTTGTGGCGACTGAGTCTTATAGTAGGAGTCTTTAACTTGAGTCACCATCTCTGGTCCATGGTTCTAGGAGCATGCAGTGATCATATTTTCTTGTGTCCATGGTTCTATAGGAACATGCGGTGACCATGTTTACTTGGGACCCTGGTTCTAGGAACATGCGGTGATCATGTTTACTTGTGTCCATGGTTCTAGGAACATGCGGTGACCATGTTTACTTGGGCCCCTGGTTCTAGGAACATGCGGTGACCATGTTTTCTTGTGTCCGTGGTTCTAGGAACATGCGGTGACCATGTTTGCTTGTGTCCCTGGTTCTAGGAACATTCGGTGACCATGTTTACTTGTGTTCATGTTTCTAGGAGCATGCGGTGACCATGCCGTGCACATGGGTGATGGCCTGTGCCTACGCTCCCTCTGGCTGTGCTGTAGCGTGTGGGTGAGTGACTCTATCCCTTTCACATTTCAACTCCATGTACTGTGTGTAAACTTTAAAGATGGAGTGCCACCATTTTTTTCCACCCTAAAACATGATAATCAGGTAATATTACAATATAAGGGGGAAGAACTTTTTTCCAAAAAGTGTACAGTATTTGTTAAAATCATGCTTTTATGTGGACACGCCCACCAGTTCATTAAGTATGCCTGGTTTGCCTGGTGGGTGGTGAAGGGTGGTGATCCACCTGAACTGAAGCCGCACCCACAGCTGTAGTTGTATGATAAAGGGGGAGGGGTTAGGGGAGGGGCTGATAGTGTGGTGTCACTATATTACTGTTTACTTTATTGGCCCGTTTGACTGTCAAGGGTTCAGCCTCCAGGAAGAAACCCTAAATACAAAGTTAATACACCATTGCACATAAAAACTCCAGGGTGTTTAATGAAGTACTGTCACCTCATAGACACATGAAAAACTGGAAAAATAAAATAAATTGTGCCACTCCATATTTAACACGTCTTATCCAGAGCGACGTACACCAGTGTCTTATCCAGAGCGATGTACACCAGCGTAAGATCAGCGTAAACCACTGGCTCCCAAACGTTTTAGCTCGAGACCTGCAGAAGACAGATTAGATTTACTCTGGGACCCAAATGAGTGCAAATAATAAGGGAAAATTAGCTAAATATGTGGCAAACTACAAAAAAAAATGCTTACCACTAGCTTTTCTTGACAAATGTGTTCATAACTATCACCTATCAATTTGTTCCAATTTGTTTCCCTGGGGAAACTTTGTGACAGCTCCTGAAAGTTGGGGTACCATTAACTCATTGACCGCCATCTAGTGGTGGCTCAGAGCGGCGCACCCGAGACATGGCCAAAGCATTTCCGGGGGTCCCCAGCTTAAAAATTGAGATGCCATGCCATAGACAGCATAAGACCGGAGTGTTATGAGCGCATATACAGGATGTATATGCGGCTATGGACGTTTTAGTAAAGTTTTTGTGCAAAACTAATGCTTGTCTGTCTGTCTGTCTGTCTGTCTGTCTGTCTGTCTGTCTGCCTGCCTGCCTGCCTGCCTGCCTGCCTGCCTACCTGCCTGCCTGCCCGCCCTGTCACACTTCAGTGGTCTGGACAACAAGTGCTCGGTGTATCCTCTCTCTCTGGACAAGAACGAGAATCTGGCGGCCAAGAAAAAGTCTGTGGCCATGCACACAAACTACCTGTCTGCCTGCTCCTTCACCAACTCTGACATGCAGGTACCTGTCTGTCTGTCTGTCTTGTCAGTCTGTCTTTCATCATGGCCCGCCAAAAATGTTGACGCCAAAATACATTGTAGTCGTTAAAATCATATGATATTCAGTCGACTAAAGCTATACTGAAACTAAAAACTTTTCAGATGACTGTATTAATGCCTGTGATCATATAAAGCCTGTGGGCATGCCTCACACAAAGGCGGACATCTGGTCACCCTACTGTGCACTGTTTTTGTAACAATCCCGGACGAGCCCCCATTTGTAATGGCCAGCCGGGGCGCCTGATGGAGGGGAAAGGATCTGGTTGGAATAACGTGTTCCTTCCACGCGCTACGTCCAACCAGGGAAACTCCCCCCTGTCAGGTGTAAAGGAGCAACTTGGACACTCAAGCATGAAGGAAGCATGAGTTAAGTCCGTTGCTCTCTCCAGGTTGGCGGAGGGTGTGTAGAGCCCAGGATAACATTAGATGATTGACACAGGGGTGAAAAATGGGTTACAAAATCGTGGGATAAAAAATATATTAAAAAATAAATAATAAATAATATTGTAATGTTTTGGGACAGATCCTGACGTCCAGTGGAGATGGGACCTGTGTTTATATTACATTGTTTGGGACAGATCTTGACGTCCAGTGGAGATGGGACCTGTGTTTATATTGTAATGTTTGGGGACAGATCTTGACGTCCAGTGGAGACGGGACCTGTGCGCTGTGTTTAAATTGTAATGTTTGGGGACAGATCTTGACGTCCAGTGGGGATGGGGCCTGTGTTTATATTGTAATGTTTTGGGGACAGATCTTGACGTCCAGTGGGGACGGGACCTGTGCGCTGTGTTTATATTATAATGTTTGGGGACAGATCCTGACGTCCAGTGGGGACGGGACCTGTGCGCTGTGTTTATATTGTAATGTTTGGGGACAGATCTTGACGTCCAGTGGGGACGGGACCTGTGTTTATATTGTAATGTTTGGGGACAGATCTTGACGTCCAGTGGAGATGGGACCTGTGTTTATATTGTAATGTTTGGGGACAGATCTTGACGTCCAGTGGAGATGGGACCTGTGTTTATATTGTAATGTTTGGGGACAGATCTTGACGTCCAGTGGGGATGGGACCTGTGTTTATATTGTAATGTTTGGGGACAGATCCTGACGTCGAGTGGGGACGGGACCTGTGCGCTGTGGGACGTAGAGAGCGGTCAGCTCCTCCAGAGTTTCCACGGCCATGCGGCGGACGTGCTGTGTCTGGACCTCGCTCCGTCCGAGACGGGGAACACCTTCGTGTCCGGGGTGAGAAGAACCACACGTTCACACACACACACACACACACACACACACACACACACACACACACACACACACACACACGCAGATTCTACAAATGCCTTCTAAACTGTCATGTTTCTATATCAGTGGTTCTCAAACATTTTCATGTCAACTACCCCCAAGATTTTATATGTAATTGGCCGCCGACCACCATCTGAATATGTTGTTCCATGGACCCTCCCCCCCCACCCAGAAGCAAAGACTTGAGTTAAAAACGTTTGCTCGGAAATAATATATATTATTCAAAGATTTGTGCCACATTTTCATGATTTTTCAAAACTAGCAGACCTACAAGCTCATACAAGCTCATACAAGCTCATAGCGCGGCACTTATGAGCTTGCAGATCTGCTATTTTTCAATAGCTAAAGCGTAATATAACACAACATGTGAGTACGTTTTCCACCAGTGCTTTTTTGTCTTCCCGCGGTGGCAGGGCTGTGACAAGAAGGCCAACGTGTGGGACATGCGTTCAGGACAGTGCATCCAGTCCTTTGAAACCCACGAGTCAGACATCAACAGTGTCAAGTAACACACGCACACACGCGCACGCACGCTCGCTTGCACGCACGCACACACACACGGCAAGTCGTTAACCCATTCTGACCTGAGATCAGATTCATACGAGGTTTTCCACTGGACACACACTGGTCTGATAAAACCATTCTGACCTGAGATCAGATTCTAAAAATGTCAGTCGTTCTTCGATTTTTCAAAAATGGCAGACCTAGATCTGCTATTTTTCAATAGATAAAGCATAACATGATGCTAACACCAAAATGGGTGCCCGGTCAGAATGGGTTAACATGGTTTATTGATCACTATACTGTAGTTTCTGATCTGCATTATATGCGAATGTGTGTGGGTGTGTGTGTGTGTGTGTGTGTGTGTGTGTGTGTGTGTGTGTGTGTGTGTGTGTGTGTGTGTGTGTGTGTGTGTGTGTGTGTGTGTGTGTGTGTGTGTGTGTGTGTGCGCGCGCGCGCGTGCGTGCGTGCGTGCATGTTTCTTCGTCAATAGATACTATCCTAGTGGAGATGCCTTTGCCTCTGGCTCTGATGACGCTACAGTGAGTAATCTGTCTGTCTGTCCGTCCGTCTGCCCGCCCGCCTGCCTGTCTGTCTGTCACAGTGTTTCCTGTCATTTTCACTGACAGTGTGTAAATTACACTGTAATCTTTGTTAAAGTGTAATCTTTGTTTACAGTGTATGAAATGAAACATGAATGTGTATTCCAGTGTCGTCTGTATGACCTGAGGGCGGACAGAGAAGTGGCCATTTACTCCAAAGAAAGCATCATTTTTGGAGTCTCCAGCGTTGACTTCTCTCTCAGTGGTAGGATCATTATTGATTTATTGATTACTGTCACAATATAGAGCTATTTAACAATGCTACTGAACACACACTATATAGCAATGATTACTGTCACACTATAGAACTGTTTAACACTTATTTTAATTAAGAAATATGACTTCAGATTCACGCATCGAGTCGAGAAATGTTCCGGTCCATATTGTTAACGCACAGTTCACATTTTAACCCTCTCAAGGGCGGCTACTTTTCGGCGGCTACAACGACTACACCCTGAACGTGTGGGACGTCCTGAAGGGGACCAGGGTGTCCATCCTGTTTGGACACGAGAACCGCGTCAGCACCCTGAGAGTGTCCCCGGACGGAACCTCCTTCTGCTCGGGGTCCTGGGACCACACTCTGAGAGTGAGACAGCCTTTATTAATGCATTCACACTCTGAGAGTGAGACAGCCTTTATTAATGCATTCACACTCTGAGAGTGAGACAGGCTTCATTCATTCATTCACACTCTGAGAGTGAGACAGCCTTTATTAATGCATTCACACTCTGATAGTGAGACAGGCTTCATGCATTCATTCATTCATTCACACTCTGAGAGTGAGACAGCCTTTATTAATGCATTCACACTCTGATAGTGAGACAGGCTTCATGCATTCATTCATTCGTTAATTCATTCATACTCTGAGAGTGAGACAGCCTTTATTAATGCATTCACACTCTGATAGTGAGACAGGCTTCATTCATTCATTCATTCACACACACTCTGAGAGTGAGACAGCCTTTATTAATGCATTCACACTCTGATAGTGAGACAGGCTTCATTCATTAATTCATTCACACTCTGAGAGTGAGACAGCCTTTATTAATGCATTCACACTCTGATAGTGAGACAGGCTTCATTCATTCATTCATTCACACTCTGAGAGTGAGACAGCCTTTATTAATGCATTCACACTCTGATAGTGATACAGGCTTCATGCATTCATTCATTCACACTCTGAGATTGAGACAGCCTTTATTAATGCATTCACACTCTGATAGTGAGACAGGCTTCATTCATTCATTCACACGCTGAGAGTGAGACAGGCTTCATTCATTCATTCACACTCTGAGAGAGAAGGGCCTCATTCATTCATTCACACTCTGAGAGTGAGACAAGCCTCATTCATTCATTCGCACTCTGAGAGTGAGACAGGCCTCATTCATTCATTCACACGCTGAGAGTGAGACAGGCTTCATTCATTCATTCACACTCTGAGAGAGACAGGCCTCATTCATTCATTCACACTCTGAGAGTGAGACAGGCCTCATTCATTCATTCGCACTCTGAGAGTGAGACAGGCCTCATTCATTAATTCGCACTCTGAGAGTGAGACAGGCCTCATTCATTCACACTCTGAGAGTGAGACAGGCCTCATTCATTCATTCACACTCTGAGAGTGAGACAGGCCTCATTCATTCACACTATGAGAGTGAGACAGAGTAAAAGCGGCCATGTCTTCCCGGCACCCCAGAGCTTTTATTTTGAAGGAATCCTGATTGTGTTAACGGTCAGTGGAGTTCTGTGAAAGTCCCTTTCTAACGAGCGTCTATCTCCGTCCGCATTTCAGATCTGGGCTTAACGACTGACGGTGAGGTCGGAGGAAGAAGAAGATGAAGACGATGGCAGACATAGTCTTAAAGACGATGAAGATGATGAAGAGGATGGTGGTGGTGAGGTGGACATAGTCTTAACGATGATGAAGAGGATGAAGATGATGGTGGTGGTGGTGGTGGTGAGGTGGACGGAGTCTAAAAAGTGGTTCCAAAGCTTTTTTTATCCCGTTATACCCAAAAGAGAAATGTGATCTCTCCCCCACAACCCGGCCTTCACGCAAATACACTACTAGAAAAAAAAAACCCAAATCCGTACATTTTACACTGAAATCCTCCCCATTTACCGTGACCCGGCGTCTCCAAGCGAACGTGAAGCCCGGAGCGAGCGAGTTGCCGTGTTGAACGTTGCGAGGTTCGGTACAGCTGACTCGGGGTACTTAGAGTTGTAAAGCCAATTCTCCATATGCAGACCACGGCCATCTTACCATATAAGTTCATGGCAAAGTGCTAACAAGGTGCAACTTCCATTGGCAGCCCATTCATCCAAACAGAAAAGTCCTATCTGATTGTATTACACAACGTCAAACTCACCAACGTTGCAGCTGTACGGAAAGCTTGAATTATTCTCTTTCTATCCTCAAAAGTGTTTGTTTCATAAAAATCCACTGTATACATGTTATGAGCTACTTTGTGTCCTTGCGGGTGATTATTTTTCTAAGTGCTGGAGTTTGGAAGTGCTCGTTGGATATCAACTCAACTGCCCCTGTGTACCACCTGTTTTGAATTAGCACATAATGCAGGAGGCAGCAGGACATTGCTTTACTGAAAACGAGTGCTTCCAAACTCTGATGGGAACATATGGCCGGGGTCTGCAAATGGGCAATAGGCCCAGTATCGTAAATAATGTCAAACACGGTGAAAAATACCACGGATTGGCAATTCAGGACATACGATACTAGTTAAAGCCACTTCTCCGTCGTCGCCGTGGAAACAGTAGTAGAGTATAGTATGTATGGATTTCGGGGTTTGCTAGTAGTGTGTGTCCCCTGGACGCAAACTAGTGAAAATAGCCGATCTACAAGCTCACAACGCGTCGCTTCGACGCCACGCTGTGAGCTTATAGATCGGCACTACGACTTAAACATCTTGGTTTCTAATTTATGGAAATTTTATTTTATATTTCTTTACTAAATTATACTGAAATAAATCGTTGAATTTAGTTTTTAATTTAATTTAAATACTTTTTTGGAGGGGAATGTTTGAACATTCTGAAATAATGATCAATAATATAAACCAAATGTAGGAAACAAAAGGACCCATAAAAATATGTCTGCGAGACTGCGACCCACAAATGGGTCCCGAGCCAGTGTTTGGGAACACAGTGATCTAAAGGGACGTTATTCATAATATAACAATAATTTAACAACGATGCAGTGTTGATTTCATCGACTAAAACTTTGACGAAAAATGTTCGTCGACTTCCTTTTTTCACTGACAAAAACTAAGTGGAAACTAAATGAAAACTAAGCTATGATGACTAAAACTAAAGATACTGACAATTTTGTCAACAAATAAAACCTAGACTACAATGTTAGGAAGGACAAGAGTGGACAAGAGATCCAGTATAAGTCATTTTACACTTGGTTGCATGCAGAAAATAGCCGACCTACAAGCTCACAACGCATCGCAGCACGGCGCGTTGTGAGATTGTAGATCGGCTATTTTCAGCAAGTATAAAATCAGTCATTATGACGGCATCAAGGCCCGCCAAAACACATTTTAGTCGACTAAATCAACTGTAGATTTAGTCGACTAAAATCTTATGATATTTAGTCGACTAAAACTAGACTAACACTAAAACATTCCAGGTGACTAAAATGTGACTGAAACTAAATGGAAACTATTGAAGAGACTATGACTAAAACTAAAATCTGCCAAAAACAACACTGCAACGATGATTATGTGAGTTTCTACACTGACGTCCACTGACGTCCTATTAGACCTATTATGGGCGATTCTACCAATGTCTTCTAAAATCGGACATGCAGTCTGACAATAGTTTTAAGAAAATAATTGAAGGACCCCCAGAATTATGCATTTAAGCCATAACCCCCAATCTCAGAATATTTTGTTCCCCCCACCCCCAGAAGAGTTGAAAATACTGGAAAAAAGGACTTACTTGTGACACACATTGCACGTACTGTCAGCAGCTGTCAGAGTCAACAGAGATTTTTTTAATTTTTCTTTCTTTTTGCACACACCAGTTACTCACCACCATGAAGTCTTGAATTCAGTTTTTGTCACATTCCTAAGCCAATAATTATTTGATTGAATACTTTCAATACAGTACAAATAATTCAAGGTCTGCTAAAAGGATTTATCCAAGAAAGCCTATTGGCTGGTTTCCATTTGGGTCCTTTATTAAATTGTACTCAATTCATCGACAACATTAACGATAATATCTCCATGAATCGAAGGTTCATGGGGTGTGTTATTGACACAGTAATACAGAAAATAAGACCTACAGAACAAAGAAAAACAACATTGTGGGGACTTGTTTCCAAGTCAACAAATACAGTACAAAGCCTATATATTGCGCCACCACTTACACTCTAAAACCTTTTAAAAATATCACAACGTGTTAATGTAGATTGGCTAGTTGGCTTTGGCTCTTATGTCCCGAGACATAGCCAAAGCATTTTTACGGGGGTCCCCAGCCAAAAACGTTGAGAACCCCTGGCGTAAGATATGGACCTTAATGTACCAAAGAGAAAAATAGGGGGAAAAAAGCAGCGGCAGTGAATGAGACCTCCTTTACATTATCTCCCCCTTGTGGTGTGTCCTGGTAGATGTTGTTTTTTTCAGGCCAAAAAGAGGAGCCTACCAGCTAGCATTGTAATCGTCTCCCGGTCTCTTTGTTAATAACAAAACATTCCCGAGTAGAGGTGAATGAGACCGACAGCATCCCACATGGCCTTCCGAATGGATTTTGATTGGCTGCCGGTGTTTGTATCATCGTTTTATCATCTGTTATATTATTAAGTCTTTCTGGAACAGGGGTCATCGCCACCCTGGCTGAGAGTGTACAGATGAAACCAAATGGACCCGTAAACGCTCTCAGGCCTCACTCACACCTATACATCTAGCATACAACAATGTTGCATGGTAGATGTAAGCAAGTTGCAAGTGTCATGGCCGCCCCAATGCATTTCCAATGGAAGTCACATGGTTTGATACAACATGTTGGACTACAAGCTGTTGTATGGCTTTCGGCTGTGTTTCGACTGCCCCCCCCCCCCCCCCCCCCCATACAACACAAATGTTGTGTCAAACCATGTGACTCCCATTGGAAATGCATTGGGGCAAGATGTATCACACCCTTTGTATACAACAAGCATACATCAGTCTGTTGCGAAGGTGTGAGTGAGGCCTCAGAGTTAAAGGGGTGTAAAACTAAATCAAATCAAACAAGGCCAAGTCTTTGTCACGGACATAATTGATGCCCCTCCGCCCCCTGTATACGGACACATTGATGACGCCTGTTCTGGAACTTATATAAACTATTTAATCTATTGTTGTGGTGTGTGGACTCCACTACAATTCAGGAGGACTTTCAAAGGACACACTTTATAGTTGTGGTTGACTGGTTGTCGTTATCATGCTCTGGTGTGATGGGAGAAGATGAGGGTAGATAGATCGTCGTCACTTTGCTTGAGTACAATCGTATAGCTAGGGGCAATTCAGTAGTACATATATTCCTTGTATGTACGTACGTATACATAGGCGGATCTAGAAATTATGGGCCCCTGGGTCACCACCATGCAAAAGGCCCCCCCCCCACCCCCCAGAGCTTCCCCCCCCCCCCCTGATGTGGTGCATACTGTACACTGTCTGCACACGTGTACGCATAACAATTATGACTACAGTATAGGGCTGTAGGACATACAGTATAGGGCTATAGGGCTGTATAGGATTTACAGCAAGGGATTGCTTAAAAATAATAAACAGACAAAAACTAAGCCAAATAAAAGCAAACTGAGGGTTTAAACACGCAGTGATGTATCGCATCATGATGGTTTAGGACTTTTGGGGTTATTTTATTGACACAAATGAATAAGCCCATTGTTAATGACAGTGACAAGGACCGTGTGTGTTACTGTTATTCACTGTTACCCTTTTTCTTTTTTTGGGGGGGGGGTCACGCGGACGCTCAAGCTCAGGGGCCCCTGGGCCCGGGCCCGTTGGATAATCCTCCCCTGTACGTACATACGCGCTCACTCCGAGTCCTCAATCATGCATTGAAGGAAGCATGAGCTCAGTTCGGGGCTCTCCCCAGGTTGGCAGAGGGAGATAGTGTCCAGGATTACAGCTTTAGGCAATTGGCGCCGGGAGAAAAATGGGTTATAAAAATATATATAAAGAAATACATACATCAGTATATACATAGTAATTTACGTACATACAATATACGTATATTCTCATTGTATAAACAGTCAGCTATAGATAACGTGACACCAGGTGGTGATTTAGATTTATAGCACACTTTTACGACCATATACTTTATATAATATAATTGAATGAAATGGCACGAGACTGTATAGGATGACAGTTTGAGATGTACAAACACATATTTATTACAGACATAATTTATTTATGTGTGAATATTGGGAAGATGTGTGAAGCATTCCAATCAACATATAGTTCTGGGAAAACTATATTGTTCTGTGATTTTAAGGACATTATTTAAACGAAATGTAAAAAAGAAATACACATTATGTTTACACACATGATGATCTGATTACTTTTTCTTTTCATTTTTGTTTATTTTCAATTCTACCGTGATTCAGTGGTTTTCAAAGTGTGGTCCAGGGACCGTCAGGGTTCATTGGGGGGGTTCCAAATGGACCCCATTTGGTTTCGTGTATAACATAACTTAAGGGTCCATTTGGTACCATGTTTACACTCTCAGAGTTACAGACCTGCATGTAAGGGTTCATTTGGTTCCATTTGCACTCATAGTTACAGACCTGTAAGGGTCCATTTGGTTCCATTTGTACAGTTACAGACCTGTAAGGGTCCATTTGGTTCCATGTGTAACACTATCAGAGTTATGGGACTCCCTGGACTAAAATGTCCTGTGCACTTCTCATTGCATTTTGTCTGATGGCTGTACTTTCATTATGTTGTAATAATTATTATAGTTTTATTTACAGCGGTTCCCCATCATATTCTGGGTCAGGGCCCACTCGAAAAAAGGTGTCCGTGGTAGGTCCACCCATGTGGCCACTTAACCGTTATGTGGTCACATGGTATAGGCACAGTCATCTGACCACTGTCTTAAGTGGTCACATGGGTGGACCACATAGCATTTTAATCCAGAGGATGTCTATTTTAATGATCAATCAATCAATCAATAAATAAATCAATCAATCAATGCATTGATTGATTGATTGTGTTCCTTTCAGCTTGGATCAATGGAACTATCGTAAGTTCATATTTATCGGTGTCACAATGAAAACTCTTTACAAATATCATTAAAGTCTTAAGTTTATTTTTTGCCAATTATTTGGGGGCCCCACTTTTCAATACCCTCATGGCCTACCAGTAGGCCCTGGGCCACAGCTTGAGAACCGCTGGTTTTTAATATTACAAAGATTCTGTACCTGTTCTTCAATAAACTGTTTATTATCAGAATATCACATATACAGTAGACTATACACAATAAACTCTGTTTTATCATGCTGTGGGTTTTTTTTGCAACTCAACTTTTTTTTAAACATTTTTCTCTATGCCAATTCATTCCTCCCTCACTCACACACTGCTGTTTGTATGTATCCTATACTGACTCACCTTCCAGTGAGGAGCCCCCACCGGGAGGACTTACTGTTAACTGTTGTATATTATATACTGACTCACATGTCAGTGAGGAGCCCCCATCGGGAGGACGTAGCCTACTGTTTGTATCCTATAGGCCTATACTGACTCGCCTGTCGTCTATTATAGAATTTTATTATTTTATTAATGCCTTTCAGCTCTCCTGCTATTAATATGATACATTTACGGTTTATGTTACATTAATACCACGTTCACAAACAGGATCACAGGATCATAGTAGGCCTACTACAATATAGGCCTACAGTAAAATATCTCGTAACTTCAGTATGTATTCATCAGTTTATTTAATGTATTCGTACGGAGGATGCTCTGTTCGTCTTTTTCACGTAAACCCGAAAACAGCAGATCTACAAGTTCACAAGGCGTCGCGGACGCGGCGCAATGTGAGCTTGCAGATCTGCTGCTTTCGGCGCACGAGCGAGCGCCGTGCGCTCGCGCTGCTGCCTGTGGCGTTGCCGGGGCAACCCTTGAAGTCCCATAGCTCCACGGGACAACCCAGCCAATCAGGAGCTGACCGTGAACCCTCCGGACCCATGGGACGTCTCCGCGGGGGATGGTCACGTGATTGCAAATTCAAAACAACATGGCTGCCTTCACTGTGGAGCTGAATGTTGTCGTGTTGACATGAACTAATGTTTTAATTAATCTAAACATCAAAGACACGTTCTTGTCATTGATTAGTGGCCGTAAAGAAATACAAAGCTACAGTAAGTGATGTTTTCTTTGTTAAAATAAGTGTGAATTATAGCTCTATATTGTGACAGTAATGATTGCTATAGAGTGTGTGTTCAGTAACAGTGTTAAATAGCTCCATAGTGTGACAGTAATCATTGCTATATAAAGTGTGTGTTCAGTTATTACAGTGTTAAATAGCTCTATATTGTGACAGTAATTCACAGTGTTAAGACTAAAGACTAATATTTTTTATATTTAGCTGACTTAACACTATAACTATATAAACAATTTCAGAATACTATATAACTAAAACCAAATAGTCAGTGTGTTGTTCAGCACAAGCTTAGACTCAATTATAATTGTAGCATTTGTTGTTTTATTTGTGTTTGTGTGCAATGTTTTGGATCATAACGATGAGTGATGTTGCAGTGGAGTAGCCTCTTGGCTATAGACTCCAAAGTGATGCAACTTAAAAGTCGTGTGCCATTTGAGAACCTCACAGGTCACGATGCCATATTGGCAAGACAGTGGATTGTCAGTAAATTGTCAGAACATTGCCAGTGGGAATTAATAGTGAGAGAAATCTATGAAAATCTGGGAACTAAATCGTTACCAAGAAATTTCTTCACCAATGTGTTTCTAAATGTGTCTACTAACATGTACTAAAAGTTTGAAATTCAACTCCTGTGGAGTTATTAGCATAATATGTGACCATACCCATAACATCCTATATAAGGCCAAAAAGTCCAAATTTCATCATTCTTTAAGTAGCATGTGACGTATGAAACTAGGGGTTCTTCATGATTCTGAATCCATTCCAAGCATTAGTTTTGCACAAAAAACTAACCTTGGGCTAAATTAGGCCATATCCACTGTGATAACGGCTATGGCTATGTTTTTTGTGCAAAACTAATGCTATCGAAATCGTTCTGCTATGCAATTAATCAATTGTATCAATACTAAATGTTTGTGCGTGCCGTGGTATGGTATTTAGCATTTCTTTTGAAGAACAATGAAAAAGGTGGGTTTAATTACTTAATTTAAAATAATGTCAATGTATTTTAAATAGTTACTGTATCGATTTCAAATTATTGAATCATATCATATCGGATCGCCAAAATGAACCAAAATCTGTATCGTATCGTCAACCATGTATCGTGATACGAATCACATCGCTGTTAAAATATATTGTTGTTACACTCCTAATATTCAGCTATTAGTGTAGATTTTTGTCTTACACAAACATTAAATTCCATTTGACAATGAATGGAGAATTTAAGTCATACAGTATGTGGACACTGGACAGGCACATCGGTATTATTGTCCTACACAAATTCCCATTGACAATGCATGGATAATGTACGTCATAATGTGGACGAGCAAATCGACATGATGATGTACGGTGATAGGACACAAGAGTGCCCCTCGCTTCACACAGAGGTGTGATTTTTTAACCCATTCTGACCTGAGATCAGATTCTAAAAATGTCTTCTACATCCTGACAGTTTTCTGAAAAAGCTATGTTTCTATGTCAGTGGTTCTTTGATAAAAATAAATAAATAGCAGACCTACAAGCTCGTAGCGCGCCACTCGGTGGCGTGCTATGAGCTTGTAGATCTGCTATTTTTCAATGGCTAAAGCATCACATAATGCTAACACCAAAAGGGGTTCCCACTTCCCACCCAAAATGGGTTAATTGACAACAAATCTCTTTTTTGGCGAATGAAAATGACGTGATCAGTCCCGGTTTCCAATTACGTGACCAGATTGGGACAACCCTACTCCTAGTACTACTACTACTACTACTAATTGTATAATACGAATGTGTTCAGATGAGTGATGTGGTGGAGAAGACCCTCACAGCGCTCCCCAGCCTCTTGGCTCTGGACTCAACACAACAACCTTCGTCTGGGGGAAAACTGTCGTCTGCCTCCAAGCTGGGACAGCTCATCAGAGCCATCACTGAGCTCACCTCCAAACACGTGAGTTAACACTTTGAGGACAAGTTTTTGTTTTGTACAGCTGTAGAATATATATATATATTTTTTAAAGGAACCGGAATCACTCCAATAGGGCCGATCCACTGGACGCTGGATGGGTGCTGGACCCATTCAGGGCGGGAACCCCCTTTTGGTGTTCTAAGCATTATGTTATACTTTAGCTATTGAAAAATAGCAGATCTCATAGCGCGGCACCGAGTGAGCTTGTAGATCTTTTTTTTATCGTGAAAATGTGGTGCAAATCTTTGAATTATATATTATTTCGCAACAAAAGTTTTTTTTAACTCATATCTTTGCTTCTGGGAGGTCCCTGACATATTGTCAGATGGGGGTTCGTGGCCAAATTCAGAAAATTCTGGGGGTCCTTGACATGAAAAAGGTTGAGCACCACTGATATATAGAAACAGGTTTTTCAGAAAACCTTTAGAATTTAGAAGACTTTTTTATTTATTTTTTAATTGGCCTCCTAAATGGCTTTTTAGTGTCCGTCCTGTTGTACTCCGGCGTGCGCTCTCACACGCTTATTTGCCGTTTTTCTGCTCAATCCCACTCAATCTGCTCCACAATCCCTGATTTGTGGAGTGTTGTCCAGGGTGTTTTTAGGGAAGGGAGAACAGTCAAGACATTGTTATGCTCGGTTGTTGCGCTCTGAAAATAGGCGACACATTGTGAGCTTGTAGACCGGCTATTTTCAGCATGCAACCAAGTGCAAAATTTGCAATCACGGTGCCATCGAACAGAAACAACCATAGATGTAGTCAACTTAAAATCACATGACACGTAGTCAACTAAAACTAGTCTTAAACTAAAACGTTTAACATGACTGAAACTAAATAACATGTTATGCAAAAGTCTATGACTAAAACAAAATAAACACTGGAAAGTGTACGTTATCAATGTGTATGGCTGTAATATGAATGTTCCTTATGATCCCGCAGGAGGAAGAGAAGCTGGTGAAACGTGAACTGGTCTCTATTAAAGAGCAGGTGTCTTCCCCAAACACCTCCATGGTACGACACGCTTTACTCCACACTGTACCTCCATGGTAGAGCACACTTTACAACCAAGAGCACACTTCACAACCACCTCCATGGTAGAGCACACTTTACAACCACCTCCATGGTAGAGGACACTTTACAACCACCTCCATGGTAGAGCACACTTTACAACCACCTCCATGATAGAGCACACTTTACAACCACCTCCATGGTAGAGCACACTTTACAACCACCTCCATGGTAGAGCACACTTTACAACCACCTACATGGTAGAGCAGACTTTACAACCACCTCCATGGTAGAGCACACTTTACAACCACCTCCACGATAGAGCACACTTTAACCCACACTTTACAACCACCTCCATGGTAGA
The DNA here is from genome assembly GCF_964188405.1 of Protomyctophum parallelum. NCBI lineage: Eukaryota > Metazoa > Chordata > Actinopteri > Myctophiformes > Myctophidae > Protomyctophum > Protomyctophum parallelum. Next base: position 47,838,831 of record NC_139700.1, read on the forward strand.
GCACACTTTACAACCACCTCCATGGTAGAGCACACTTTACAACCACCTCCATGGTAGAGCACACTTTAACCCACACTTTACAACCACCTCCATGGTAGAGCACACTTTAACCCACACTTTACAACCACCTCCATGGTAGAGCACACTTTACAAACACCTCCATGATAGAGCACACTTTAATCTGCTCAGTTTAATGCTTGTTGGATGCATGACTTTTTTGATTCTGTGTGTGTGTGTGTGTGTGTGTGTGTGTGTGTGTGTGTGTGTGTGTGTGTGTGGAATTGTGGAATGCACTTCCCATTGCAGTCAGAACTGCAGCATCACTCCCAATCTTCCGCCGTAGTCTGAAAATACACCTTTTCAGACTCCATCATGGCCCATAGCACTTACCCCACCCCCTTAGATAGCATTTATGTAGACTTAGATAGCATTTGATACAGACTTATAGCATGTTATGTAGACAGACAGCACTATAATTGCATTGCATGTAATCATAGCACGTCATAGTACATATGTATAGCATAGTAGTTTATATGTATAGTTTATATGTATAGTTTCATTATATAGATATTCCACTGTTACTTTCTTAGCTTACACATGTTTCATGATAAATGCTTTTTATGTGATGTATTCCCATGCTTTTTTGTTCTTGTTTAATGTAAATCGCTCTGGATTAAGAGCGTCTGCTAAATGCCTAAATTGTAAATTGTGTGTGTGTGTGGGTGTGTGGTGTGTGTGTGTGTGTGTGTGTGTGTGTGTGTGTGTGTGTGTGTGTGTGTGTGTGTGTGTGTGTGTGTGTGTGTGTGTGTGTGTGTGTGTGTGTGTGGGTGTGTGTGTGTGTGTGTGTGTGGGTGTGTGGTGTGTGTGTGTGTGTGTGTGTGTGTGTGTGTGTGTGGGTGTGTGGTGTGTGGTGTGGTGTGGTGTGTGTGTGTGTGTGTGTGTGTGTGTGTGTGTGTGTGTGTGTGTGTGTGTGTGTGTGTGTGTGTGTGTGTGTGTGTCTGTGTGTCTGTCCACACTCCAGAGGCAGATGAAGGAGCTGATGGTCAGAGCCATCTACTGTGAGATGCTGGGCTACCAGGCCTCCTTCTCCTACATCCACGCCATCAAGCTGGCCCAGCAGGGAAACGTCCTGGAGAAGAGAGTCGGTACGCGTTGTTCTTATTATTAAACCTGTTTAACCCATTCTGACCTGAGATCAGATTCACACGAGGTTTCCGCCGGACACACATTGGTCTGATGAACCCATTCTGACCTGAGATCAGATTCTAAAAATGTCAGTCGTTCTTCGATTTTTCAGAAAATAGCAGACCTACAAGCTCGTATCGCGCCACTCGGTGGCGCGATATGAGCTTGTAGATCTGCTATTTTTCAATAGCTAAAGCATAACATGATGCCAACACCAAAATGGGTGCCCGGTCAGAATGGGTTAAGGCCTGACGTCATCGAAAAAAGAAAAAAAATCTAGTTTCTATATCAGTGTTTCTCAATATTTCATGTCAAGGACCCCAACAATTATATGTAATAAATATGCCGCCGACCCCCATCTGAAAATATGTTTGAGATTTGAGTTAAAAACTGAAACTCTGAAAGAATATATATCCATTCATACTATCAACCTTGTAGTTTGCCTAATTTGAATGCAGTCTTGCATTTGGCCAGTAGAGGTCACTGGTCACCAGTTTAAAGTAATGCACTTATTTGGGCTGTAGTGTTTCTGCAATGTAATTTCCCTTCCTACAGTGCATTTGCTTTGCATCGTTTCAAAAATATTTGACAAAAAAACACTTAATAAAAAAAAATAATAATAAAAAGACACCAAATTGAGCCTTTTCGGTCTCAGCTGAAAATGTTTTTGAATTAACGTTGTAGTGGTTCAACGGTTCATAAAAGGTGTGTGTCTGTGTGTGTGTGTGTGTGTGTGTGTGTGTGTGTGCATGCATTTGTGCGTTCCATTAGGCTACCTGGCTGTGTCCTTGTTCCTGCATGAAGGTCATGAGCTGCTGCTGCTACTGGTCAACACAGTGCTGAAGGTCAGTGTTTTAGTCCAAGTTTGATTTAGTCTATTGAATTTAGTCATATTTTAGTGATCTGAAATGAGTTATAGTCTAGTTATGTTCGAATAAATACCATAATATTTTACTTGACTAAATCTACATTTCATTTAGTCGACTAAAATTAATTTTGGCGGGATGTGCCAGAAATATTAGTTGTGAACGTGTGAGCGTTGGTAGATCTGCTATTGTCAGCATGCCAACCAAGTGTCAAACCAGGCATCGCGACGCCCATCAAGGCACCGCCAACATACATTTTTGTCGACTAAAATCGTATGATATTTAGACGACTAAAACTACACTCAAAGTAAAACATTTCATATGACAAAATTATGAGAAATTCAATAGTGCCATAAAGGCCCGTAAATCGAGTTTGGGCTCTATTTTCGTCCATGCTAAACTGCGTTGCCCTTTATTTTTTTACTATTTTGAAAAACATTTTTGAATAGTTAACCCATTTAGACCTGAGGACGATTCTAAAAATGGCTTCTAAATCCTGACAAGTTTTCTGAAAACCCTGTGTTTCTATGTCAGTGTTTCTCAAACATTGTCATGTCAAGGACCCCCATCTGAAAATATGTCGTTTCCAGGGACCACCCCTCAGAAGCAAAGATTTGAGTTAAAAACGTTCGTGCTGAAAGAATATTTATTCAAAGATTTGGCCACATTTTCACGATTTTTCTAAAATAGCAGATCTACAAGCTCGTAGCGCGGCACTCGGTGCCACGCTATGAGCTTGTAGATCTGCTATTTTTTCAATAGCTAAAGTATAACATAATGCTTACAACGCCAAAAGAGGCTAGTTGAACTGTTCAATTATTTTTTCTTCAAAATAGTAAAAACAAGGACGGTAGTTTAGGGATAAGGGTTTTAGCATCGACGGAAATAGAGCCCTTTATGTCCATGGAGGATGATAAATAAAGTGTTTTATTTGTGTTTTTTCCCCTCCTATACACAGGTTTAATGTTTGTCTTTAGTTCAATGTTTGTTTAATAAACGCCATTGACAATGAAGGGAAAACTTACGTCATTAATGTGCCTCATTTTGTCATATTGTCTCTTTATTGTTAATGGCGTTTAAATGTTTGTGTTGGCACCGTCAGTGGTTCTCAATATTTCATGTCAAGGACCCCGAAGATTATTATGTAATTGGCCGCCGACCCCCATCTGAAAATGTGTTGTTCTAGGAACCCCTCAGAAGCAAAGATTTGAGTTCAAAACGTTATTGTATATTCAAAGATTTGTGCCGCATTTTCACAATTTGTCCAAAATAGCAGACCTACAAGAGCTTGTAGATCTGCTATTTTTCAATAATTTCAATAATTTTCATAATGTTTAACCCATTTTGGGTGGGAACCTCTTTTGGTGTTTATAGCATTATATTATACTTTAGCTATTGAAAAATAGCAGATCTACAAGATGGTAGGTCTGCTATTTTTGAAAAATCATGAAAATGTGCCTCAAATCTTTGAATATATTCTTTCAGAGTTTCAGTTTTTAACTCAAATCTTTGCTTCTGGGGGGGTCCCTGGAACAACATATTTTCAGATGGGGGCCGGCGGCCAATTACATATCATTTTTGGGGTCCTTGAGATGAAATATTGAGAACCACTGACACAGAAAACATGAGGTTTTTCAGGAAATAAAATAATTGTTTTTTTGCTGTGTTGTTTTTAGGATCTCCAGAGCACCAATCTCATCGAGGTGTGCATGGCTCTGACTGTCGTCAGTCAGATGTTCCCCAAGGATATGATCCCTGCAATACTGCCCCTAGTGGAGGAGAAGCTTACCCACCCAAAGTAAGTAGTGAAAACACAAGCCCCCCCCTCTCCAACGTTGAACCCCTAGTGGTAAGAGGTGGGACTGCAAGGCGGTTATGACGAGGAAACCCCGTGCGGTTTAAAGGACAACTTTAGTTTTTTTTTCAACCAAGGTTCATGTTTTAGGTTGTTATTAGAGAAAGTAAAAGATGAGTGTGACAGGGGGGTGGGGGCATTCGAGCATGGGGCTAAATATGTATTTTCTGAACCTTGGGGGTAAACACCATAAGCCCTGCAATTGACCTTATGCATGCCACGGCCATCTTGCAGGGTGGTAACTAGCAGTTTCCCACGGACATACATACATACAAACAGTCATATCTGATTGTATCAACCCATTTAGACTTTTAGACCTGAGGACGATTCTACAAATGCCTTCTAAATCCTGACGGTTTTCTGAAAAACCCTATTTTTCTATGTCAGTCGTTCGCAAACTATTACATGTCAAGGACCCTCAAAATTATATGTAATTGGCCATTATATGTAATTGGCCGCCGACCCCCGTCTGAAAATATGTTGTTCGGGGACCCCCTTCCCTAGAAGCAAAGATATGAGTTAAAAACGTTCGCTCTGAAAGAATATATTCAAAGATTTGCGCCACATTTTCACGATTTTTCAAAAGAATTGCAGATCTACAAGCTCATAGCGCGGCACCGAGTGGCATGCTATGAGCTTGTAGATCTGCTATTTTTCAATGGCTAAAGTATAACATAATCAGGGCTGCACATAAGCGGTGCGCCAGTGCGCATGCGTCGTCAAAATTCATTATGCGCTGTCAATCAAGCGCTTCTGCGTACCAACAGCTGGGGCCGTCCTGAATGGCCAGAATACTAGTAAATTCTGTGGCGAGAGCATTTCCCACTGACTGCCACACAAAGTAGCTACTACTGGCCAATCACAGCACGTCTTGCACAAGTGCACTGGCCATTGTGGCTAATCACAGCGTGTCCTTACTCAAACGAGGGAGGATTCCATGCTGCTCACTGCTGGTTGACAGGAGGATAGGAGTTTACTACTGAGAAAACCTGACACAAATGGTTTGGCTTCTCCGTTTCAGATGTGGAGCGAACTAAAAAGTAAAAGTTGTAAGAGGGCATGCTTTGGATGCTTTGCACTCTTCCCATTCGCCGCTGTGCTTGTGTTGGTTTTCCGGGTGCGATGCCGTCTCTCACAGCTTAGGCACCGGGCCATAGTGGAGTGGGAGGAGTGCAAAGCATTGCGGACCGGCACTGCTGCTGCACAACATTTAGCTTTTCAAAATGACAACAGCGTGTCCAGACATATTGTCCCTTATTATCGTAAAGTCGGGTAGTGTACACTGTTTATTTTGCACCGAGGAGCCATGTGTGTCTGACTGTCTGACTCGGTGTTGACTGTGTACATCGCCTCGGCTAAAAACAAAAGGGAAGCCTGACGTATGCTTCGTCGTACGACGTGTCGTATGTTAAACAAATAGCTGATCTGCAAGCTCACAACGTGTCGCCTCTGCAACACGTTGTGAGCTAGTATATCGGCTATTTAAATGAAAAATAAATAAAAGTATCGAAATATTGCTTTGATGCTCATATTATCCTTAAGAAGTATTAAGAAGTTTGTATTAGAATATGCATATAGGGCTGGAATATACATGGACCTATAGCTGCAATTTGCAACTCTAGATCTTTTTAAATAATGGGATGAATCTAGAGTTGCAATACTCTCCATTGACTCCCCAGTCCCCACTTATCCAATACATATCGTTTTGCTATAAGTTATTCATGCATCCCTCTTTTATCCATCCGGCGAGACGGGTCACCGCATTTTACGAGCACCAAGGAATTCCTCCAGGTGCTCCTCTGAGTACTAGACCAAAAACGTTGTGTGCAGCCCTGAGCATGATGCTTTAAAACACCAAATGGGGTTCCCGCCCAGAACGGGTTAACGACGTCAAACTCACCAACACTGCAACTGTAGTGAATTATGCTCGTTCTGTCTGCAAAGTGTTTGTTTCATCATACAATGTCCATGTTATGAGTCACTTCCCGTCAAGAAATTCTAGGTTATTTTTTTATCACAAATGGGTCGTTTTTTTCCCTTCCTCCAGGGAAATCATCCGTCGCAAGGCGGTGCTGGCCCTCTACAAGTTCTACCTGGTGGCGCCCAACCAGGTGCAGCACATCCACAACAAGTTCCGCAAGGCTCTGTGTGACAAGGACCCGGGAGTCATGTCCGCATCGCTGCACATCTACCTGCAGATGATTCAGGTGCGTGCGTTTTAAAACCCATAACCCATTCAGGACGGGAACCCCCTTTAGGTGTTTTAACCCATGTAGACCTGAGGCGGATTGTACAAAATGTCTTTTAAACCCTGACAGTTTTCTGATAAACCTATGTTTCTATGTCAGTCGTTCTCAAACATTTTCATGTCAAGAACCCCCAAAAAGTGTTATTATTTGAAGTTATTATTTTATGGGCATTCTTCTCTTTCTGTTCGGTTGTTTTTGTGGGTAGTCATGGCTGCCTGGTGGGCAATGTGTCCACATAAAAACGACATTTAACAAATACTATAAAAAATTTTTTGAGAAAATTATATAATAATACTCTTGTAATAATAATACCTGATGATCATGTTTTAGGGTGAAAACAAATCACGGCACTCCATCTTTAAGGACCGGTGTCCAACTTGAACATTGTCATTATTGCATGTAGTCTGGGTGTGTCCTCCATAGACATACATGACCTTCCCCGAGACACAGGCTGAGTGGTAGCGTCGTCGTCCCCCCCCCATCTGGAACGGTCACAGAAACCGCAGGCTTGTCTTTGGAATGTCTTTGGAATGAAACTTAATTTAGTTTTAGTCACCTGGAATGTTTTAGTGTCGACTAAATATCATGACATTTTAGTCGACTAAAACTACAACCAACCAACCATATAGCGACACTCGAGGGGTACCGCCCGGTCTTCCGGGTCCTTCGAAACGCCACTGAGCAACTTCCGTTGAAATGAATAGCCGGGGGTGCGGCTGTCTCTCCCGGTCCGCTCTCTAGTACATAACTCTATTCTTTATTCTTTATTCAGATGGAACCCCATTAGCTGCCACTGAAGTAGCAGCTACTCTTCCTAATAATACAAATACAGACAAATACATAGAACACAACACAATAAAAGTAACACTGCACAATTAATTAATTAAATGTACAATCTTGCAAAAATACATTCAGAATACAAATACATTTAAGACATTAAAAGTACAGAGAAATAAAAACACTAAACAAGACATCCCCTTAAATGTCAGCTAATTAAAATTAAAATTGGGGTAATTGATCAGGTGTCTTTTAAGGAGCCTCTTAAAACTAGCCCTACTGGGTGCTTCCGTGATTAAAGTTGCTATTTCCATACTGAAATAGCCCTGAACATTACAGATCTGCAAACCGCATTTATGGTTGGACCCCAGAGCCCTACAAGGAGCTGACTGTGTTCTCCTCTCTCCTCTCTGCCCAGGAGAACCCAGAGCCCTACAAGGAGCTGACTGTGTTCTCCTCTCTCCTCTCTGCCCAGGAGAACCCAGAGCCCTACAAGGAGCTGACGGGCAGCTTCGTGACCATCCTGAAGCAGGTGGTCGGAGGGAAGCTGCCGCTGGACTTTAACTACCACAGTGTGCCTGGACCCTGGCTGCAGATCCAGCTGCTCACCATCCTGGCCTTACTGGGGAAAAACGACCACAGGTACAAAAAAAAGAAACCCTAACTAACCCTATAGACCCTAACCCCAAAGAGCGTTGCAGTCCCGCCCCCGGCCTTTGATGAAGACGCTAGGCCTAGGAAATAATTCCCAATGCATTTTTTCCCTGTTTTCTTTGTTTGGCCCAAAATATTGTGTTTGTTGTCATGATTTGTCATATTCCGAGTTGGCTTTGTTTGTGGCTTTACCGGTCTTTAAATAAATACTTTTTGAAATATCTATGGGAAAAATGCATTGGGAATTATTTCCTGGGCCTGTCGGTGTCATGAAAGGGTCGGGAGCGGGACTGCGACGCTCTATTGTTGTCCTGTTTGTCCTGTAGTGGTCCTGTTCACAGTAACATGTCCTGTAGTGGTCCTGTTCACAGTAACATGTCCTGTTCACAGTAACATGTCCTGTTGTCCTGTTCACAGTAACATGTCCTGTTGTCGTCCTGTTCACAGTAACATGTCCTGTTGTCGTCCTGTTCACAGTAACATGTCCTGTTCACAGTAACATGTCCTGTTGTCCTGTTCACAGTAACATGTCCTGTAGTGGTCCTGTTCACAGTAACATTTCCTGTAGTGGTCCTGTTCACAGTAACATGTCCTGTTGTCCTGTTCACCGTAACATGTCCTGTTGTCGTCCTGTTCACAGTAACATGTCCTGTAGTGGTCCTGTTCACAGTAACATGTCCTGTAGTGGTCCTGTTCACAGTAAATGTCCTGTTGTCGTCCTGTTCACAGTAACATGTCCTGTTGTCGTCCTGTTCACAGTAACATGTCCTGTTCACAGTAACATGTCCTGTTGTCCTGTTCACAGTAACATGTCCTGTTGTCGTCCTGTTCACAGTAACATGTCCTGTAGTGGTCCTGTTCACAGTAACATGTCCTGTAGTGGTCCTGTTCACGGTAACATGTCCTGTTGTCGTCCTGTTCACAGTAACATGTCCTGTAGTGGTCCTGTTCACAGTAACATGTCCTGTAGTGGTCCTGTTCACAGTAACATGTCCTGTAGTGGTCCTGTTCACAGTAAATGTCCTGTTGTCGTCCTGTTCACAGTAACATGTCCTGTTGTCCTGTTCACAGTAACATTTCCTGTAGTGGTCCTGTTCGACATGTATCCCAATGTATGAATGAAATTGTAAAGCGCTTTGAGCACTTGGAAAAGCACTATAAAAATGCAATTAATTGCAATTCATTGTGTCCTGTTGTTGTCCCGTTCGCAGCACGAGTCAGATGATGTACGAGGTGTTGGACGAGTCTTTACAAAGAGCAGAAATGAACCATAACATCACCTATGGTATGTTTATTACATTCAATAAAACAATGAGTGCATGGATGAATAGATGTATAGGTGGACAGACAGACACACTATTTTTAAAGGGATATTTCACTTTCATTTTTAACCTTTATCACCTTTGGTATGTCTATTACTGTACATTCAATAAATCAATGGGAATAGATAAATAGTAAATACATAAATGAATACATCTGTGAACACCCCAGACCCCAGTTTTATAGTTGCTTTATTCAGTATTTATATTATTCATTATAACAGACACGCCCCCTTCCTATACAAACTAACATTTTAACAATGTTAGATACATTGAAAACTCCCGTCCATGGTTCTGGTGACTGATATTGTCCTTGTTAAAAACTGTCCGGGGAGTTCACGAAAGCCTGAGTAGACGATAAATTGACCCAAAAATATCCCTTTAACCCGTTCTGGGCGGGAACCCCTTTTGGTGTTTATTATGTTTTGCTTTAGCTATTGAAAGATAGCAGATCTACAAGCTCGTAGCGGGGCACCGAGTGCCACGCTACGAGCTTGTAGGTCTGCTATTTTTGAACAATCGTGAAAATCTGGCGCGAATCTTTGAATATATGTTCTTTCACAGCGGTCGTTTTTAACTCTTTGCTTCTGGGGGGGGGTCCCTGGAACTACATATTTTCAGGTGGGGGTCGTCGGCCAATTATTTTCGGGGGTCCTTGACGTGAAATAGTTTGAGAACCACTGACATAGAAACATGGGGTTTTTCAGAAAACTGTCAGGATTTTAGAAGACATTGGTAGAATCGTTCCCAGGTCATTTATCACAGAAATTGCCTTTTGACGCCTGTTTTCTAATGGGCGCTCGTCGCCTTTGGACTCTTATTTTTAATATCAATTGAGTACGGTGTTCATTTGTGTCCTGTATGCGCTCATAACCGGTTCCGGTGCTATGAAAAAAAAAGAAAAAAAAAAACTGAAATGTAAAACCCGCTGGTCTTATGCGGTCTATGGGAACGCGCTGGTCTTATGCTGTCTATGGGGACGCGCTGGTCTTATGCTGTCTATGGGGACTCGCTGGTCTTATGCTGTCTATGGGGACGCAGATTGTTAGAATGCTAATATCTAAGATTCTTCTTTCTAGACCAAAAACAAGCTTGATTTGTGGCTCCTTTCTCTAAACGATCTGTTCCTAGCTTACAAAAAGTAGGTTTTGAGTGGATTAAAGATGGAGTGCCGTGATTTTTGTACTTGTTCTGTGTTGCATGTGTCTATGGAGTTAACATTACTCTGATAGACGCCCAGGTTTGGTTATAATATTCAAATATGTCTTCCCTGTGTATTTTTGGTTTCTTCCTGAAAGCCGAAAGCCTTTGGGTCAAAAGGCCCAATCGAAAAACAACACGTGCTCGACATTGAAAATACATGTGTGGTGTTCTGGCGCCGAATGAGTTTGAACCCATTTAGACCTGAGATCGATTCTACGAAATGTCTTCTACATCCTGACAGTTTTCTGAAAAAAGCTATGTTTCTGTCAGTCGTTCTTCGATCTTTCAAAAATAGCAGACCTACAAGCTCGTAGAGCTTGTAGGTCTGCTATTTTTCAATAGATACAGCATAACATAATGCTAACACCAAAAGGGGTTCCCGCCCAAAATGGGTTAAGCTCAATCCCTCATAAGCATTGCAGTTGGGCTTTTTATTTCACCTCTTTTGTGTACTATCTCTCCGTCTGTTTTCTCTGCAGCAATACTATACGAGTGTGTGAAAGCCATCTACACCATTCATCCAAAGACGGACCTTTTGGAGAAGGCGGCAAAGTGCATCGGCAACTTTGTCCTGTCGCCCAAAATCAACCTGAAATACCTCGGTAAGATGAAACACTATCATTGGTTAAAGGGATTGTGACATTAAAAAAAAGGTTTTGGAATTGTTCTTGTTTTTTTTAGGTTTTCTAATCTCAATTGCACCCAAAAAAATTTAACTTTTAACATTCAGTAGAATTTCTGTGATCTGGGGTTTTCTGGCTCAAACAGGTGCTCTGATTTGCCGGCAGTAAGTGACATCACTTACTGCAAATCCCATATATGTCAATGGGATTTGCCAGCAGATGTCACTGTTTCACTGTGTTGCCTGTTTTCATTGTAGCTCAAAAGGCCCAAAAAACCCCAAAGAAAACTTCAGACCACAGAAAATCCACTGAATGTTCAAAGTTCAGGTTTTTTGGGTGTAATTGAGGTCATAAAACCTAAAAGAAAAAAGAAAAAGAAAAATAAATGAAAATGAATGTCATAAAACCTTTAAGAATCACACCCGTGTGAAGTGAGTGGTGCGACTCCGTGTGGGGGTCCCCGGAAGTTCAAAACCCACAGGAACGCACCCAGGGTGCCGGCCCGGTTCCGGCGAGCCGCCCCGCATCCAAAACGGTTGATAAATGACAGAGTTACCGTGTAGGGGTTCCCTCAACTGTACCCTCTACTGAGTCTACTCAGTAGAGTCTACTGTACTTACTGTACCGTGCAAACGTGAAGCGAGGAGCGCAGGCATTGTTGCCTGGACCAACACAGGTCTCCTCCAGGTCTGTTGAAGAGGGCCTGGACCAACGACAGGTCTCCTCCAGGTCTGTTGAAGAGGGTCTGGACCAACACAGGTCTCCTCCAGGTCTGTTGAAGAGGGTCTGGATCAACACAGGTCTCCTCCAGGTCTGTTGAAGAGGGTCTGGATCAACACAGGTCTCCTCCAGGTCTGTTGAAGAGGGTCTGGATCAACACAGGTCTCCTCCAGGTCTGTTGAAGAGTGTCTGGATCAACACAGGTCTCCTCCAGGTCTGTTGAAGAGGGTCTGGATCAACACAGGTCTCCTCCAGGTCTGTTGAAGAGGGCCTGGATCAACACAGGTCTCCTCCGGGTCTGTTGAAGAGGGTCTGGATCAACGACAGGTTTCCTCCAGGTCTGTTGAAGAGGGTCTGGATCAACACAGGTCTCCTCCAGGTCTGTTGAAGAGGGTCTGGATCAACACAGGTCTCCTCCAGGTCTGTTGAAGAGGGGCGCAACAACGCAAGTGTAAAAAAAGGCTAAACAGAATCCAGGTCAACAAATATTTAGTCTTAGTTTTTAGCTATCATAGCTTAGTTTTCATTTCGTTTTCGCCAGTGAAAAAAGGTAGTCGATGAACATTTTTCGTCTTAGTTTTAGTCGACGAAATCAACACTGCTATGAAGGCGCTGCCATATTGATGTGTTTGACCTGTTGAGTGATTGACAGGTCTGAATGCATTGACCTGTTGTGTGATTGACAGGTCTGAATGCATTGACCTGTTGTGTGATTGACACGTCTGAATGCATTGACCTGTTGTGTGATTGACAGGTATGAATGCATTGACCTGTTGTGTGATTGACAGGTCTGAATGCATAAACCTGTTGTGTGATTGACAGGTCTGTTGTGTGATTGCCAGGTCCTGTTGTGTGATTGACAGGTCTGTTGTTTGATTGACAGGTCCTGTTGTGTGATTGACAGGTCTGTTGTTTGATTGACAGGTCCTGTTGTGTGATTGACAGGTCTGTTGTTTGATTGACAGGTCCTGTTGTGTGATTGACAGGTCTGTTGTGTGATTGACAGGTCTGAAGGTGTTGACCTGTTGTGTGATTGACAGGTCCTGTTGTGTGATTGACAGGTATGTTGTGTGATTGACAGGTCCTGTTGTGTGATTGACAGGTATGTTGTGTGATTGACAGGTATGTTGTGTGATTGACAGGTCTGTTGTGTGATTGACAGGTCTGTTGTGTGATTGACAGGTCTGAAGGCGTTGACCTGTTGTGTGATTGCCAGGTCCTGTTGTGTGATTGACAGGTCCTGTTGTGTGATTGACAGGTCCTGTTGTGTGATTGCCAGGTCCTGTTGTGTGATTGACAGGTCCTGTTGTGTGATTGACAGGTCCTGTTGTGTGATTGACAGGTATGTTGTGTGATTGACAGGTCCTGTTGTGTGATTGACAGGTCTGTTGTTTGATTGACAGGTCCTGTTGTGTGATTGACAGGTCTGTTGTTTGATTGACAGGTCCTGTTGTGTGATTGACAGGTCTGTTGTGTGATTGACAGGTCTGAAGGCGTTGACCTGTTGTGTGATTGACAGGTCCTGTTGTGTGATTGACAGGTCCTGTTGTGTGATTGACAGGTATGTTGTGTGATTGACAGGTATGTTGTGTGATTGACAGGTCTGTTGTGTGATTGACAGGTCTGAAGGCGTTGACCTGTTGTGTGATTGCCAGGTCCTGTTGTGTGATTGACAGGTCCTGTTGTGTGATTGACAGGTCCTGTTGTGTGATTGCCAGGTCCTGTTGTGTGATTGACAGGTCCTGTTGTGTGATTGACAGGTCCTGTTGTGTGATTGACAGGTATGTTGTGTGATTGACAGGTCTGTTGTGTGATTGACAGGTATGTTGTGTGATTGACAGGTCTGTTGTGTGATTGACAGGTCTGAAGGCGTTGACCTATGTGGTTCAACAGGACGTCAACCTGGCCCTGCAGCACCAGATGACCATCATCGAGTGTCTGGACCACTCTGATGTCATCATCAAACGCGAGGTGAGGCGTTGATGATGTCACCTGATGACATCATCAAACGCAAGGTGATGTCACGCTGGAATCAAACGTGTGCCGCGTGACCCCGGTCTACGACTAGTTTCCGCCAAGCGCCGCCCTGCCTGCATTCGATTGGCTGAATGCAAGAACGAGACCCCCTCCCCTCCGGAGCGAACGATGGGGGCGTTCTCACGTTCTAATACAGCTCGATGGCCTATTCTAGCAGGCGGTGCGTCTTGCTAATCATTAGACTCCGCCCCAACCTCCCGGTATCAAATCCCACTGCCGCCACTGTTTTTCCAGAAACCACAGGCTTAATATTATTATTTCTTTGACCAGAGGCGCGACCATCTCAAGCGAAGTTGAGCCACGAGCCAAAGCGCGCGGGTCAAAAGTTGCCGAATGTTGTAAGCTTCAGATATCTAGAACACATATCGAGTCTAGCTAACCCATTTTGGGGCGGGAAACCCTTTTGGTGTTTTAAGCATTATTTTACACTTGCGCTATTGAAAAATAGCAGATCTACAAGCTTGTAGGTCTGCTATTTAAAAAGAATCTTGACAATGTGGCGCAAATCTTTGAATACATATTCTGTCAGAGTGAACGTTTTAAACTCTAATCTTTGCTTCTGTGCGGGTCCCTGGAACAACATATTTTCAGATGGAGGTCACGGGCAAGTTACATTATAATTTTGGGGGTCCTTGACATGAAAATGTTTGAGAACGACGAAACATAGGGTTTTTCAGAAAACTGTCAGGATTTAGAAGACGTTTGTAGAATCGTTCCCAGGTCAAAATGGTTTAAATGTTAAAACGGCTTGCCATAGTGTAAAGACGTAAAGTGTGTTTGTTCTCCGTCCTCCCAGACACTGTCGTACTGAGCGCAGATGGGGTGTTGTGTAAAGACATTAAAGACATAAAAGTTTTGTTTTCCGTCCTCCCAGACTCTGGAGCTGCTCTACCGGATCACCAACGAACAGAACGTGGTCGTCATCGTAGAGAAGATGCTGGACTTCCTCCAGCTGTGCAGAGACGAGTACACTGTCGCCGACCTGGTGGGGAAGGTGGCCGAACTGGCAGAGAAATATCCTTTTTTTATCACACTGTTAGACCTGGTGGGGAAGGTGGCCGAGCTGGCAGAGAAATATCCATTTTTTATCACATTGTTAGACCTGGTGGGGAAGGTGGCCGAGCTGGCAGAGAAATATCCTTTTTTTATCACACTGTTAGACCTGGTGGGGAAGGTGGCCGAACTGGCAGAGAAATATCCTTTTTTTATCACACTGTTAGACCTGGTGGGGAAGGTGGCCGAGCTGGCAGAGAAATATCCTTTTTTTATCACACTGTTAGACCTGGTGGGGAAGGTGGCCGAACTGGCAGAGAAATATCCTTTTTTTATCACACTGTTAGACCTGGTGGGGAAGGTGGCCGAACTGGCAGAGAAATATCCTTTTTTTTATCACACTGTTAGACCTGGTGGGGAAGGTGGCCGAGCTGGCAGAGAAATATCCTTTTTTTATCACACTGTTAGACCTGGTGGGGAAGGTGGCCGAGCTGGCAGAGAAATATCCTTTTTATCAGACAGATTTATCTTTTGGAGGGCGACACCCAAGCGCAACCAAAACGTAAAATCATCTTTTCTTCACTATAGTCTTAGTTTTAGTCATAGTTTTATATATCGTTTTCCTCGGTGACAAAAAAAATTGTCATTGTTTTAGTCGACGGAATCAACAGTGCTTTTGTCACACCCATCATTACTTATTCATGCGTTTGGACAGTCACATAATCCATAATGATGAACGAGGTTTTTTGGGAGCGATCACAGGTTGAACAGCCGATACCGATCTTGTGAAAAGTTGAATATTTCCAAAATTATTATGTCAAAACTGTGTGTGTGTGTGTGAGGAGCAAGGGGAGAATGTTTAGGCCTGTCACAAAGATGCTAAAAATATATTATACTATATATCTGAAGCCCGACACACACCGTCTGCGACCGTCTGCGGCGCGACGCGTTGCCGCGCGTTGCCGCCTGGAAAATAGAACTGGGTTCTATCGGCGCGCCAGGCGACACGGCGCGACGCGGCGGACGGAGCCGGTGTGCGATAGGTTCATTGAAAATAATGGAGGCGGCTGTGTCCGCCGCGCGGCGCCGCGCGGTGGACGCAGCCGGTGTGTGGTGGGCTTGATTGACGTTTATAACACTTAAATGGTATAAATAGAAATGCATAGAGTATTCCTCTGTCATGTTCCTATTATGTTGGCTAGTTGATAAGATTTTTTGTAGGCCTCAAGATCAGGTAGATTATAGTTATAGTCACCAATGTACACAGTTTTTTGAGTGGTGCAACCACTCCAAGGAACAGCTTTGTCCGTGTTCACCTATGTATGTGACGTTCACCTATGAGCATCATATAATGAGTACCAGTAGGGGCACTGTTGCCTGCTAATGAGAGAGGGAGAGAGAGAGAGAGAGGAGGAGGGGGAGAGGGGAGTTGCACCACTCGGTTCACACAGGTGTGATTTTTAAATGTACAAATGTTTATTTAAAAACAATATATATATATTATATATATATTTTTTTTTTCCCATAATAGAATAATAAAACAACCAGTCGACTTGTAAACTAGGCAACAACTCAACTAGTAAAAAATGACCAGAAGTGAATGCCCTAATATACCGTACATGGTGTATTCCTAACATGTGCAGTACTATAATACAGTATAAGTTATGTTCCTATACCATTTAAGTACATATGCTCCAGACAACAGCTGGTTCGTACAGACCATGAACACGGTGTTCACTCTGGGTGGAGACTCCATGCTTCCTGACCTCCACAACAACTTCCTCCGCCTGCTGTCTGACGGTGAGAATGTTAGGGCATTAACATAATAATCGAATAGTCGACTAGTCGACTAGCAAAACACTAGTCGACACTGTTAATTGACATCCGATTATTCGCTAATATTATTTTTAATTATTTTTAATATTTTTTATGATTTTTTTTTTTTTTTTTTTTTGCTTTTCTACAGCAGACATGCAGGCATGCAGCTGTGAGCTCGGTTGTTTTGTTGGTAGTTCGACAACTTCAGTACTAATCCATTCCTGGCTGATTGTTTTCATATCATACAAGCCTACTGTACGTGGGTTTTGCCGTCACCCTCACTCGTCTGACTCGTGTAGGTGTGGTGGGCGGCGTATCGGCGGTGGCACTAGCAGCAGTCAAGACAGTTTTTCTTTGGGAAAAGCATGTGATATGCCTCATAGGCTCATAAGATCAATGGGGACAACTACAGTGTGTAAATACGTTTACTATTGGTGAGTTTATTACTGTAGTTTGTTCAACAAGTTAGATTGGAGACGTGTCGTCGTCCGGTACAGTAAAGTATAGCAGGAGTTCCTCCTCGCTCTGCCCAATAGTATCCAGTTTGGTGACAGTCAAACTACAGTAGCTCTTGCCATGTTTCTTCATGCTTATCCAACAAAAGTCTGCGTGCCGCGTGTGGCATTATTAAAAACAAACAGCGATGCCGCACGAGCGGCACGATCATAGTTCTAATACGTAGCCGCAAAAGACTCGCGATGGAGTTAAGTAGTTGATCATCTGATTCATAGCCTGGCAGCCTGCTAGCTAGCAAACCTCCTCCTTGCTTGTAGCTCCTTCTAAAAACCAAAGGAACTGTGATTGTAACTTGTTGTTGAACATTTAGGGTTGTATGAAAAACATCGCATGGTTCATTGCTCCAGTCTCCACTCTCCAAACATTGTGAACAACGTAACATGCTATGCTTCTCCATAGAACGGTCTTGTGCATAAAAAATAGCAGATCTACAAGCTCACAACGCGTCCATCCGTGAGTCATTGTGGACTTGCAACTTTGACTTGAAACAGCTGAGCTAATTTCGGCCAATCAGAGCGGCATTCAGCGTAATCTAGTAAGAGTGGCAACACTCGCGTTGACTCCCACTGTAACAATGGAATGCGGAAGTGCTCATTCTATCTCAATGGGATAGTTCCAATGTTTGGAACTATAGCCCATAGGAAGTGTGTCGCCACTCTCTTAGTACTATTCCACTCGGCCTGCATTGATAGTGCATTCACCGCTCTGTTTTGCTTCGCTCGCTGGCTGTTTCATAACACGATGTTTTAATGCTTGATTGGATGGAATAAATATCATATTTTACCGCCGACTAATCGACTATAAATCGATTTTGATGGTAGTCGTGTCGACTATCAAAAATCACGTTTGGTTAATGCCCTAGAGAACGTTACTTCATTTTAAACTCCTTCAGTGCCACCTGGTGGTCACCAGTTTAGGCTCTGAGTGCCAATTCTCCCATTATAAAAAAAGAGAGGGTGTTTAAAAAAAATAATAATAATAATAATAATAATTAAATACGTCTTTACGGGCATGACAACCAGTGCATAGTTGATTTAGATACGGCAATACGTCCCTGGCACTTAAACAGTTAAACCATTTAGGCCTGACGTCAAAATAAAAAAAAATCTGAAAAACCTCATGTTTCTATATCAGTGGTTCTCAGTATTTCAAAATATGTTGTTCCAGAAGCAAAGATTTGAGTTAAAAACGTTCACTCTGAAATAATATATATTCAAAGATTTTTCAAAAATAGCAGGCCTACAAGCTCATAGCGCGCCACTCGGTGGCGGGCTATGAGCTTGTAGATCTGCTATTTTTCAATAGCTAAATTATAACATAATGTTTAAAACACCAAAAGGGGTTCCCGCCCAAAATGGGTTTTAACCCATTTAGACCTGAGACCAGATTCTACAAAGGCCTTCTGAATCCTGACGGTTTTCTAAAAAAAACATGTTTCTATGTAGGTCGTTCTCAAACATTTTCACGTCATGGACCCCCAAAAATTATCTGTATTTGGCCGCCGACCCCCCCATCTGAAAATATGTTGTTCCAGGGACCCCTCAGAAGCAAAGATTTTAGTTAAATTCCAACTTTTTCACTGTTGCTTGTAGATCTGCTATTTTTCAATAGCCAAAGTATAACCTAATGCTTAAAACACCAAAAGGGGTTCCCGCCCCAAATGGGTTTTAAGCCATGTAACACAGCCATGCAAAGTTACATTGGCGGCTATGAGGTGGCGAAATCTTGTGTACTCCAGGACCGCCATACAATGATTTTCTAATGGGAAACACCTTTAGTTTGAAAGACATTTCACTCGGAAACTGAGAGTCGGAAAGAGAACAAGGCACGACATGTAAACACTTCTGGCGAGAGGTAAACAGCGTGTGCTTGTGCTATAATGATACTAAAGTGTGTGTACTGCGTGTGTGTGTGTAAAGTATGGTGGCACTGGGAACTTCATCAATGCTAACTGCTAGCCAGCAATAAAATAATGAATGTGTTGTTGTGTTGTTGACATGCAGGGACGGACAGCGTCGAGGACACAGAGCTGAGGACGCTGGCTGTGGAATCGTACGTGTCTCTTCTTCAGGAAGACACTGTTCACACACTGCCTCAGCCCTTCCTGCAGGTCATCAGCTGGGTGAGATACGCACGCACGCACACACACACACACACACACACACACACACACACACACACACACACACACACACACACACACACACACACACAATTAGGACGTTAGTTTTTCTCCCCGACAGCAGCTATCTCCAGTGGCTCTCATTGTGCGTTCTCCCCACCACCAGGTTCTAGGGGAGTACTCCCCCCTGGTGGAGGGCTTCCAGACGGTCACGGTGCTCCGACTGCTGCTCAGGCTGCTGGACATGAAGCAGAGCAGCGGTGACACCAGGATCTGGGCCCTGGCGGCCATGTGCAAGCTGCAGTGTGGTGGTGGTGGTGGTGGTGGTGGTGGTGGTGGGGGCCCTGCTGCTGCGGGCGGCCTGGGGGGCCCTCAGGGTCTGGGTCTCCTGCAGGACGTGTGCGAGCGCTACGCTGCCTCCCTGGACACCGTGCTCAGGCAGAAGGTCCACGAGCTACAGGTCCTCGGCCTGGAGGAGCCGGAGCTCCGGGCCGGGGTCCTCCTGAGCACCCTGCCGCCGGATGAGCCCCTGGAGGTACTGTACGCTACTGTACAGTATGTAACACACACACACACCAGTGTTGTTTTCGTCGACTAAAGCTAAGACGAAAAATGTTCGTCGACTACCTTTTTTTCACTGCAGGAAACTAAATGAAAACTATGCTATGGTGACAAAAAACTACGACCAAGGGCTCCATTTTCGTCACCGCTAAACCCCTTATCCCTAAACTTCTTTGCCTTTTTTACTATTTTGCTAAACACTTTTGAATAGTTGAAATGGCCAGTCTACAAGCTCACAACGTGTCAATGTAGATTGGCTAGTTGAACTATTCAAAAATGTTGTTCAAAATAGTAAAAAAAGGCAAAGAAGTTTAAGGGGTTTAGCGGTGACGAAAATGGAGCCCTAAATGTATAGACAATTTCGTCAACAAATACAAACTGGACTAAAACGTTAGGAAGGGACTAGTGGACAAGAGTTAAAGTAAACAGTAGTAGTAGTAAGAGTAAAAAAGTAAAGTAAAGTAATTTTACACTTTGTTGCAAGCTGAAACAAATGCAGAATTAGTCGACTAAACTAGACTAAACACTAAAACATTCCAGGTGACTAGAATATGACTAAAACTAAATGGAGTTTCATTCCGAAGACTAAACAAAAAATATAAACTTTCTGCCAAAAACAACACTGCCTCACACCCTGAAGGCTGTTTGTGGCGATAGCTTATCACCGCGCTGTCGTTTTGAACCCATTTAGACCTGAGGACGATTCTACAAAATGTCTTCTAAATCCTGACAGTTTTCTGAAAAACCCCATGTTTCTGTGTCAGTCGTTCTCAAACATTTTCATGTGAAGGACCCAAAAATGTAGTTCCAGGGACCCCCCTCCCCAAGAAGCAAAGATTTGAGTTAAAAGCGTTCTCTCTGCCCAGGCGGTGGCGTAACCGTCTGGGCACCCGACTGGTAATCCAGTCGCAGTGTGCCGCGGGTTCGACTCCCGAGCCCGACACGGCCTTTACTGCATGTCTTCCCCCATCTCTCTCCCGTTTCCTGTCAGCCTACTGTCTGTCCCTTCAAAAAACAATAAAAGGCGTAAGCCGCAAAAAAATATCTTAAAAAAAAAAAAAAAAAAAGCGTTCTCTCTGCAAGAAAATACATTCAAAGATTTGCGCCACATTTTCACGATTTTCCAAAGAAATAGCAGACCTTACAAGCTCGTAGCGCGGCACTCGGGGGTGCCGCGCTACGAGCTGGTAGATCTGCTATTTTTCAACAGCTAAATTATAACCTAATGCTTAAAACACCAAAAGGGGTTCCCGCCCAGAATGCATGGGTTGGAAAACTACAACATTACATCAGTCGCCGCGGTGATCGGCTATCACCCCGGACACAGACACGTCTCTCTGTTGTTACTATCAGACACGTCCTTTCACTCTGGAGCTATCACCCCGTTCACTGATTGGTCTAGAAGTTGGGTTTGGGCGGATTTGGCAGGCACGGGGGTTTTGCAGGGAGGCGGAGTCAATGATTAACATGGTATCTGTGTGTATTCCAGGTGGATTCCTCGCTGTCGTTTTTAGACGGCTTCGTGTCGGAGGCGTTGGCGGCGGGGGCCGCGCCCTACAAACCCCCCCACCAGAGGCGAGAGGAACTGACCCAAAACAAAGGTAAATAACTGGAGTCTGGAGATGACTTCACTTTATTTGTGTTACACTTGATTGGCTGAAGGGGTTGTCTGTCAAACGCCCTAGTCCCGCCTCCAACCATGCATCTTAGCAGGGTCCAGACTCCACATACATGAATGGGAATGCAATTTCAGGGGGGGGGGTCCACTACGAGGTCATTCGTCAGGAGTGGATCAAAGCAAAATGGCGAGGATTTCAAGGAAAATCTGGAGCCAATCTGAACCAATAAATACAAAAGTGTACAGACTAGCATCACCTAACAGCTCTTTAGCCTGTGATCTCACGGTCTCTGCAGCTCTGCACGGTGCTAAGGCTTTGTCGGCGTACATTTGTATGTTTTTCTTCCTCTCAAAAGTGGAGCCAAACTATGTCATGTTGTAGTATTGTTTTGTAGTCATCAGGATGATATCGTTGCGTCATGTTGTAGTCATTGTTTTGTAGTCATCAGGCAGGAACAATCAAACGGAACTTCCTTTTCTCTCCAACCGGAAGAATAACGATAAAAGCTCTCGTAGCCTTTGTGACTTTCATTGAGAAAAATCGGTTTGAGGGACTACTGTACAAAACAATACTACAACATGACGTAGCGATATTATCATCCGCTCCCGACCGGTTCATGAATCCGAAATGGAATGTTGCCCAGGCTAGAGACATTCAGTCTGGTGTTTATATGGTGTTTATATTGTTGTTGTTGTTGTTTCCTCAGTAAACCTGGAGCCGTACAGTCTGTCTCTGTCCGTCAGCCTGTCAGCAGACGGCCAGTCTCCCAGCATGCTGTCTGTGAGCTCTGGACTGTCTGGAAACAGCACTGAAGTCTCTCACACAGCAGGGTAGGTAGGAACTGACCAATCACACAGGAGGTATAGGTCGGAACCCACCAATAACAGAGGAGGGTAGGTAGGAACCGACCAATCAGAAAGGAGGGTAGGTAGAACTGACCTATAACAGAACGGTAGGTAGGAACCGACCAATCAGAGAGGAGGGTAGGCAGAACCGACCAAAAACAGAGGAGGGTAGGTAGGAACCGACCAATAACAGAGGAGGGTAGGTAGGAACTGACCAATCAGAGTGGAGCTCGTGTAGGTAGGAACAGCACTGAACCAGTATTAAATAGACGATGATCACATTAGCTATTGCCGATTCTTGCTGTGTGTGCTGTCTATCGTGGCGGTATAGCCGACAGCGCAGGATTTTTACTGGCGGTTACATTCCCGCTAGAAACAGACTATCGAAATATGAGTGACTGACTGTCGTAACGATACAGAGGCACCTCCACCGGCAATATAGCCGAGACGGTTTTGGTTATTTTTGGTCGTCAATTCTCATACGAGACGATTTTAAGATGACCCCGTGTTATTCTCCATAGAGAAAAACGTCCTTGAACCAGGGGGAATGAGCGAGTGACGTCAGCGCTTCGGCGCTTTATTGTGAAATGTATTTAATTTATTTTTTTCTTTTTATCACGATAAACGATACCAACGCTTATCGTCCCCCTTATCCAGGTCTGGCAGCGGTCTGAAGCTGGACGGGGTGAGGAGGGTGTGGGGGAGGGAGGGCTACCTGCAGTCTCCTCCTCCTCCACCAGGGGGCAGGGGGGAGGAGGGCTACCTGGAGGAGGAGGTGGTGCCCTGCAGTCCACCAACACCAACACCAGGGGGAGCTCCGGGTTCTCCTGACGGCACCGCAGGAGGAGGAGGGCCACAGCGGGCCACCCTCCCTGGCGGAGACCGGCGGGAGAAGCAGAGGCAACAGCTGGCCTCATCGCTGTTCGTCGGCCTGGGGTCATCGCAGAGCTCTGTGTGTCTGGTGAGCCACTGTTGTTTCTATTTTAGTTTTAGTCATAATAAGTCTCTTGGAATAGTTTTTATTTGGTTTCAGTCACATTTTAGTCACCCGGAATGCATGTAGAGCTGCTATTTTCAGCATGCAACTAATTGTAAAATGACTTATACTGGATCTCTTGTCCACTAGTTCCTTCCTAACATTTTAGTCTAGTTTTTGTTGACAAAATTGTCAATATATTGTGTCTTAGTTTTAGTCATCATAGCTTAGTTTTTATTTAGTTTCCATTTAGTTTTCGTCAGTGGAAAAATGTAGTTGGCGAACGTTTTTCGTCTTAGTTTTATTCGATGAAATCAACACTGCTGGTGAGTTGAGAGCTGTGTGTGTGTCTGGTGAGTTGAGAGCTCTGTGTGTGTGGTGAGTTGAGAGCTCTGTGTGTGTCTGGTGAGTTGAGAGCTCTGTGTGTGTCTGGTGAGTTGAGAGCTCTGTGTGTGTGGTGAGTTGAGAGCTCTGAGTGTGTGGTGAGTTGAGAGCTCTGTGTGTGTGTGGTGAGTTGAGAGCTCTGTGTGTGTCTGGTGAGTTGAGAGCTCTGTGTGTGTGTGTGGTGAGTTGAGAGCTCTGTGTGTGTGTGTGGTGAGTTGAGAGCTCTGTGTGTGTGGTGAGTTGAGAGCTCTGTGTGTGTCTGGTGAGTTGAGAGCTCTGTGTGTGTGTGTTTGGTGAGTTGAGAGCTCTGTGTGTGTCTGGTGAGTTGAGAGCTCTGTGTGTGTGTGTGGTGAGTTGAGAGCTCTGTGTGTGTGTGGTGAGTTGAGAGCTCTGTGTGTGTCTGGTGAGTTGAGAGCTCTGTGTGTGTGGTGAGTTGAGAGCTCTGTGTGTGTGTCTGGTGAGTTGAGAGCTCTGTGTGTGTGGTGAGTTGAGAGCTCTGTGTGTGTCTGGTGAGTTGAGAGCTCTGTGTGTGTCTGGTGAGTTGAGAGCTCTGTGTGTGTGGTGAGTTGAGAGCTCTGTGTGTGTCTGGTGAGTTGAGAGCTCTGTGTGTGTCTGGTGAGTTGAGAGCTCTGTGTGTGGTGAGTTGAGAGCTGTGTGTGTGTGTCTGGTGAGTTGAGAGCTCTGTGTGTGTCTGGTGAGTTGAGAGCTCTGTGTGTGTGTCTGGTGAGTTGAGAGCTCTGTGTGTGTCTGGTGAGTTGAGAGCTCTGTGTGTGTCTGGTGAGTTGAGAGCTCTGTGTGTGTCTGGTGAGTTGAGAGCTCTGTGTGTGTCTGGTGAGTTGAGAGCTCTGTGTGTGTCTGGTGAGTTGAGAGCTCTGTGTGTGTGTGGTGAGTTGAGAGCTCTGTGTGTGTGTGTCTGGTGAGTTGAGAGCTCTGTGTGTGTCTGGTGAGTTGAGAGCTCTGTGTGTGGTGAGTTGAGAGCTGTGTGTGTGTGTCTGGTGAGTTGAGAGCTCTGTGTGTGTCTGGTGAGTTGAGAGCTCTGTGTGTGTGTCTGGTGAGTTGAGAGCTCTGTGTGTGTCTGGTGAGTTGAGAGCTCTGTGTGTGGTGAGTTGAGAGCTGTGTGTGTGTCTGGTGAGTTGAGCGCTCTGTGTGTGTCTGGTGAGTTGAGAGCTCTGTGTGTGTGTCTGGTGAGTTGAGAGCTCTGTGTGTGTCTGGTGAGTTGAGAGCTCTGTGGCTGCATCCGAATTGCTAGGGTTGTTCTCTACTCCCTACCCCCCATACGGGGATCCAGACTCTAGTGGACTCTATAGTGATGATTTCGGACAATACTCCCTGTATGGGGAGCACCGACTCTGATGTCAATATCGGTAGAGGGCGCTGTAGGTCCGCGGGAACCCCTGAGAACCCCCTGAGAACCCCTGGATTAGGGTGATGTAAAACAAACGTGGCACCACGAACATTAAATTATCTTAATTGTTAATGGAGAGTTTCGCACAAGCTGTTTTCTTACTGTATATGAAGACACGTATCCATTCGTCATTGGAAAAAAAATAAAAAGAAGAAAAACATGCCGAGCATTCCAAACCAAATTAGCGGGTTTACCTTCCGGGTGGAGGTGGACCAACCGCTAGAACTCTTATTCAATCGCGCAATTTGTTTTAGTTTTTGTTTAGATCTGTTCTAGATGATATGACAGGTTAGTCCATGCAGTGTTGTTCCTGTTCTACGTGTGCTGACGTTAGACCCCTCCTACGCTTTTCTTAAAGGATTTTGATTTGATTTTGTAAAAACAACGGTTGGGAAGAAATTCCCCTTTAAAACAGGATCAGTGCCATAGCCGTAAAGACGAGCTTACCTTTACTCTGTCCAGCATGCCAGAGCCATAAAGGCTTGATTCGCATAAAATATAGCATGTCGCGTGACTTTCACTTCCGGTTCAAAGCTAATGTGGATCAGAAAAAACAATAAAAGTGTTTTTCCTGAACGGAAATGGCAGCTTCCATTTGCTGCTTTCTTTTGTTTTAGGAATTTTAGCTCTTTTTGACAGGGGGGCGGGGGCATTCGAGCATGGGGCTAAATATGTATTTTTTTACAAAATCTTATGGTGATTTATTTTTTTATTATTTACTATAGTCCCAATAAACCCCAGGAAATTACATCTGACCACAGAAGTTCACAGGATCTACTGAATGAGGGCCACTGGGGGAAGGCTTATACTGTGTGTATAGGCTCAATATGTCAGTTTGTCACATTCAATATATCCTGTGATCTTTTGTGGCCAGATGCAATTTCTTGGGGTCTAGTAGGACTATAGTAAATAATAAAAAGATAAATCGCCATAACATTTTGTAAAAAAAATACATACAGTATTTAGCCCCATGCTCGAATGCCCCCTCCCCCCTGTCAAAAACTGCGAAAATCCCTAAAACAAATTGCGCAAATCTTTGAATACATAATTACATATTCTTTCAGAGCTCAAATCTTTGCTTCTGGGGGGGGGGGCGGGGGGGTCCCTGGAACAACACACTTTCAGATGGGGGTCGGCGGCCACATACACATATTTTTGGGGGTCCTTGACATGAAAGTTTGAGAACTACTGATATAGAATTATGGGTTTATATATCTGAGGGTTTCTATGGGTTTCTATATTGGGTCAAGACATTTGTAGAATCGTCCTCAGGTCTAAATGGGTTAATGGAGTATGCAGTGTTTCTATATTGCGGTATTGCTACTTTTACTAAAAGAAAAAGTGAGTACTTTTTCCGGGACTAACGCGGTGGTGCTGTTCCTCTTCTCACCACCAGATGGGGCGCTCCGAGCCCACGCCCCCGCAGCGCTTCCCAAGAGGAGGAGGAGCCAAAGGTCAGGGGTCGTCGACAGTCTCCTCCCACTCCTCTAACGACGTGGAGGATCGCACTGACACGGCCCGACACGCCCACCCCGCAGTTGACACGCCTCCCAATGACCCCCGGCCAAGGTTAGAATAGTTTTTCTTTTTCTTTTTTTCATTATAGTATGGTTTTAGTTCGTTTGCATTGCGTTAGTTTGGCTGTCTGGCTGGGTATGAGCATGAAAATAGCATGGTTGTTTTTCACCACTTGTGCGCAACCTAACACACACACAAACACACATGCACATATTAAACACTTTTAGTGCCGGAAGTGCATCAAAATAGGAGCTCTGGGGTGCCGGAGTTGTCTGATCGCTTTTACTCTGAAAGCCATGAACCGGAAACACTTTCCTAAAAAAGTTGACTTGACAGAGTTGACCTAACATCCCGATCGTTTAAATTTATACGATATATGATCCAAAAAGCGTTCATATTTTGCGGGAGAGACAGATGAGGAGCAGAAATGAAGCGCTAGCATATCGATCCATTCATCACCACGGAGAGCACCCTGGATTAGGAGATACGAGTCATTCTTTCCACCGCGCTAACATGCGAGTCAATGACAAGCTCACATTGCACAGAGCGTTAGCCTACGGCAAGCGAAAAGTGAAATGCCAAAAAAAATAATAGGAAAAATTCTGAATATTCTTATCTCGCCCCGTATCATTGAGGATGCGCTAGGACGTACACAGACGTCCAAGGCACTATTCTTTTCTAATCCTTATGACGGCCTCATGCGTCGTATGTAAAGATTGTGTTAACTGTATATATGATGATTTCAGGTGTGCCAGTACAGTACAGTGACAGTACAGTACAGTACAGTACAGTAGAGGGTAAGGTTGGGCGATATGCCAATTGTTTTCAACCGCCAATCGTCTGACCAATATTCGCCGATTGACGGTGTATTCGTGTCATAAAAGTAGAGTGAGAACAGCTCACTGCAGGTCGCAAAAAAGCCAGATCTACAAGCTCTCAAGGCGCCGCGTCCTGCCTGTTTTCGCAGCTCCGTTCGCTAGGTGTTGAGAGCTTGTAGATCAGTCTGTTTCTGCAGACTGCAGCGCAGCTGCGCAGCCAGGGTAACTTGCTCCCTTGACTCCCCGCACCGGTCGTCGGAGGGAGCAGCGGAGCCCACAAGCTGCTGTGGCCGGGCTGATCCACACAGGCTCTCAAGGCATCGCGTCCTGCCTGTTTTTGCAGTGCCGTTCGCTACGCGTTGAGAGCTTGTAGATCTGTCTATTTTTGCAGCGCTGGTGTCGGGGTCCGTTCATGTTGTCAATAAAAATAACTTAGATTACAGGCGGAGATGAAGTTCAATCAGTGGGTTGCACCAGTATTGGCTACACGCTAAGCTAATCGCTAAGCTAATGAATGATCCCCGAGCCTATACACTAACACTAGTAGACAGTTTTTTTATTTTCCCCCCCGCCACTCACGGGTGGCGCATTGGGATTGTGATGAGACACGAGACAGCAGTGTGCATTCTGTTGTGACTGTATATTATTAAACTGCATGGGTCTGGACTCCGGAGCTTAAACAACATGTAGGCTACAGGGCTTCCAGGCAGTCACCCAGCCTTTACTCTGGCTGGCGGCTGCCGTAAGTGCCGTGCCCCGGTGCCCGATGCTGCTGACAGTGCTGAGTGCGGGGACTGAGCATACATTATAACGGAGGAGGTGATTTCCACCCGGCCGCTGTTACTACTTTGCTGGGCCAAATTGATTCACATGTTGCTCACACTTTACAGGTTATCTGGGCTAAATCGTCCCGAGAAATCGCCTAATAAAAATATTCGGCGATTGGATTCGTATATTCGCGATTGACGATGTATTCGTATCGTCACCCAACCCTAGTAGAGGGTACAGTAGACTAGGGACCGGCACATGGTAACTGTCATTTCTCAACCGTTTCGGACTCGGGGTGGCACGCCGGAACCTGGGAGTCTGGTTTAGTTAGTTATCTTTTTTTTTTTTTGTTCAGTTAAGGAAATGCTTTCAATTTTTGTTTTCGTTATTTTTATTAACTCTAATAACCTTTTCCCCCGACACAGCCACCCAGCTCTGGAAGACCCTCCTCCCACTGACCCCAGAATACACGCCCACCCCTCTGTAGCTCCGCCTCCCACTGACCCTAGACACACCCACCCCGCTCTGGACCAAGGTTTGTACCGCAAAAATAAATGGAGTAGATCTTGAGCTGTGCTTTAAAAATGTCTACAGAGAGAGTTTGTTCCACGCTGTCGGCCCGTAGAAGCAGGAAGCTGCTTGACCGCGTGTTTTTTTAGTTATTATTCTTATTATTGTTAGTATTCGACTTCGACCATGATGATAGGTGACGGTCCGAGTGAGCAAAATGTTACATTCCAGCCTTGGCAATACGCCTGCAAGGTCATCGAGGCCAAGGCCAAGTGCTAACGGCAAGTGACTGCACTATACGTGCTAACCAAGTCGCTAACACGGCGTTCATTCGATCAGACATGCGGCCGCCAGCGGACCTGTCCTCCAGGCTCCAGAGCAGGGGTGGGCAAATGGAGGCCCGGGGGCCACATGCGCCCCCCACCTTCACTTAATGCGGCCCTCAGGTTAATGTCAGAATACTGATATAATATTGGTTTCAGCTGTTTACAATTCCACAACATGCAAACATGACCCGCTTTAATTACTTCAGTCGGAATTAGTAGCTCAATGCTCAACACAAGTATAATTAAAGGCATTTGTAATTACATAAAAAATTTAATTTTCAGGATTCCAATTCAAAAAGAGCAATTCGAATATGGCAAAAATAGCCCATCACAAGCTTGTAGATCGGCTATTTTTGCTACGACAGTAATATATGGCCCTAGGGAGTGAGTGTAGAAATATAGTGGCCCTCTCCATCGTCAAAGTTGCCCACGCCTGCTCCAGAGCATGCATGGGCAACTGGCCGCCCGGTGGCCACATGTGGCCCGCAGGTTTATATCGGAATACTGATTATTGATTCCAGCTGTTACAATTCAAACATTTAAACATGACCCGCTTTAATTACTTCAGTCTGTATTAGTAGCTTACTGACCAGTATTCAAATGTCATTGTCTTTTATTATATCCAATGTATTTGCATTTAAGTTCATAAAGTTAACATACGTATAACGAAATGGATTTGAAATTAAATGAAAAGAAAATCACTTTTCAGGATTCCAATTCAAAAATAGCCAAGAAAATAATAATACAGGGTTTCAATTCAAATATAGCTCAAAATGTATAAGCTCAAATTGTGTCACGCTGTAGATCTGCTAGTTTTGCTACGGCAGTAATATGCAGTGTGGCCCTCTGGAGTGAGTGAGGAGATATAGTGGCCCTCTGGAGTGAGTGTGGAAATATAGTGGCCCTCTGGAGTGAGTGTGGAAATATAGTGGCCCTCTGGAGTGAGTGTGGAAATATAGTGGCCCTCTGGAGTGAGTGTGGAAATATAGTGGCCCTCTGGAGTGAGTGAGGAGATATAGTGGCCCTCTGGAGTGAGCGTGGAGATATAGTGGCCCTCTGGAGTGAGCGTGGATATATAGTGGCCCTCTGGAGTGAGTGTGGAACTATAGTGGCCCTCTGGAGTGAGTGTGGAAATATAGTGGCCCTCTGGAGTGAGTGTGGAAATGTAGTGGCCCTCTGGAGTGAGCGTGGAGATATAGTGGCCCTCTGGAGTGAGCGTGGAGATATATTGGGCCTATCCATGGTAAAAGCTACCCATCCCTTTCTCCAGGCGACCTGTCCCGTCTCCAGCCTCCATCGGACCTCTCCCGTCTTCGGCGCTCGGACATCGTGCCGCTGTGCTCCTCGGGCCAGGGAGGAGGAGGAGGGGGCGGCGGGGGCACCGTGTCCGTGTCGGGCTGCCACGTCTACGGAGAGGACGAGCTGCTGCTGCTGCTGTTCCTCTCCAACGCCTCGGACGCCCCTGTCCCGCACGTCCACCTGGACGTCTCGTCCTCACAGCTACAGGTACGGTGCCACGCAGTGTTGTTTTTGGCAGCGAATTTTAGTTTTAGTCATATAGTCTCTTGAATAGTTTTCATTTAGTTTTAGTCACCCGGAATGTTTTAGTGTTAGTCTAGTTTTAGTCGACTAAATATCATGAGATTTTAGTCGACTAAATCTACAGTTGATTCACTTCGAACAAAATGTATTTTTGCCTTGATGCCGTCGTAATGGCTGATTTTACGCTACTGAAAATAGCTGATCTGCAAGCTCACAAGCTTGTGAGCTTGTAGATCTGCTATTTTCAGCATGCAACCAAGTGTAAAATGACTTATACTGGATCTCTTGTCCACCAGTCCTAGTTCCTAACATTTTAGTCTAGTTTTTATTCGTTGATGAAATTGTCAGTATATTTAGTCTTAGTTTTAGTCGTCGTAGCTTAGTTTTCATTTAGTTTCCATTTAGTCGTCGTCAGTGGAAAAAGATAGTCGAAGTCTTAGTTTTAGTCAACGAAACAACACTGTTGAGCAAGTATAACCCATTTAGACCTGAGGACGATTCTACAAAATGCCTTCTAAATCCTGAAAGATTAAAAAAAAAAAAAAAATCAAATGTGTGTCAGTGGTTCTCAACAATTTCATGTCAAGGAGCCCCAGAATTATCTGGATTTGGCCGCCGACCTCCATTTGAAAATATGTAGTTCCAGGGACCTCCTCCACAGAAGCAAAGATTTGAGTTAAAAAATGTTCGCTCTGAAAGAATATATATTCAAAGATTTGCAGCACATTTTCACGATATTTAACACAATCCCTACTTTTGGCAGAATGCTCCGCCATAAGGTCTGTAATAACCTTCCGCTCGTGTCGGAATGCTCCGTCAGATTAGCTTTATTATGGATATCAATCCGCGTCGCTGAGAACTATTTTTTCATTATTATTTTGGCACGGCCTTTCCTTCTTTAGCGATCCTAGACCGGATTGCGCATGCGCGCTGCCGTCCAACTCCCATTATACAGGCAGACTAAAAGCTGAATAACTCCTAATCTACGGAGCTCTACATGGTTTGGTCAATTAGCGCGATGTTCGGAGGTCTTTGCTGATTATCCGGTGGTCTAGATGGAAACATTGGTGCTTTCTAGAGCAAGGATGGCTATATTTTAGCTCGCTAGCATTGACCAGGGGGGCAGTCAGCCAGATATTTCGTGAAGCCTCATTTGAAATCGGTAGTTCATATAATGGCCTGTTGTGTCGCTGGACTGGACCCAAAAAGCCCCATAGCTCCATAGAGGCCCATGTATTTTGGCCCAACTTCACCTAGACTGTATTACCTTAATAAACATGGTCATGAATACTTTCTTCTTCCAGTCACTAGTTTAAAGTCTCATTTCTAATGTCATAATATTCTTTTTGGAAAATTATGGTCCCATTAATTAAAAAAATGACCATAAAGAAAAAAAACCATCGCGTATGTTCTGAGGGGCGTGGCTACCATTACAGTCTATGATCGGGATTCCCCTCCCACTCGAGTCAAAATAAAAACCAACGGAGAAGAAGGGGGGAAGTCCCGCCTCGTTGTCTGGGCAGCCAATGACCAGCTGGTATACAAAACGGAGCCAGCCAATGGCCAGCTGGTACCAAAGATGGCGACTTACATCAGGAATTAGCATATTATTACAGGCTTCATTTTACGTTCATGTTAGACCCGGGGAACGCTTTGTCCATATTTTTTACAGTCTATGGCATTGACGCTATTTATTTAGCACAAGATGGACGCCCACAACATCCGTTTCTGTGCTGCGTGCGCAACCTCTAAATCGCCCCCACAGACCGTGGCAGTCAGAAGTTGGATTTGCGTCCAGCAGGTGGCAGCCAAACGGTTAAAAGTCTTGCAACTCGCCAAAAATAGCAGATCTACAAGAATCATTTGGGGACCCACATGTTGAAAACTGTCCAAATGCAAATAGCTAAAATAAATACACATTACACAATGCAAAGTATTTCATCGCGATGAACATAACGGTGACTCATGATTAAATGAGTAAACTTGGACATGTGATCGCTTGAGAGCCCCTAGTAGGGTGCGTACAGGCTCACTGTGTGTGTGTGTGTGTGTGTGTGTGTGTGTGTGTGTGTGTGTGTGTGTGTGTGTGTGTGACTGTGTGACTGCGTGACTGCGTGTGTGTGTGTTTTCGTGCTTTCAGGTGTGCAGTGTGTCCTCCGCTCCACTAGGGGTGCTGCAGGCTCATAGTGTGGAGGTGTGTCAGTACTCTCTGGTCATGGAGACGCCCGCGGCTCGCGTGTCGCTGAGCGGCAGCGTCTCCTACCTGCCAGCGGGGGGCGAGCTTCAGTCGCAGAGCTTCACCTACGACGCGCTGTCTCTGGCCGACTTCATCAGGTACGTCAATGACCGTGACATCACTTCCTGTTGCCGTAGCGTATGTATAATGTGCGGCTGAGCATAGACATGGTAACGCCCCGCCTGCCTCTGATTGGCCTACCGACACTGCCCGTCTCGACTGTCCGTCCTCCGAGAAGGACAGCTTATACGCCGTACGTGCGACAGAATGCAGCCTTGTTACTAACTTGTACGTTTATTATTTATTTATTTCTGTAGAAGAGCCAAACTAATATTGTTTGTGCCGTTTGCTTTGATTGAATAATTGATTGAACACATGTATGATGTACTGCAATTTGTTTTGGGTGTGTACTTCTAAATAAAGTGTTAGTGTTATTGTGTCCCTGTCTCTGTGTGCCTAGAGGGGGTGTTATGACCAGGGCTGCACACAACTTTTTTGGTCTAGTACTCAGAGGAGCACCTGGAGGAGTTACTTGGTGCTCCTAAAATGCGGCGACCCGTCTCGCCGGATGGATAAAAGAGGGATGAATAACTTATAGCAAAACAATATTTATTGGATGAGTGGGGAGTCAATGGAGGGTATTGCAACTCTAGATTCATCCCATTATTAAAAAAAAATCTAGAGTTGCAAATTGCAGCTATAGGTCCATGTGTATTCCAGCCCTATATGCATATTCTAATACAAACTTCTTAATATTTCCTATGGATAATATGAGCATCAAAGCAATATTTAGATACTTTTTATTTTTTTTATTTAAATAGCCGATCTACTAGCTCACAACGTGTTGCGGAGGTGATACGTTGTGAGCTTGCAGATCAGATCAGATCAGATTTATTTAACATACGACACGTCGTACGTCGAAGCATACGTCAGGCTTCCCTTTTGTTTTTAGCCGAGGCGATGTACACAGTCAACACAGTCAGACAGTCACACATCCTCGGTGCAAAATAAATAATGTACACTAACCCGACTTTACGATAATAAGGGACAGTATGTCGGGACACGCTGTTGATAAGCTTCATGTTGTGCAGCAGCAGTGCCATTCCGCAATGCTTTGCACTCCTCCCACTCCACTATTGTTATGTTAGTTATTAATTTTTTCAACTTGCTCTTTGCTTTTCTCGTGCTTATGAAAAGCTGGGTGACTGAAATGATTTATCCCTGTATAAAAGGTGCAGTTCTTATCGATGCTCACGGCATAGTTTGCATAGTTTGCCGTGTATACGGAGAAAGTTACCTGACACATTATTCTTACAGTATTACAGCCAAACTCTCGTCAAAATGTCCAAGAAGCAAGCGCCATTAAGTAACTATTTTGGTGTTCCAGCACCTGCACCTCCAGAGAGACGCCAAACGGAACCACCACCTGAACCGCACAGAAAACGTGTGTTTGTGGAAAAGTGGTTGGATGATGTCGGCTGGCTCCAAACTAATGCTGGACACATTTTAACACATGTGTTAAAATGTGTCCCTTTCTCTTTGTGTGGCTAGAGGGGGTGTTATGTGTTAAAATGTGTCCCTTTCTCTTTGTGTGGCTAGAGGGGTGTCATGTGTTAAAATGTGTCTCTGTCTCTGCGTGTCCGTGCCAGGCCATTCCCTGTCACGACGGAGGAGTACGGCTCCATGTGGCTGTCTTTCTCTCACGACACCAGACAGAACCTGTCTGTCTGTCGGGACACTGACGACCCGCTCACCACCACCCTGACGCTGCTGAGGGACAGGCTACAGCTCCACCTGGTGGACATCATAGGTACTGTTACTGTGTTAGGCTGCTGGATGATGGAACTATCCACGATTTCCATTGTTCCATTGTTAGGATTCAGTTGCTGTCAGGCCGAAACCTCTAATGTGACATCCATGTTTTGTGTTTTCATCATAAATGAATATCTCTGCTGTCGGGAAGAAACCAACTAACTCCAAAATGTTAATTTATTTCATTAAATGAGGAGAGGTGGTGGACTTAGCTGCTTTAGCAGACAGTTTGAGAGGGGGAGAGGTGGTGAGGTTAGCTGCTTTAGCAGACAGTTTGAGAGGAGAGGTGGTGGAGTTAGCTGCTTTAGCAGACAGTTTGAGAGGGGGATAGGTGGTGGAGTTAGCTGCTTTAGCAGACAGTTTGAGAGGAGAGGTGGCGGAGTTAGCTGCTTTAGCAGACAGTTTGAGAGGGGGAGAGGTGGTGGGGTTAGCTGCTTTAGCAGACAGTTTGAGTGGAGAGGTGGTGGAGTTAGCTGCTTTAGCAGACAGTTTGAGAGGGGGATAGGTGGTGGAGTTAGCTGCTTTAGCAGACAGTTTGAGAGGAGAGGTGGTGGAGTTAGCTTCTTTAGCAGACAGTTTGAGAGGGGGAGAGGTGGTGGAGTTTGCTGCTTTAGCAGACAGTTTGAGAGGGATAGGTGGTGGAGTTAGCTGCTTTAGCAGACAGTTTGAGAGCGGGAGAGGTGGTGGGGTTAGCTGCTTTAGCAGACAGTTTGAGAGGAGAGGTGGTGGAGTTAGCTGCTTTAGCAGACAGTTTGAGAGGAGAGGTGGTGGAGTTAGCTGCTTTAGCAGACAGTTTGGAGGGGGAGAGGTGGTGGAGTTAGCTGCTTTAGCAGACAGTTTGAGAGGAGAGGTGGTGGAGTTAGCTGCTTTAGCAGACAGTTTGAGAGGGGGAGAGGTGGTGGAGTTTGCTGCTTTAGCAGACAGTTTGAGAGGGATAGGTGGTGGAGTTAGCTGCTTTAGCAGACAGTTTGAGAGGGGGAGAGGTGGTGGAGTTAGCTGCTTTAGCAGACAGTTTGAGAGGGGGATAGGTGGCGGAGTTAGCTGCTTTAGCAGACAGTTTGAGAGGGGGAGAGGTGGTGGAGTTAGCTGCTTTAGCAGACAGTTTGAGATGGGGAGAGGTGGTGGAGTTAGCTGCTTTAGCAGACAGTTTGAGGAGGAGAGGTGGTGGAGTTTGCTGCTTTAGCAGACAGTTTGAGAGGTGGAGAGGTGGTGGAGTTAGCTAGCAATGGAGTGAAGTTAAAGGAGAATTCCATGCTAGAAGGCTTTCTTACCTTTATTTGTAGTTGTTACGTCCCCAACAAAGAGGTCCAGGTGTTATTTTGTGCAAAAGTGCATTATTGGCAATTTCCCCTAATATAAGCCCTCAATGGGGGTTGGGTTTTTGTGCTAATTCGCTTATTTCCATCTAAAAAGGTAGTAAAGTGTGCCGCTTGGGATACTATTTACATTATGAAGAGAGGATATATACATATCTATCGAGTACATGAATTAGCACAACACCCCATAACCCCATTCAATTCAATGCAATTCATTGAGGGCTTATGGTAGGGGATAGCCAATAATGTGCTTCTGCACAAAATAACACCTGGACATCTTCGGTGGGGACGTAGCAACGATAATTAAAGGTAAGACAGCATGGAATTCTCCTTTAAGTTAAGTTTTTTTTTTCAAAGTGCTTTTTAATACTTTTCATTGGGTCAATATTTTTTTAACCAACACACAGATGTAAAGGGTCTTCAATAGCATTGAAAAACAAGAAATGATGACAAAGTCATATTTGTCAGGTGAAACAAGCGGCTGTCTCCGTTGTGCATCTGTCCCCCTGTTTTCCTCTGTGACAACGTCCCGGTCGTTGTTTTGTGTCCGGTTTCCGACGTGCTTTTGTTAGTAAAATCACTGTGTTTTGTTGTGTCGCTCCACTTAGCTCATAACGTTAGCCGCTATTGTGAGACGCTCTGGGTTAACCCATTTAGACCTGAGGACGATTCTACGAATGTCCTTTGACACTTCTGAAAAAACCTCATGTTTCCATGTCAGTGGTTCTCAAACATTTCCAAGTCAATGACCCACAAAAATTGTATGTAATTGGCCACCAACCCCCATCTGAAAATACTACGTTGTTCCAGGGACAACCCCCGCCCCCGAGAACCAAAGATTTGAGTAAAAAAACGTTTGCTCTGAAATAATATATATTCAAAGATTTGTGCCACATTTTAACGATTCTTCAAAAATAGCAGATCTACAAGCTTGTATTTTTCAACACCTAAAGTATAACATAATGCTTAAAACACCAAAAGGGGTTACCGGCCCGCCCAGAATGGGTTAACACTTCCTCGTTGTAGCCAAGAAAGCTTAGAGAAGGAAAAGACGCCAACGTCATGGTGTCACGTGACCCCACCCCACCACACCCCCATGTGCCAAAACTCACACTGGAAGTTCGATGAATACATTGCAGTGGATGGGAGACCGCTGGACATCTTGTAAACAAACATTATTTATGAACGATAGCGACCTTTGTCATATAATCGGTCCAGGAATATAATAGAAGACTTATCACAGATTGTTTTCCGACTGGGTGTTTTTCGACTTGCTAACTGTTTAATTTTATTCAGGATTTTAAAAAGCACAGAGAACGGCTCTGGGCTGAATGGGCTTAACCTGACTCCGCCAGCTGGTGGCAGTATTGGGTTCACAACCATGCCTTCAAAAGCCCATATTGTTTTTAATTCATCAACATTACAAACTAAATAACGCTTTAAAAATGTTGAGAATAAAGGATTTTGCAATATTACAGGTCAGGTGTTTGATGAAATACTTTTTTTCACTAAAGTAAAAGTTGTATGTAATAGTAAATGTAATATGCTCTACAAGTGATTAAGTTTCAGAATAAATAAGCAAATTAACAGTAGCCTTAGGACCAACCCGCCTAGTATAATTCAACAGTAGTTTTAAGTAGTACAACGTAATAGTAGTCTAGTAATAACTAATAATTGTAGTGAAAGTATAATATTTGCATGAAATGTAGAGGTAATATTAAACGATTTAAGTGTCATGTGTCCCTCAAAATATAGTAGGCTATAGGCATACCTTAAAGAAGTTAATGCTTGCTCTATCAACTCCAGACATTGCCTTATTCAGTTTCAAGTTAAATATGAATGAATGACTGGTTAAATGAAATTGTACTGGTACCACGGAACGTGACGTGCACGCACGCATGCACGCATCGCGGCATGCACACAGAATAGCTGTATAGCCTAAGCCTAAAACACAAAAGTAGACTTAAAATGGTCAGACAAACATCCTTACTGGACACTAGCGAAACTAAAAGGTTTGCTCTGGACGAATATATCTGTAACTGTTCTTTGATGAAGGAGAACACCACACAGAAGCAGTAGCCTACTGGAGCCATAGCAGTCCACACTCCTGTAAGTCAAGTGTGCATGGCATGCTTACCGGCTACGTGCGCTCACAGTCACCGCTCAGGTATAAACAGTTAAAGCTTTTGTTATGCAAACTAGTGGCTATTTGAATTCGGCACGGTACTTTACACGGTGTGAAAATAGGGGGAGGTGGGCGCCAGTAAACCTAGACCACTCGGTACTTGGTGGTGACTTCAAGACAGTAGAAAGTAATGTGTGATGTTATGTTACAGAAGCGTTTATTTTACAATGGTCTCAATCATTCAGAAAGTGTTTATTTATATGCTTGTCTATACTTTGCTCCATTCACTCCAATGCATTCCCAGCAGTTTCGGCAGCAGATTCGTCACTGTGTACTACTTAAAACTACTGTTGTATTATACTAGGCGGGTTGGTCCTAAGGCTACTGTTAATTTGGGTATTTATTCTGAAACTTAACCACTTGTAGAGCATATTACATTGTGATACTGCTAGGCAACTTTTACTTTAGTGAAAAAAAGTATTTCATCAATTTACAATTTACAATTTAGGCATTTAGCAGACGCTCTTAATCCAGAGCGACTTACATTTAAGCAAGAACAAAAGCATGGGAATACATCACATAAAAGCATTTATCATGAAACATGCGTAAGCTAAGAAAGTAACAGTGGAATATCTATATAATGAAACTATACATACACTATACATATAAACTATACATATTTACTACTATGCTATACATATGTACTATGGCGTGCTATGACTATATACAATACAATTATAGTGCTGTCTACATAACATGCTATAAGTCTGTGTCAAATGCTATCTAAGCCAACAGAAATGCTATCTAAGGGGTTAGGGTAAGTGCTATGGGCCATGATGGAGTCTGAAAAGGTGGGTTTTCAGGCTACGGCGGAAGATTGGGAGTGATGCTGCAGTTCTGACTGCAATGGGAAGTGCATTCCACAGTTTTGGAGCCAGAAGGGAGAAGAGTTTGGGACGTGTGGAGCGTTGTCCCGGCTGGCTGATCTGAGTGCGCGGGAGGGTTTGTAGGGTTCAATCATACTTGCAAGATATGGGGGAGCCATACCTTTGGTTGCTTTGAATGCCAGCATCAGAGTTTTGTATTCTGTGCGGGCAGCGACCGGGATCCAGTGGAGGGAGCGGAGCAGGGGGGAGACATGTGAGAATTTTGGCTGGTTGAAGACCAAGCGAGCTGCTGCATTTTGGATCAGCTGGAGAGGCTTAAGTGCACATGCTGGTAGGCCAGTAAATGTTGCTGTCGGGAGAAAACCACCTAACTCCATTTTTGTTTTGTTTTTTGTCAGGTGAAACCTGACCTATTACCCTCTCATGTTTCTTAGCCTCGGTCCCAGGCTTACTTATCTGCGAAAAGAAAAGCCTGGTCACAACCTAAGGCAGAGAAGCTATCGGCGGTTGTATCCTCTGGAACTGCCGTCAAATGTATTTCCCCCGGATACGATATTTTCCCGACCAATCACAACACTTGTTTCATTCGCGGAGAATGTAAACTGATTTGTAAAGCATTTCACTTCCGCTAAAATCCCGCAACTTCCGCTGATAGTCTTTTGACAAAAAACAAAACAAAAATGGAGTTAGGTGGTTTTCTCCCGACAGCAACGTTTGTCGTAATCTTTTGATTAAATTTCCATGTAGTTTTTGTCTAGTTTTAGTTCAAAATCTGTTCAAAACCATGCGTTGTCCCCAAGGGGTCGGAGGTCACTAATCGTACCATGTGATGTCCCCACGGGGTCGGAGGTCACTAATCGTACCATGTGATGTCCCCACGGGGTCGGAAGTCACTAATCGTACCATGTGATGTCCCCACGGGGTCGGAAGTCACTAATCGTACCATGTGATGTCCCCACGGGGTCGGAGGTCACTAATCGTACCATGTGATGTCCCCACTGGGTCGGAGGTCACTAATTGTACCATGTGATGTCCCCACGGGGTCGGAGGTCACTAATCGTACCATGTGATGTCCCCACAGGGTCGGAGGTCACTAATTGTACCATGTGATGTCCCCATTGGGTCGGAGGTCACTAATCGTACCATGTGATGTCCCCACAGGGTCGGAGGCTTAGAGTATATATGAATAGAGACGGCACCGGATTCCTCCTCCCATCCACTTGCATTAAGTTTCTCAAAAGCGCATGAGGCGATTTCACTCCTCCTTCCGTGTAGGAACAGAGTGCATTCTGGGATGGATTTGCCCCAAACACATGAACGCGCTGCCGTTGACTATCATTGTGCCGTTTGTGCGCGTTCACGTATGAAACATTCGTTCACGTGTCATGGCCCCAATAACATGAACGTGCGCAATGATAGTCAACGGACCAGCGCTGGCTCGAGCTGCAATATCAAATTTGGCCACTATGTCCATTTCACCTCAGGGTTTCCTCCGGGTGCCGTCTCTATTCGTATACTCTAAGGTCGGAGGTCACTAATTGTACTATGTGATGTCCCCACGGGGTCGGAGGTCACTAATTGTACCATGTGATGTCCCCACAGGGTCGGAGGTCACTAATTGTACCATGTGATGTCCCCACGGGGTCGGAGGTCACTAATCGTACCATGCATGCTAATAAGGTATCTGCCTGGCTTTCGGGTTCTTGGAAACGCCCCCCAGCCACTGCGTTAGTTTTACTGAGGTTAGGTTTAGGTATAGTTTTACTGAAGTTAGGTTTAGGTATAGTTTACTGAGGTTAGGTTTAGGTATCGTTTTACTGAGTTTAGGTTTAGGTATAGTTTTACTGAGGTTAGGTTTAGGTATACTTTACTGAGGTTAGGTTTAGATATAGTTTTACTGAGGTTAGGTTTAGGTATAGTTTTACTGAGGTTAGGGTTTGGGTTAGGTATAGGTATAGTTTTACTGAGGTTAAGATTAGGGTTAGGTTTAGGTGTAGGCTGTCAATCACAGCGACTGGCCAGTCACAGCGCACCCTCTACGTCACTCTGTACCGAATGCGAGGCAGGAACCATATCAGCACCATGCATTGTCCCCACGGGGTCGGAAGGTCACTAATCGTACCATGTGATGTCCCTACAGGGTCGGAGGGCATCGCGACGTGTCGTCTCCTGAGAGGTCAGCCGTGTCTCATACACTGTCGTATCCATGGCGACGGCCTGGCGGTGTGGCTGCGCTCGCCCGTCCCCGAACTGCCCGACTGTGTGCTGTACCACTGTCAGCGAGTATTGACCCAGGATCAGTCCTAATGACTGTGCTGACCCAGGATCAGTCCTACTGACTGTGTGCTGACCCAGGATCAGTCCTAAGGACTCACCCAGGACCTGTTCTAATGCCCGTTTGCTGACCCAGGACCTCTCCTAATGGCTGTGCGCTGACCCAGGATCAGTCCTTATGACTGTGTGCTGACCCAGGACCTGTCCTAATGCCTGCTCTATCACTGAAGCC
Organism: Protomyctophum parallelum; assembly: GCF_964188405.1. Taxonomy (NCBI): domain Eukaryota; kingdom Metazoa; phylum Chordata; class Actinopteri; order Myctophiformes; family Myctophidae; genus Protomyctophum; species Protomyctophum parallelum. The sequence continues at coordinate 47,879,922 of NC_139700.1, forward strand.
ACATAGCATCTGACCCCAGGCAGGCGTTGACAGACACTAATGCTTGCCCACCTGCCCCCTGGCAGGTAAATAAAACGTTCGGGCAGGTGGTGTTTGCTTTCAGGTTGCCCGACCAGGGCAGGTGCTTTTTTTTTTTAATTAAGATTTGGTTTAGGCTTTTCTGCCTTTTATTGATAGATAGACAGTAAAGAGGGAGAGAGAGAGAGAAGGCGAGAGACACGCAGCAAAGGTCATCATGAACGGGACTCGAACATGCGGCGCACTGTCAGGCCAGAGCCTATCGAGTATCGACGAATTCAGAAACGGGTCTCATGAACACAAGGCTGCTGTATTTTATACCTCATACTAAGCATTTAAACTTAAAGTATGAGGTATAAAGTACAGCAACCTTGTGTTCATAAAACAGAAAGATTGGGTATTGGGTAAGACTGACGTTATGTATCTTTCAGGACCTTTCACTGCTTCGTCTTAACCATTACTCCATGGCTCTGCTCTCAGCCCCTGCAGTGGATATTTTGACATTTCGTTGTTTTGTTTTTTTTTATGTTGCCACTACTGTTTGAGCAGCCATAAACCACACAGGTTCATCCCGATGTTCTGGAGCATCTTTGTAATGTTAGTGTTAGTAAAAAGCAGGTAAAGAGTAACGTTTGAGGCAGACTATACATCAGTCACTCTACCATTCACCTTAGTAGAAGAGGTTTTTTAACCCATTCTGACCTGAGATCAGATTCACACGAGGTTTCCGCCGGACACACACTGGTCTGATGAACCCATTCTGACCTGAGATCAGATTCTAAAAATGTCAGTCGCTCTTCGATTTTTCAAAAATAGCAGACCTACAAGCTCGTAGCGCGCCACTCGGTGGCGCGCTATGAGCTTGTAGATCTGCTATTTTTCAATAGCTAAAGCATAACATGATGCTGACACCAAAATGGGTTCCCGTTCAGAATGGGTTAAGAGGCATGGTTTACCCCGCAGTTATGTCGGCTCCGCCTACAGGAAATATGTAAGCTGCGACCATGAGACCCGTTTCTTAATTTGTCTATATGTGGCATGCGACCACCAGGCCAGTGGGCGCCCCCGCAAGTGCTTGTTTGAGAGGGGGACACAACCGTCTGCTGCCTCCTGCGTTATGTGCAAATTCAAAACGGGTGGTACACAGGGCGTTTTGAGTGATATCTAACGAGCACTTCCAAACTGCAACACTTAAAAAAGGAATCACCTGCAAGGACACAAAGTAGCTCAAAAAAGAATCACCTGCGACACAAAGTAGCTCATAACATGTCTACAGTGGATTTTTATGAAACAAACACTTTGAGGATAGAAAGCTTTCCGTACAGCTGCAATGTTGGTGAGTTTGACGTTGTGTAATACAATCAGATAGGACTTTTCTGTTTCGATGAATGGGCTGTAATGGGAAGTTGCACCTTGTTAGCACTTTGCCATGAACTTAGATGGTAAGATGGCCGTGGTCTGCATGTGGTCCATGATGTGCTGTTTTCACTGTTGCTACGCTTAAAAAAATATGAAATGACGTGTGAACCCTATCATTTGTTTTATCAACATGGGGGGGGGGGAATACTGGATGACTCGCCCCGGTGCTTGCCCGTTTTTCCTCCCAGAATGTTCACCAGTGAGGGAGATAACTTTGTAATATGCTATTGGCTGTTTGTATTCTTTTTGGAAAAATATAAAAAGATACCCCTGTGGAAAGGCTATATTATTTGACTTATATTGACCCTATAAACAATTTAGTATATGTAAGGTTTTGCCCACTCAAATGGTACCTCGTCAGATAATCCCCACATATCCTACAACAACTTCTGTGAACAGACATTACTGTAGTAGCTTTTCATAAATTATTTTTGTACTGTCTGCTGTCATGAAAGTCTATAGTTAGAGAAATTCAAAGTCCAGCCGTCTGCTGTCCAGCCTCTCCCACCCCTCACTGGGGAAAATTCTGGGAGGAAAACAGAAACGGGGCGAGTCATCTTGTTACCGGGGACGGGACCTTGAACTTAAAACGTTTGGGAACCATGGGTTTAACCCATTTAGGCCTGACGTCGAAATTTAAAAAAATGTCTTCTAAATCCTGACAGTTTTCTGAAATCAGTGGTTCTCAAGATTTCATGTCAAGGACCCCAAAAATGTAATTATATGTAATTGGCCGCCAACCCACATCTGAAAATATGTTGTTCCAGGGACCCCCCCAGAAGCAAAGATTTGCGTTAAAAACGTTTGCTCTGAAAGAATATGTATTCAAAGATGTGCGCCACATTTTCACAATTCTTCAAAAATAGCAGACCTACAAGCTCGTAGCACGGCACTCGGTGCCGTGCTATGAGCTTGTAGATCTGCTATTTTTCAATAGCTAAAGTATAACATAATGTTTAAAACACCTAAAGGGGTCCCCCGTCCAGAATGGGTTTAGAAAGCCATGCAATGACTGATAGTTGACTTTTGATCGTTTTGTTTCGATGCATTATTATGTATTTATTGGAGATATTATTCTTACAGAGTTCCTGTTTTGTATTGATTGCAATGTTTAAAAAAAGTGAATTCTGGGATGGCTCTCTCTAACCATTCAACGATGGTTCTTAATGTTTAAAAATGGTTGTCCAATATTGTGCCGAGCAGGGAGAAAACTGTAGCCTGATAACGCCAAGATGAAATATTATATCCACACTCTCATTCTATAATAAATATGTGTTCAATCTATTTGAGTTATATCTGACTGAACCTATATGTTATTTTACTGGAAAAGCTCTAACATTGTTACTTTCCACTCGTAATTTTATCAAAAGTAAAATACCTTTGACTTTTTTGTATATTTGATGAGAAAAGGGCTCGGGGTGCATACTTAGTTTAGACTAGTCATTGGTTGTTGAGGGGTGCGTTAAAACCATAGACTGTAAAAAATATGGACAAAGCGTTCCGCGGGTCTAACATGAACGTAAAATGAAGCCTGTCAGTCCTTGAATTGTACATCGCCATCTTTCTAGATCCGTTTGGGCCCAGCTGGCAATTGGCTGGCCCAGACAACGAGGCGGGACTTCCCCCCTTCTTCTCTGTTGGTTTTTATTTTGACTCGAGTGGGTGGGGAATCCCGATCATAGACTGTAATGGTAGCCACGCCCCTCAGAACATACGCGACTTTATGGTAATTTCTTTTATAAATGGGACTATAATTTTCCAAAAAGAATATTATGAATATTAGAAATGAGACTTTAAACTAGTGACTGGAAGCAGAAAGTATTCATGACCATGTTTATTAAGGTAATACAGTCTAGGTGAAGTTGGGCCCAAATACATGGACTTCTATGGGGCTATGGGTTTTTTTGGGCCCAATGACAGCGCCACAACAGGCCATTATATGAACTTTCAGGAAATCCCAATTTCCTTAGTAGCTTCACAAAAAATCTGTCTGACTGCCCCCCTGGTTAAAACGACCGGATTAAGGTTGGTGAGGGGTGCGTTAAAATGACCAGATTAAGGTTGGTGAGGGGTGCGTTAAAACGACCGGATTAAGGTTGGTGAGGGGTGCGTTAAAACGACCGGGTTAAGGTTGGTGAGGGGTGCTTTAAGGCTTGGGAGAGGGTTAAGGTTAGGTTTAGGTAGGCTATGCTGCCCCGTGGGAGGTTAGAGTTAGGGTGAGGGTTTGAGATAATGAGTAAGACTTGGTTTCAATCAGTCCTCTATTGCAGTCAGGCTCGTGAACTATCTTGAGGAAATCAAGTGTTGGATGGCAAAAAAATAATTCTAAAACGGGTAGTCCCAATACTTCATTCTGATTGGCTGGTTACCGTCACGTGACCGGTGTAAATTTCACCGATAACCCATTCCTTCAATCACTTTGTATCATCCTGCAGCCTTGTAGCTGAACTGGTGAAGGGGAGCGCTTGATTGCTTTACAAACACATGCCGTGCGGGTGTCTAAACACCGCCCGGCTCATATGACTGTGAATGTGTGGCTCCAGGCAGCCCCGTAAAGATATCAAGCGCTATTCTCCCGTCACATAGGCTACTTGCAGCAAAACAAGGAAATGATGTGGCTCGCTCTAGTGGAGCAAAGCGTAGCTGCTTTTGTGAATTTAATAGTTTTATTAGGTTAATATTGCTGATGTTTGTAACCGTTTTAGAAAAACAATAAGCCACTCGAGGCCCCAGTTTACCGGGTATTTTACACTGGCTGGGAGGTAGAAGACCCTCCGCTGCGCGTCGGGTCTGCCTATGCCCCCAGCCAGTGTAAAATACCCGGTAACCTGAGACCTCTCGTGGCTTATTGCTTAAACCTACAGCTGAACGAAGGCAAGTTTGAAGTTGTCCCGTCTGGCTCCGTTTGATTTCCATCACAGTGAATACCATGCGGTCTTGGCAACCTGTCCACACTTGTTCAATCCCATGCGTGCGTGCGTGTTGTGTGCTGTGTCTGAATGCGTGTTGTTGCAGGTTGAGAAAAAAAAAAAAAAATGAAAAGAACGATGGGTTATAGCCCATGTTTTTTTTTTTTTTTTCTTTTTGTTTTTATCCTCGTTTTTCATAATTTTGGACCATGGGCTATAGCCCATATCGTACGGCATACTATAGCACGCCGTTTTTCATCATTTTTGAGGATTTGAAAAAAATGAAAAAAACGATGGGTTATATAGCCCATGTTTTTTGAATTTTTGAAAAATAAATTATCCTCGTTTTTCATCATTTTGGACCATGGGCTATAGCCCATATTGTACGGCATATTATAGCACGCCATTTTTCTAAATCTTTGAGCATTTGAAAAAAATAAAAAAAATGAAAAGAACGATGGGTTATAGCCCATGTTTTTTGAATTTTTGAATTTTTTTTAATCCTCGTTTTTCATAATTTTTGACCATGGGCTATAGCCCATATCGTACGGCATACTATAGCACGCCGTTTTTCATCATTTTTGAGGATTTGAAAAAAATGGAAAAAAAACGATGGGTTATATCCCATGTTTTAAGAATTTTTGATTTCTTTTTTATCCTCGTCTTTCATCATTTTGGACCATGGGCTATAGCCGATATCATACGGCATACTATAGCACGCCGTTTTTCATCATTTTTGAGGATTTGAAAAAAATAAAAAAAACGATGGGTTATAGCCCATGTTTTTTTAATTTTTGATTTTTTTTTATCCTCGTTTTTCATCATTTTGGACCATGAGCTATATATAGCCCATATCGTACGGCATACTATAGCACGCAGTTTTTCATCATTTTTGAGGATTTGGAAAAAATGAAAAAAACGATGGGTTATAGCCCATGTTTTTTGAATTTTTGAAAAAAAACATTATCCTCGTTTTTCATCATTTTGGACCATGGGCTATATATAGCCCATATTGTACGGCATATTATAGCACGCCGTTTTTCTAAATCTTTGAGCATTTGAAAAAAAAAAAAAAAAATGAAAAGAACGATGGGTTATAGCCCATGTTTTTTGAATTTTTGAAAAAAAAAATATCCTCGTTTTTCATAATTTTGGACCATATATAGCCCATATCGTACGGCATACTATAGCACGCCGTTTTTCATCATTTTTGAGGATTTGAAAAAAATGAAAAAATGAAAAAAAAACGATGGGTTATAGCCCATGTTTTTTTAATTTTTGATTTTTTTTTATCCTCGTTTTTCATCATTTTGGACCATGAGCTATATATAGCCCATATCGTACGGCATACTATAGCACTCAGTTTTTCATCAATTTTGAGGATTTGGAAAAAATGAAAAAAACGATGGGTTATAGCCCATGTTTTTTGAATTTTTGAAAAAAAAAAATTAACCTCGTTTTTCATCATTTGGGACCATGGGCTATAGCCCATATCGTACGGCATACTATAGCACGCCATTTTTCATCTTTTTTGAGGATTTGAAAAAAATGAAAAAATGAAGAAAAAAAAACGATGGGTTATAGCCCATGTTTTTTTAATTAAAAAAAAAACATTATCCTCGTTTTTCATCATTTTGGACCATGGGCTATAGCCCATATTGTACGGCATATTATAGCACGCCGTTTTCTAAATCTTTGAGCATTTGAAAAAAATGAAAAAAAAACCATAGGTTATAGCCCATGTTTTATGAATTTTAGAAAAAATAATTATCCTCATTTTTCATCATTTTGGACCATGGGCTATAGCCCATATTGTACGGCATATTATAGCACGCCGTTTTTCTAAATATTTGAGCATTTGAAAAAAAATAAAAGAACGATGGGTTATAGCCCATGTTTTTTTAATTTTTTTAATTTTTTTATCCTCGTTTTTCATAATTTTGGACCATGGGCTATAGCCCATATCGTACGGCATACTATAGCACGCCGTTTTTCATCATGTTTGAGGATTTGAAAAAAATGAATGAAATGAAAAAAACGATGGGTTATAGCCCATGTTTTAAGATTTTTTGATTTTTTTTTACGTTTTCCGTAACGTAAAACGTTTTACGTTTTTACATTTTCCGTTTTTTCCGTTTTTCCGTATTCCGTTTTTATGTAAACCTTTTACGTTTTACGTTTTACGTTTTTACGTTTTTACGTTTTTACGTTTTTAGTAAAAACTTAAAACGTAATACGTAAAAACTTTTTACGTATTACGTTTTACGTTTTTACGTTTTACGTTTTACGTTTTACGTTTTTCCCTTTTACGTTTTTACGTTTTTACGTTTTACGGTTTTCCCTTTTACGTTTTACGTTTTTACGTTTTACGTTTTTACGTTTTACGGTTTTCCCTTTTACGTTTTACGTTTTTACGTTTTACGTTTTTACGTTTTTACGTTTTACGTTTTTATGTTTTTACGTTTTTACGTTTTTAGGTTTTTACGTTTTACGTTTTTACGTTTTACGTTTTTAGGTTTTACGTTTTCACGTTTTACAAACACACTGGATCCGTGGTTTTGAAATCCTCCAAAATCATGAAAAACGACAGACTATAGTAGTCTTCCGAAACCATTAACTATAGCATAATGTCGTTTTTTCATGATTTTTATTTTTTTAATGCTATAGGGTGCCTTTTTCCATCATCTTGGAGCGCATGCTATAGGGTGCCATTTGTCACGATTTCGGAGGATCTGAAAATCACGGAAAAGCGACAGGCTATAGTCCATCGTCTTGGAGCGCATGCTATAGGTTGCCATTTTTCACGATTTCGGAGGATTTGAAAAAAAATTGAAAATATCGGAAAAGCGACAGACTATAGTCCATCGTCTTGGAGCGCATGCTATAGGTTGCCATTTTTCACGATTTCGGAGGATTTGAAAAAAGGTGAAAATCACGGAAAAGCGACAGGCTATAATCCATCGTCTCGGAGCGCATGCTACAGGGTGCCATTTTTCATGATTTCGGAGGATTTGAAAAAAAGGTGAAAATAACGGAAAGGTGACAGGCCATAGTCCAGTGGTATTCAATTGGCGGCCCGCGCAGCGCCCCCCCTTGTGGCCCTTTTTAAAATGTATTCTGGTTATAATAAGAGGGCTAATGAAAGTTACAGGTATGGTGTGTGCGATATGATGGCATTTTTACTGTTGAAAGAAATGTAAATTAATGTGATTGCTGTTGGACCTGTAAATGACAACAAAACAAACTATAAGGCACTGGTTGTGGTACTTCCTGGTTTACCAGAATGGGGTTCAACTCCCTGCGGTGCCCTGCTCAATTTGTTGTATTTAACTGGTTTATTTTTATATCGTGCCGTTTCATAGATGATAACCCCCAGGTTCTCTACCATTTTTCATCATTTTTGAGGATTTGACAAAAAATGAAAAAAACGATGGGTTATAGCCCATGTTTTTTGAAATTTTGAAAAAAATAGAAAATCCTCGTTTTTCATCATTTTGGACCATGGGCTATAGCCCATATCGTAAGGCATACTATAGCACGCCGTTTTTCAACATTTTTGAGGATTTGAAAAAAATGAAAAAATGAAAAAAACGATGGGTTATAGCCCATGTTTTTTGAAATTTTGAAAAGAATAAAAATCCTCGTTTTCATTATTTTGGACCATGGGCTATAGCCCATATGGTACGGCATACTATAACACGCCATTTTTCATCATTTTTGAGGATTTGACAAAAAATTTAAAATTAAAAAAACGATGTGTTATAGCCCATGTTTTTTGAAATGTTGAAAAAAATAAAAATCCTCGTTTTTCATCATTTTGGACCATGGGCTATAGCCCATATGGTACGGCATACTATAGCACGCCATTTTTCATCATTTTTGAGGATTTGACAAAAAATGAAAAAATGAAAAAAACGATGTGTTATAGCCCATGTTTTTTGAAATTTTGAAAAAAATAAAAATCCTCGTTTTCATTATTTTGGACCATGGGCTATAGCCCATATGGTACGGCATACTATAGCATGCCATTTTTCATCATTTTTGAGGATTTGACAAAAAATGAAAAAAACCATGGGTTATAGCCCATGTTTTTTGAAATTTTGAAGAGAAAAAGAATCCTCGTTTTTCATCATTTTGGACCATGGGCTATAGCCCATATCGTAAGGCATACTATAGCACGCCGTTTTTCATCATTTTTGAGGATTTGAAAAAAATGAAAAAATGAAAAAAACGATGGGTTATAGCCCATGTTTTTTGAAATGTTGAAAAAAATAAAAATCCTCGTTTTTCATCATTTTGGACCATGGGCTATAGCCCATATGGTACGGCATACTATAGCACGCCATTTTTCATCATTTTTGAGGATTTGACAAAAAATGAAAAAATGAAAAAAACGATGGGTTATAGCCCATGTTTTTTGAAATTTTGAAAAAAATAAAAATCCTCGTTTTCATTATTTTGGACCATGGGCTATAGCCCATATGGTACGGCATACTATAGCACGCCATTTTTCATCATTTTTGAGGATTTGACAAAAAATGAAAAAATGAAAAAAACGATGTGTTATAGCCCATGTTTTTTGAAATTTTGAAAAAAATAAAAATCCTCGTTTTCATTATTTTGGACCATGGGCTATAGCCCATATGGTACGGCATACTATAGCATGCCATTTTTCATCATTTTTGAGGATTTGACAAAAAATGAAAAAAACCATGGGTTATAGCCCATGTTTTTTGAAATTTTGAAGAGAAAAAGAATCCTCGTTTTTCATCATTTTGGACCATGGGCTATAGCCCATATCGTAAGGCATACTATAGCACGCCGTTTTTCATCATTTTTGAGGATTTGAAAAAAATGAAAAAATGAAAAAAACGATGGGTTATAGCCCATGTTTTTTGAAATGTTGAAAAAAATAAAAATCCTCGTTTTTCATCATTTTGGACCATGGGCTATAGCCCATATGGTACGGCATACTATAGCACGCCATTTTTCATCCTTTTTGAGGATTTGACAAAAAATGAAAAAATGAAAAAAACGATGGGTTATAGCCCATGTTTTTTGAAATTTTGAAAAAAATAAAAATCCTCGTTTTCATTATTTTGGACCATGGGCTATAGCCCATATGGTACGGCATACTATAGCACGCCATTTTTCATCATTTTTGAGGATTTGACAAAAAATGAAAAAATGAAAAAAACCATGGGTTATAGCCCATGTTTTTTGAAATTTTGAAGAGAAAAAGAATCCTCGTTTTTCATCATTTTGGACCATGGGCTATAGCCCATATCGTAAGGCATACTATAGCACGCCGTTTTTCATCATTTTTGAGGATTTGAAAAAAATGAAAAAAAGAAAAAAACGATGGGTTATAGCCCATGTTTTTTGAAATGTTGAAAAAAATAAAAATCCTCGTTTTTCATTATTTTGGACCATGGGCTATAGAGCACCGAAGTCTGACGTCACTTTCAGTAGAGGGCGTCAGTCCCCAGGTTCATGTATTTGTTTAGTTGCATTGAAATCACCATAGGAGGAGTTTTAGATTGATTCATATAAGAACTGTGTTTGAAAAATAAACATGTCATCCCGGCCGCTTCACTCACATGGATATGAAGAATCAACTGACTGAGAGAAAACGCTAATGTTACTGCTGCTGAATTAGTTAGATTTTCGCTAGAAGCAGACTGTATCATATATGAGTGACTGACTGTTGCAAACGATACAGAGACACCTCCCTGACAATAACGCCGAGACAGCTTGTTTATTTTTGGACCACAACGCTTATAGTAGACGATATTAAGATCACCCCATGTTATTCTCCATAGAGAAACTACTTCCGTGAACCAGGGGAATCGTCGGGATGAGCGAGTTACGTCAGGACTTCGGTGCTCTATAGCCCATATGGTACGGCATACTATAGCACGCCATTTTTCATCATTTTTGAGGACTTGACAAAAAATGAAAAAATGAAAAAAACGATGGGTTATAGCCCATGTTTTTTGAAATTTTGAAAAAAATAAAAATCCTCGTTTTTCATCATTTTGGACCATGGGCTATAGCCCATATCGTAAGGCATACTATAGCACGCCGTTTTTCATCATTTTTGAGGATTTGAACAAAATTAAAAAAAAATAAAAAACGATGGGTTATAGCCCATGTTTTTTGAAATTTTGAAAGAAAAAAAAATCCTCGTTTTTCATCATTTTGGACCATGGGCTATAGCCCATATGGTACGGCATACTATAGCACGCCATTTTTCATCATGTTTGAGGATTTGACAAAAAATGAAAAAATGAAAAAAACGATGGGTTATAGCCCATGTTTTTTGAAATTTTGAAGAGAAAAAGAATCCTCGTTTTTCATCATTTTGGACCATGGGCTATAGCCCATATGGTACGGCATACTATAGCACGCCATTTTTCATCATGTTTTGAGGATTTGAAAAAAAATGAAATAAACGATGGGTTATAGCCCATGTTTTTTGAAATTTTGAAGAGAAAAAGAATCCTCGTTTTTCATCATTTTGGACCATGGGCTATAGCCCATATGGTACGGCATACTATAGCAAGCCATTTTTCATCATTTTTGAGGATTTGACAAAAAATGAAATAATGAAAAAAACGATGGGTTATAGCCCATGTTTTTTGAAATTTTGAAAAAAATAAAAATCCTAGTTTTTCATCATTTTGGACCATGGGCTATAGCCCATATCGTACGGCATACTATAGCACGCCGTTTTTCATCATTTTTGAGGATTTGAAAAAAATGAAAAAAAAACGATGGGTTATAGCCCATGTTTTTTGAAATTTTGAAAAAAATAAAAATCCTCGTTTTTCATCATTTTGGACCATGGGCTATAGCCCATATGGTACGGCATACTATAGCACGCCATTTTTCATCATTTTTGAGGATTTGAAAAAAATGAAAAAATGAAAAAAACGATGGGTTATAGCCCATGTTTTTTGAAATTTTGAAAAAAATAAAAATCCTCGTTTTTCATTATTTTGGACCATGGGCTATAGCCCATATCGTAAGGCATACTATAACACGCCGTTTTTCATCATTTTTGAGGATTTGAAAAAAATGAAAAAATGAAAAAAAACGATGGGTTATAGCCCATGTTTTTTGAAATTTTGAAAAAAAAAAAAATCCTCGTTTTTCATCATTTTGGACCATGGGCTATAGCCCATATGGTACGGCATACTATAGCACGCCATTTTTCATCATGTTTTGAGGATTTGAAAAAAAATGAAATAAACGATGGGTTATAGCCCATGTTTTTTGAAATTTTGAAGAGAAAAAGAATCCTCGTTTTTCATCATTTTGGACCATGGGCTATAGCCCATATGGTACGGCATACTATAGCACGCCATTTTTCATCATTTTTGAGGATTTGACAAAAAATGAAATAATGAAAAAAACGATGGGTTATAGCCCATGTTTTTTGAAATTTTGAAAAAAATAAAAATCCTAGTTTTTCATCATTTTGGACCATGGGCTATAGCCCATATCGTACGGCATACTATAGCACGCCGTTTTTCATCATTTTTGAGGATTTGAAAAAAATGAAAAAAAAACGATGGGTTATAGCCCATGTTTTTTGAAATTTTGAAAAAAATAAAAATCCTCGTTTTTCATCATTTTGGACCATGGGCTATAGCCCATATGGTACGGCATACTATAGCACGCCATTTTTCATCATTTTTGAGGATTTGAAAAAAATGAAAAAATGAAAAAAACGATGGGTTATAGCCCATGTTTTTTGAAATTTTGAAAAAAATAAAAATCCTCGTTTTTCATTATTTTGGACCATGGGCTATAGCCCATATCGTAAGGCATACTATAACACGCCGTTTTTCATCATTTTTGAGGATTTGAAAAAAATGAAAAAATGAAAAAAAACGATGGGTTATAGCCCATGTTTTTTGAAATTTTGAAAAAAAAAAAAAATCCTCGTTTTTCATCATTTTGGACCATGGGCTATAGCCCATATGGTACGGCATACTATAGCACGCCATTTTTCATCATTTTTGAGGATTTGACAAAAAATGAAAAAATGAAAAAAACGATGGGTTATAGCCCATGTTTTTTGAAATGTTGAAAAAAAATTAAAAATCCTCGTTTTTCATTATTTTGGACCATGGGCTATAGCCCATATGGTACGGCATACTATAGCACGCCATTTTTCATCATTTTTGAGGACTTGACAAAAAATGAAAAAATGAAAAAAACGATGGGTTATAGCCCATGTTTTTTGAAATTTTGAAAAAAATAAAAATCCTCGTTTTTCATCATTTTGGACCATGGGCTATAGCCCATATCGTAAGGCATACTATAGCACGCCGTTTCTCATCATTTTTGAGGATTTGAACAAAATTAAAAAAAAAAAAAAAACGATGGGTTATAGCCCATGTTTTTTGAAATTTTGAAAAAAAAAAAATCCTCGTTTTTCATCATTTTGGACCATGGGCTATAGCCCATATGGTACGGCATACTATAGCACGCCATTTTTCATCATGTTTGAGGATTTGACAAAAAATGAAAAAATGAAAAAAACGATGGGTTATAGCCCATGTTTTTTGAAATTTTGAAGAGAAAAAGAATCCTTGTTTTTCATCATTTTGGACCATGGGCTATAGCCCATATGGTACGGCATACTATAGCACGCCATTTTTCATCATGTTTTGAGGATTTGAAAAAAAATGAAAAAAACGATGGGTTATAGCCCATGTTTTTTGAAATTTTGAAGAGAAAAAGAATCCTCGTTTTTCATCATTTTGGACCATGGGCTATAGCCCATATGGTACGGCATACTATAGCACGCCATTTTTCATCATTTTTGAGGACTTGACAAAAAATGAAAAAATGAAAAAAACGATGGGTTATAGCCCATGTTTTTTGAAATTTTGAAAAAAATAAAAATCCTCGTTTTTCATCATTTTGGACCATGGGCTATAGCCCATATCGTAAGGCATACTATAGCACGCCGTTTTTCATCATTTTTGAGGATTTGACAAAAAATGAAAAAATGAAAAAAACGATGGGTTATAGCCCATGTTTTTTGAAATTTTGAAGAGAAAAAGAATCCTCGTTTTTCATCATTTTGGACCATGGGCTATAGCCCATATGGTACGGCATACTATAGCACGCCATTTTTCATCATGTTTTGAGGATTTGAAAAAAAATGAAAAAAACGATGGGTTATAGCCCATGTTTTTTAAAATTTTGAAGAGAAAAAGAATCCTCGTTTTTCATCATTTTGGACCATGGGCTATAGCCCATATGGTACGGCATACTATAGCACGCCATTTTTCATCATTTTTGAGGATTTGACAAAAAATGAAATAATGAAAAAAACGATGGGTTATAGCCCATGTTTTTTGAAATTTTGAAAAAAATAAAAATCCTCGTTTTTCATCATTTTGGACCATGGGCTATAGCCCATATCGTACGGCATACTATAGCACGCCGTTTTTCATCATTTTTGAGGATTTGAAAAATATGAAAAAAAAATGATGGGTTATAGCCCATGTTTTTTGAAATTTTGAAAAAAATAAAAATCCTCGTTTTTCATCATTTTGGACCATGGGCTATAGCCCATATCGTAAGGCATACTATAGCACGCCGTTTTTCATAATTTTTGAGGATTTAAAAAAAATGAAAAAATGAAAAAAACGATGGGTTATAGCCCATGTTTTTTGAAATTTTGAAAAAAATAAAAATCCTCGTTTTTCATTATTTTGGACCATGGGCTATAGCCCATATCGTAAGGCATACTATAACACGCCGTTTTTCATCATTTTTGAGGATTTGAAAAAAATTAAAAAATTAAAAAAAACGATGGGTTATAGCCCATGTTTCTTGAAATTTTGAAAAAAAAAAAAATCCTCGTTTTTCATCATTTTGGACCATGGGCTATAGCCCATATGGTACGGCATACTATAGCACGCCATTTTTCATCATTTTTGAGGACTTGACAAAAAATGAAAAAATGAAAAAAACGATGGGTTATAGCCCATGTTTTTTGAAATTTTGAAAAAAATAAAAATCCTCGTTTTTCATCATTTTGGACCATGGGCTATAGCCCATATCGTAAGGCATACTATAGCACGCCGTTTTTCATCATTTTTGAGGATTTGAACAAAATTAAAAAAAAATAAAAAACGATGGGTTATAGCCCATGTTTTTTGAAATTTTGAAAGAAAAAAAAATCCTCGTTTTTCATCATTTTGGACCATGGGCTATAGCCCATATGGTACGGCATACTATAGCACGCCATTTTTCATCATGTTTGAGGATTTGACAAAAAATGAAAAAATGAAAAAAACGATGGGTTATAGCCCATGTTTTTTGAAATTTTGAAGAGAAAAAGAATCCTCGTTTTTCATCATTTTGGACCATGGGCTATAGCCCATATGGTACGGCATACTATAGCACGCCATTTTTCATCATGTTTTGAGGATTTGAAAAAAAATGAAATAAACGATGGGTTATAGCCCATGTTTTTTGAAATTTTGAAGAGAAAAAGAATCCTCGTTTTTCATCATTTTGGACCATGGGCTATAGCCCATATGGTACGGCATACTATAGCACGCCATTTTTCATCATTTTTGAGGATTTGACAAAAAATGAAATAATGAAAAAAACGATGGGTTATAGCCCATGTTTTTTGAAATTTTGAAAAAAATAAAAATCCTAGTTTTTCATCATTTTGGACCATGGGCTATAGCCCATATCGTACGGCATACTATAGCACGCCGTTTTTCATCATTTTTGAGGATTTGAAAAAAATTAAAAAAAAACGATGGGTTATAGCCCATGTTTTTTGAAATTTTGAAAAAAATAAAAATCCTCGTTTTTCATCATTTTGGACCATGGGCTATAGCCCATATGGTACGGCATACTATAGCACGCCATTTTTCATCATTTTTGAGGATTTGAAAAAAATGAAAAAATGAAAAAAACGATGGGTTATAGCCCATGTTTTTTGAAATTTTGAAAAAAATAAAAATCCTCGTTTTTCATTATTTTGGACCATGGGCTATAGCCCATATCGTAAGGCATACTATAACACGCCGTTTTTCATCATTTTTGAGGATTTGAAAAAAATGAAAAAATGAAAAAAAACGATGGGTTATAGCCCATGTTTTTTGAAATTTTGAAGAAAAAAAAAATCCTCGTTTTTCATCATTTTGGACCATGGGCTATAGCCCATATGGTACGGCATACTATAGCACGCCATTTTTCATCATTTTTGAGGATTTGACAAAAAATGAAAAAATGAAAAAAACGATGGGTTATAGCCCATGTTTTTTGAAATGTTGAAAAAAAATTAAAAATCCTCGTTTTTCATTATTTTGGACCATGGGCTATAGCCCATATGGTACGGCATACTATAGCACGCCATTTTTCATCATTTTTGAGGACTTGACAAAAAATGAAAAAATGAAAAAAACGATGGGTTATAGCCCATGTTTTTTGAAATTTTGAAAAAAATAAAAATCCTCGTTTTTCATCATTTTGGACCATGGGCTATAGCCCATATCGTAAGGCATACTATAGCACGCCGTTTCTCATCATTTTTGAGGATTTGAACAAAATTAAAAAAAAAAAAAAAACGATGGGTTATAGCCCATGTTTTTTGAAATTTTGAAAAAAAAAAATCCTCGTTTTTCATCATTTTGGACCATGGGCTATAGCCCATATGGTACGGCATACTATAGCACGCCATTTTTCATCATGTTTGAGGATTTGACAAAAAATGAAAAAATGAAAAAAACGATGGGTTATAGCCCATGTTTTTTGAAATTTTGAAGAGAAAAAGAATCCTTGTTTTTCATCATTTTGGACCATGGGCTATAGCCCATATGGTACGGCATACTATAGCACGCCATTTTTCATCATGTTTTGAGGATTTGAAAAAAAATGAAAAAAACGATGGGTTATAGCCCATGTTTTTTGAAATTTTGAAGAGAAAAAGAATCCTCGTTTTTCATCATTTTGGACCATGGGCTATAGCCCATATGGTACGGCATACTATAGCACGCCATTTTTCATCATTTTTGAGGACTTGACAAAAAATGAAAAAATGAAAAAAACGATGGGTTATAGCCCATGTTTTTTGAAATTTTGAAAAAAATAAAAATCCTCGTTTTTCATCATTTTGGACCATGGGCTATAGCCCATATCGTAAGGCATACTATAGCACGCCGTTTTTCATCATTTTTGAGGATTTGACAAAAAATGAAAAAATGAAAAAAACGATGGGTTATAGCC
Organism: Protomyctophum parallelum; assembly: GCF_964188405.1. NCBI lineage: Eukaryota > Metazoa > Chordata > Actinopteri > Myctophiformes > Myctophidae > Protomyctophum > Protomyctophum parallelum. The sequence continues at coordinate 47,896,541 of NC_139700.1, forward strand.
CATGTTTTTTGAAATTTTGAAGAGAAAAAGAATCCTCGTTTTTCATCATTTTGGACCATGGGCTATAGCCCATATGGTACGGCATACTATAGCACGCCATTTTTCATCATGTTTTGAGGATTTGAAAAAAAATGAAAAAAACGATGGGTTATAGCCCATGTTTTTTAAAATTTTGAAGAGAAAAAGAATCCTCGTTTTTCATCATTTTGGACCATGGGCTATAGCCCATATGGTACGGCATACTATAGCACGCCATTTTTCATCATTTTTGAGGATTTGACAAAAAATGAAATAATGAAAAAAACGATGGGTTATAGCCCATGTTTTTTGAAATTTTGAAAAAAATAAAAATCCTCGTTTTTCATCATTTTGGACCATGGGCTATAGCCCATATCGTACGGCATACTATAGCACGCCGTTTTTCATCATTTTTGAGGATTTGAAAAATATGAAAAAAAAATGATGGGTTATAGCCCATGTTTTTTGAAATTTTGAAAAAAATAAAAATCCTCGTTTTTCATCATTTTGGACCATGGGCTATAGCCCATATCGTAAGGCATACTATAGCACGCCGTTTTTCATAATTTTTGAGGATTTAAAAAAAATGAAAAAATGAAAAAAACGATGGGTTATAGCCCATGTTTTTTGAAATTTTGAAAAAAATAAAAATCCTCGTTTTTCATTATTTTGGACCATGGGCTATAGCCCATATCGTAAGGCATACTATAACACGCCGTTTTTCATCATTTTTGAGGATTTGAAAAAAATTAAAAAATTAAAAAAAACGATGGGTTATAGCCCATGTTTCTTGAAATTTTGAAAAAAAAAAAAATCCTCGTTTTTCATCATTTTGGACCATGGGCTATAGCCCATATGGTACGGCATACTATAGCACGCCATTTTTCATCATTTTTGAGGACTTGACAAAAAATGAAAAAATGAAAAAAACGATGGGTTATAGCCCATGTTTTTTGAAATTTTGAAAAAAATAAAAATCCTCGTTTTTCATCATTTTGGACCATGGGCTATAGCCCATATCGTAAGGCATACTATAGCACGCCGTTTTTCATCATTTTTGAGGATTTGAACAAAATTAAAAAAAAATAAAAAACGATGGGTTATAGCCCATGTTTTTTGAAATTTTGAAAAAAAAAAATCCTCGTTTTTCATCATTTTGGACCATGGGCTATAGCCCATATGGTACGGCATACTATAGCACGCCATTTTTCATCATGTTTGAGGATTTGACAAAAAATGAAAAAATGAAAAAAACGATGGGTTATAGCCCATGTTTTTTGAAATTTTGAAGAGAAAAAGAATCCTTGTTTTTCATCATTTTGGACCATGGGCTATAGCCCATATGGTACGGCATACTATAGCACGCCATTTTTCATCATGTTTTGAGGATTTGAAAAAAAATGAAAAAAACGATGGGTTATAGCCCATGTTTTTTGAAATTTTGAAGAGAAAAAGAATCCTCGTTTTTCATCATTTTGGACCATGGGCTATAGCCCATATGGTACGGCATACTATAGCACGCCATTTTTCATCATTTTTGAGGACTTGACAAAAAATGAAAAAATGAAAAAAACGATGGGTTATAGCCCATGTTTTTTGAAATTTTGAAAAAAATAAAAATCCTCGTTTTTCATCATTTTGGACCATGGGCTATAGCCCATATCGTAAGGCATACTATAGCACGCCGTTTTTCATCATTTTTGAGGATTTGACAAAAAAATGAAAAAATGAAAAAAACGATGGGTTATAGCCCATGTTTTTTGAAATTTTGAAGAGAAAAAGAATCCTCGTTTTTCATCATTTTGGACCATGGGCTATAGCCCATATGGTACGGCATACTATAGCACGCCATTTTTCATCATGTTTTGAGGATTTGAAAAAAAATGAAAAAAACGATGGGTTATAGCCCATGTTTTTTAAAATTTTGAAGAGAAAAATAATCCTCGTTTTTCATCATTTTGGACCATGGGCTATAGCCCATATGGTACGGCATACTATAGCACGCCATTTTTCATCATTTTTGAGGATTTGACAAAAAATGAAATAATGAAAAAAACGATGGGTTATAGCCCATGTTTTTTGAAATTTTGAAAAAAATAAAAATCCTCGTTTTTCATCATTTTGGACCATGGGCTATAGCCCATATCGTACGGCATACTATAGCACGCCGTTTTTCATCATTTTTGAGGATTTGAAAAATATGAAAAAAAAATGATGGGTTATAGCCCATGTTTTTTGAAATTTTGAAAAAAATAAAAATCCTCGTTTTTCATCATTTTGGACCATGGGCTATAGCCCATATCGTAAGGCATACTATAGCACGCCGTTTTTCATAATTTTTGAGGATTTAAAAAAAATGAAAAAATGAAAAAAACGATGGGTTATAGCCCATGTTTTTTGAAATTTTGAAAAAAATAAAAATCCTCGTTTTTCATTATTTTGGACCATGGGCTATAGCCCATATCGTAAGGCATACTATAACACGCCGTTTTTCATCATTTTTGAGGATTTGAAAAAAATTAAAAAATTAAAAAAAACGATGGGTTATAGCCCATGTTTCTTGAAATTTTGAAAAAAAAAAAAATCCTCGTTTTTCATCATTTTGGACCATGGGCTATAGCCCATATGGTACGGCATACTATAGCACGCCATTTTTCATCATTTTTGAGGACTTGACAAAAAATGAAAAAATGAAAAAAACGATGGGTTATAGCCCATGTTTTTTGAAATTTTGAAAAAAATAAAAATCCTCGTTTTTCATCATTTTGGACCATGGGCTATAGCCCATATCGTAAGGCATACTATAGCACGCCGTTTTTCATCATTTTTGAGGATTTGAACAAAATTAAAAAAAAATAAAAAACGATGGGTTATAGCCCATGTTTTTTGAAATTTTGAAAGAAAAAAAAATCCTCGTTTTTCATCATTTTGGACCATGGGCTATAGCCCATATGGTACGGCATACTATAGCACGCCATTTTTCATCATGTTTGAGGATTTGACAAAAAATGAAAAAATGAAAAAAACGATGGGTTATAGCCCATGTTTTTTGAAATTTTGAAGAGAAAAAGAATCCTCGTTTTTCATCATTTTGGACCATGGGCTATAGCCCATATGGTACGGCATACTATAGCACGCCATTTTTCATCATGTTTTGAGGATTTGAAAAAAAATGAAATAAACGATGGGTTATAGCCCATGTTTTTTGAAATTTTGAAGAGAAAAAGAATCCTCGTTTTTCATCATTTTGGACCATGGGCTATAGCCCATATGGTACGGCATACTATAGCACGCCATTTTTCATCATTTTTGAGGATTTGACAAAAAATGAAATAATGAAAAAAACGATGGGTTATAGCCCATGTTTTTTGAAATTTTGAAAAAAATAAAAATCCTAGTTTTTCATCATTTTGGACCATGGGCTATAGCCCATATCGTACGGCATACTATAGCACGCCGTTTTTCATCATTTTTGAGGATTTGAAAAAAATGAAAAAAAACGATGGGTTATAGCCCATGTTTTTTGAAATTTTGAAAAAAATAAAAATCCTCGTTTTTCATCATTTTGGACCATGGGCTATAGCCCATATGGTACGGCATACTATAGCACGCCATTTTTCATCATGTTTTGAGGATTTGAAAAAAAATGAAAAAAACGATGGGTTATAGCCCATGTTTTTTGAAATTTTGAAGAGAAAAAGAATCCTCGTTTTTCATCATTTTGGACCATGGGCTATAGCCCATATGGTACGGCATACTATAGCACGCCATTTTTCATCATTTTTGAGGACTTGACAAAAAATGAAAAAATGAAAAAAACGATGGGTTATAGCCCATGTTTTTTGAAATTTTGAAAAAAATAAAAATCCTCGTTTTTCATCATTTTGGACCATGGGCTATAGCCCATATCGTAAGGCATACTATAGCACGCTGTTTTTCATCATTTTTGAGGATTTGAAAAAAAAAAAAAAAAAAAAAAAATGATGGGTTATAGCCCATGTTTTTTGAAAATTTGAAAAAAAAAAAAAATCCTCGTTTTTCATCATTTTGGACCATGGGCTATAGCCCATATGGTACGGCATACTATAGCACGCCATTTTTCATCATGTTTGAGGATTTGACAAAAAATGAAAAAATGAAAAAAACGATGGGTTATAGCCCATGTTTTTTGAAATTTTGAAGAGAAAAAGAATCCTCGTTTTTCATCATTTTGGACCATGGGCTATAGCCCATATGGTACGGCATACTATAGCACGCCATTTTTCATCATGTTTTGAGGATTTGAAAAAAAATGAAAAAAACGATGGGTTATAGCCCATGTTTTTTGAAATTTTGAAGAGAAAAAGAATCCTCGTTTTTCATCATTTTGGACCATGGGCTATAGCCCATATGGTACGGCATACTATAGCACGCCATTTTTCATCATTTTTGAGGATTTGACAAAAAATGAAATAATGAAAAAAACGATGGGTTATAGCCCATGTTTTTTGAAATTTTGAAAAAAATAAAAATCCTAGTTTTTCATCATTTTGGACCATGGGCTATAGCCCATATCGTACGGCATACTATAGCACGCCGTTTTTCATCATTTTTGAGGATTTGAAAAAAATGAAAAAAAACGATGGGTTATAGCCCATGTTTTTTGAAATTTTGAAAAAAATAAAAATCCTCGTTTTTCATCATTTTGGACCATGGGCTATAGCCCATATGGTACGGCATACTATAGCACGCCATTTTTCATCATGTTTTGAGGATTTGAAAAAAAATGAAAAAAACGATGGGTTATAGCCCATGTTTTTTGAAATTTTGAAGAGAAAAAGAATCCTCGTTTTTCATCATTTTGGACCATGGGCTATAGCCCATATGGTACGGCATACTATAGCACGCCATTTTTCATCATTTTTGAGGACTTGACAAAAAATGAAAAAATGAAAAAAACGATGGGTTATAGCCCATGTTTTTTGAAATTTTGAAAAAAATAAAAATCCTCGTTTTTCATCATTTTGGACCATGGGCTATAGCCCATATCGTAAGGCATACTATAGCACGCTGTTTTTCATCATTTTTGAGGATTTGAAAAAAAAAAAAAAAAAAAAAAAATGATGGGTTATAGCCCATGTTTTTTGAAAATTTGAAAAAAAAAAAAAATCCTCGTTTTTCATCATTTTGGACCATGGGCTATAGCCCATATGGTACGGCATACTATAGCACGCCATTTTTCATCATGTTTGAGGATTTGACAAAAAATGAAAAAATGAAAAAAACGATGGGTTATAGCCCATGTTTTTTGAAATTTTGAAGAGAAAAAGAATCCTCGTTTTTCATCATTTTGGACCATGGGCTATAGCCCATATGGTACGGCATACTATAGCACGCCATTTTTCATCATGTTTTGAGGATTTGAAAAAAAATGAAAAAAACGATGGGTTATAGCCCATGTTTTTTGAAATTTTGAAGAGAAAAAGAATCCTCGTTTTTCATCATTTTGGACCATGGGCTATAGCCCATATGGTACGGCATACTATAGCACGCCATTTTTCATCATTTTTGAGGATTTGACAAAAAATGAAATAATGAAAAAAAACGATGGGTTATAGCCCATGTTTTTTGAAATTTTGAAAAAAATAAAAATCCTCGTTTTTCATCATTTTGGACCATGGGCTATAGCCCATATCGTACGGCATACTATAGCACGCCGTTTTTCATCATTTTTGAGGATTTGAAAAAAATGGAAAAAAAACGATGGGTTATAGCCCATGTTTTTTGAAATTTTGAAAAAAATAAAAATCCTCGTTTTTCATCATTTTGGACCATGGGCTATAGCCCATATGGTACGGCATACAAGCACGCCATTTTTCATCATTTTTGAGGATTTGAAAAAAATGAAAAAATGAAAAAAACGATGGGTTATAGCCCATGTTTTTTGAAATGTTGAAAAAAATAAAAATCCTCGTTTTTCATTATTTTGGACCATGGGCTATAGCCCATATGGTACGGCATACTATAGCACGCCATTTTTCATCATTTTTGAGGACTTGACAAAAAATGAAAAAATTAAAAAAACGATGGGTTATAGCCCATGTTTTTTGAAATTTTGAAAAAAATAAAAATCCTCGTTTTTCATCATTTTGGACCATGGGCTATAGCCCATATCGTAAGGCATACTATAGCACGCCATTTTTCATCATTTTTGAGGATTTGAAAAAAATGAAAAAATAAAAAAAACGATGGGTTATAGCCCATGTTTTTTGAAATTTTGAAAAAAATAAAAATCCTCGTTTTTCATCATTTTGGACCATGGGCTATAGCCCATATCGTAAGGCATACTATAGCACGCCGTTTTTCATCATTTTTGAGGATTTGAACAAAATAAAAAAATAATAAAAAACGATGGGTTATAGCCCATGTTTTTTGAAATTTTGAAAAAAAAAAAATCCTCGTTTTTCATCATTTTGGACCATGGGCTATAGCCCATATGGTACGGCATACTATAGCACGCCATTTTTCATCATGTTTGAGGATTTGACAAAAAATGAAAAAATGAAAAAAACGATGGGTTATAGCCCATGTTTTTTGAAATTTTGAAGAGAAAAAGAATCCTCGTTTTTCATCATTTTGGACCATGGGCTATAGCCCATATGGTACGGCATACTATAGCACGCCATTTTTCATCATGTTTTGAGGATTTGAAAAAAAATGAAAAAAACGATGGGTTATAGCCCATGTTTTTGGAAATTTTGAAAAAAATAAAAATCCTCGTTTTTCATCATTTTGGACCATGGGCTATAGCCCATATCGTACGGCATACTATAGCACGCCGTTTTTCATCATTTTTGAGGATTTGAAAAAAATGAAAAAAAAAACGATGGGTTATAGCCCATGTTTTTTGAAATTTTGAAAAAAATAAAAATCCTCGTTTTTCATCATTTTGGACCATGGGCTATAGCCCATATGGTACGGCATACAAGCACGCCATTTTTCATCATTTTTGAGGATTTGAAAAAAATGAAAAAATGAAAAAAAACGATGGGTTATAGCCCATGTTTTTTGAAATGTTGAAAAAAATAAAAATCCTCGTTTTTCATTATTTTGGACCATGGGCTATAGCCCATATGGTACGGCATACTATAGCACGCCATTTTTCATCATTTTTGAGGACTTGACAAAAAATGAAAAAATTTAAAAAACGATGGGTTATAGCCCATGTTTTTTGAAATGTTGAAAAAAATAAAAATCCTCGTTTTTCATCATTTTGGACCATGGGCTATAGCCCATATCGTAAGGCATACTATAGCACGCCATTTTTCATCATTTTTGAGGATTTGAAAAAAATGAAAAAATAAAAAAAACGATGGGTTATAGCCCATGTTTTTTGAAATTTTGAAAAAAATAAAAATCCTTGTTTTTCATCATTTTGGACCATGGGCTATAGCCCATATCGTAAGGCATACTATAGCACGCCGTTTTTCATCATTTTTGAGGATTTGAACAAAATTTAAAAATAATAAAAAACGATGGGTTATAGCCCATGTTTTTTGAAATTTTGAAAAAAAAAAAATCCTCGTTTTTCATCATTTTGGACCATGGGCTATAGCCCATATGGTACGGCATACTATAGCACGCCATTTTTCATCATGTTTGAGGATTTGACAAAAAATGAAAAAATGAAAAAAACGATGGGTTATAGCCCATGTTTTTTGAAATTTTGAAGAGAAAAAGAATCCTCGTTTTTCATCATTTTGGACCATGGGCTATAGCCCATATGGTACGGCATACTATAGCACGCCATTTTTCATCATGTTTTGAGGATTTGAAAAAAAAATGAAAAAAACGATGGGTTATAGCCCATGTTTTTTGAAATTTTGAAGAGAAAAAGAATCCTCGTTTTTCATCATTTTGGACCATGGGCTATAGCCCATATGGTACGGCATACTATAGCACGCCATTTTTCATCATTTTTGAGGATTTGACAAAAAATGAAATAATGAAAAAAACGATGGGTTATAGCCCATGTTTTTTGAAATTTTGAAAAAAATAAAAATCCTCGTTTTTCATCATTTTGGACCATGGGCTATAGCCCATATCGTACGGCATACTATAGCACGCCGTTTTTCATCATTTTTGAGGAATTGAAAAAAATGAAAAAAAAACGATGGGTTATAGCCCATGTTTTTTGAAATTTTGAAAAAAATAAAAATCCTCGTTTTTCATCATTTTGGACCATGGGCTATAGCCCATATGGTACGGCATACTATAGCACGCCATTTTTCATCATTTTTGAGGATTTGAAAAAAATGAAAAAATGAAAAAAACGATGGGTTATAGCCCATGTTTTTTGAAATGTTGAAAAAAATAAAAATCCTCGTTTTTCATTATTTTGGACCATGGGCTATAGCCCATATGGTACGGCATACTATAGCACGCCATTTTTCATCATTTTTGAGGACTTGACAAAAAATGAAAAAATGAAAAAAACGATGGGTTATAGCCCATGTTTTTTGAAATTTTGAAAAAAATAAAAATCCTCGTTTTTCATCATTTTGGACCATGGGCTATAGCCCATATCGTAAGGCATACTATAGCACGCCGTTTTTCATCATTTTTGAGGATTTGAACAAAATTAAAAAATAATAAAAAACGATGGGTTATAGCCCATGTTTTTTGAAATTTTGAAAAAAAAGAAATCCTCGTTTTTCATCATTTTGGACCATGGGCTATAGCCCATATGGTACGGCATACTATAGCAGGCCATTTTTCATCATGTTTGAGGATTTGACAAAAAATGAAAAAATGAAAAAAACGATGGGTTATAGCCCATGTTTTTTGAAATTTTGAAGAGAAAAATAATCCTCGTTTTTCATCATTTTGGACCATGGGCTATAGCCCATATGGTACGGCATACTATAGCACGCCATTTTTCATCATGTTTTGAGGATTTGAAAAAAAAAAGAAAAAAACGATGGGTTATAGCCCATGTTTTTTGAAATTTTGAAGAGAAAAAGAATCCTCGTTTTTCATCATTTTGGACCATGGGCTATAGCCCATATGGTACGGCATACTATAGCACGCCATTTTTCATCATTTTTGAGGATTTGACAAAAAATGAAATAATGAAAAAAACGATGGGTTATAGCCCATGTTTTTTGAAATTTTGAAAAAAATAAAAATCCTCGTTTTTCATCATTTTGGACCATGGGCTATAGCCCATATCGTACGGCATACTATAGCACGCCGTTTTTCATCATTTTTGAGGAATTGAAAAAAATGAAAAAAAAACGATGGGTTATAGCCCATGTTTTTTGAAATTTTGAAAAAAATAAAAATCCTCGTTTTTCATCATTTTGGACCATGGGCTATAGCCCATATGGTACGGCATACTATAGCACGCCATTTTTCATCATTTTTGAGGATTTGAAAAAAATGAAAAAATGAAAAAAACGATGGGTTATAGCCCATGTTTTTTGAAATGTTGAAAAAAATAAAAATCCTCGTTTTTCATTATTTTGGACCATGGGCTATAGCCCATATGGTACGGCATACTATAGCACGCCATTTTTCATCATTTTTGAGGACTTGACAAAAAATGAAAAAATGAAAAAAACGATGGGTTATAGCCCATGTTTTTTGAAATTTTGAAAAAAATAAAAATCCTCGTTTTTCATCATTTTGGACCATGGGCTATAGCCCATATCGTAAGGCATACTATAGCACGCCGTTTTTCATCATTTTTGAGGATTTGAACAAAATTAAAAAATAATAAAAAACGATGGGTTATAGCCCATGTTTTTTGAAATTTTGAAAAAAAAGAAATCCTCGTTTTTCATCATTTTGGACCATGGGCTATAGCCCATATGGTACGGCATACTATAGCAGGCCATTTTTCATCATGTTTGAGGATTTGACAAAAAATGAAAAAATGAAAAAAACGATGGGTTATAGCCCATGTTTTTTGAAATTTTGAAGAGAAAAAGAATCCTCGTTTTTCATCATTTTGGACCATGGGCTATAGCCCATATGGTACGGCATACTATAGCACGCCATTTTTCATCATGTTTTGAGGATTTGAAAAAAAATGAAAAAAACGATGGGTTATAGCCCATGTTTTTTGAAATTTTGAAGAGAAAAAGAATCCTCGTTTTTCATCATTTTGGACCATGGGCTATAGCCCATATGGTACGGCATACTATAGCACGCCATTTTTCATAATTTTTGAGGATTTGACAAAAAATGAAATAATGAAAAAAACGATGGGTTATAGCCCATGTTTTTTGAAATTTTGAAAAAAATAAAAATCCTCGTTTTTCATCATTTTGGACCATGGGCTATAGCCCATATCGTACGGCATACTATAGCACGCCGTTTTTCATCATTTTTGAGGATTTGAAAAAAATGAAAAAAAAACGATGGGTTATAGCCCATGTTTTTTGAAATTTTGAAAAAAAAAAAAATCCTCGTTTTTCATCATTTTGGACCATGGGCTATAGCCCATATGGTACGGCATACTATAGCACGCCATTTTTCATCATTTTTGAGGATTTGAAAAAAATGAAAAAATGAAAAAAAACGATGGGTTATAGCCCATGTTTTTTGAAATGTTGAAAAAAATAAAAATCCTCGTTTTTCATCATTTTGGACCATGGGCTATAGCCCATATCGTAAGGCATACTATAGCACGCCGTTTTTCATCATTTTTGAGGATTTGAACAAAATTTAAAAATAATAAAAAACGATGGGTTATAGCCCATGTTTTTGAAATTTTGAAAAAAAAAAAATCCTCGTTTTTCATCATTTTGGACTATGGGCTATAGCCCATATGGTACGGCATACTATAGCACGCCATTTTTCATCATGTTTGAGGATTTGACAAAAAATGAAAAAATGAAAAAAACGATGGGTTATAGCCCATGTTTTTTGAAATTTTGAAGAGAAAAAGAATCCTCGTTTTTCATCATTTTGGACCATGGGCTATAGCCCATATGGTACGGCATACTATAGCACGCCATTTTTCATCATGTTTTGAGGATTTGAAAAAAAATGAAAAAAACGATGGGTTATAGCCCATGTTTTTTGAAATTTTGAAGAGAAAAAGAATCCTCGTTTTTCATCATTTTGGACCATGGGCTATAGCCCATATGGTACGGCATACTATAGCACGCCATTTTTCATCATTTTTGAGGATTTGACAAAAAATGAAATAATGAAAAAAACGATGGGTTATAGCCCATGTTTTTTGAAATTTTGAAAAAAATAAAATCCTCGTTTTTCATCATTTTGGACCATGGGCTATAGCCCATATCGTACGGCATACTATAGCACGCCGTTTTTCATCATTTTTGAGGATTTGAAAAAAATGAAAAAAAAAAACGATGGGTTATAGCCCATGTTTTTTGAAATTTTGAAAAAAATAAAAATCCTCGTTTTTCATCATTTTGGACCATGGGCTATAGCCCATATCGTAACGCATACTATAGCACGCCGTTTTTCATAATTTTTGAGGATTTAAAAAAAATGAAAAAATGAAAAAAACGATGGGTTATAGCCCATGTTTTTTGAAATTTTGAAAAAAAAAAAATCCTCGTTTTTCATCATTTTGGACCATGGGCTATAGCCTATATGGTACGGCATACTATAGCACGCCATTTTTCATCATTTTTGAGGATTTGACAAAAAATGAAAAAATGAAAAAAACGATGGGTTATAGCCCATGTTTTTTGAAAATTTGAAAAAAATAAAAATCCTCGTTTTTCATTATTTTGGACCATGGGCTATAGCCCATATCGTACGGCATACTATAGCACGCCGTTTTTCATCATTTTTGAGGATTTGAAAAAAATTTAAAAATTAAAAAAAATGATGGGTTATAGCCCATGTTTTTTGAAATTTTGAAAAAAATAAAAATCCTCGTTTTTCATCATTTTGGACCATGGGCTATAGCCCATATCGTAAGGCATACTATAGCACGCCGTTTTCCATCATTTTTGAGGATTTGAAAAAAAATGAAAAAAAGAAAAAAACGATGGGTTATAGCCCATGTTTTTTGAAATTTTGAAAAAAATAAAAATCCTCGTTTTTCATCATTTTGGACCATGGGCTATAGCCCATATGGTACGGCATACTATAGCACGCCGTTTTTCATCATTTTTGAGGATTTGAAAAAAAATAAAAAATTAAAAAAACGATGGGTTATAGCCCATGTTTTTTGAAATTTTGAAAAAAATAAAAATCCTCGTTTTTCATAATTTTTGAGGATTTGAAAAAAATGAAAAAAAAAACGATGGGTTATAGCCCATGTTTTTTGAAATTTTGAAAAAAAAATTAATCCTCGTTTTTCATCATTTTGGACCATGGGCTATAGCCCATATCGTAAGACATACTATAGCACGCCGTTTTTCATCATTTTTGAGGATTTGAAAAAAATGAAAAAAACGATGGGTTATAGCCCATGTTTTTTGAAATTTTGAAAAAAATAAAATTCCTCGTTTTTCATCATTTTGGACCATGGGCTATAGCCCATATGGTACGGCATACTATAGCACGCCATTTTTCATCATTTTTGAGGATTTAACAAAAAATTAAAAAATTAAAAAAACGATGGGTTATAGCCCATGTTTTTTTTAATTTTGAAAAAAAGAATATCCTCGTTTTTCATCATTTTAGACCATGGGCTATAGCCCATATGGTACGGCATACTATAGCACGCCGTTTTTCATCATTTTTGAGGATTTGAAAAAAATGAAAAAATGAAAAAAAAACGATGGGTTATAGCCCATGTTTTTTGAAATTTTGAAAAAAAGAATATCCTCGTTTTTCATCATTTTGGACCATGGGCTATAGCCCATATGGTACGTCATACTATAGCACGCCGTTTTTCATCATTTTTGAGGATTTGACAAAAAATGAAAAAAATGAAATAAACGATGGGTTATAGCCCATGTTTTTTTAATTTTTTTTTTTTTTTAATCCTCGTTTTTCATCTTTTTGGACCATGGGCTATAGCCCATATGGTACGGCATACTATAGCACGCCGTTTTTCATCATTTTTGAGGATTTGAAAAAAATGAAAAAAACGATGGGTTATAGCCCATGTTTTTTGAAATTTTGAAAAAAATAAAAATCCTCGTTTTTCATCATTTTGGACCATGGGCTATAGCCCATATGGTACGGCATACTATAGCACGCCATTTTTCATCATTTTTGAGGATTTAACAAAAAATGAAAAAATGAAAAAAACGATGGGTTATAGCCCATGTTTTTTTTTATTTTGAAAAAAAAAATATCCTCGTTTTTCATCATTTTGGACCATGGGCTATAGCCCATATGGTACGGCATACTATAGCACGCCGTTTTCCATCATTTTTGAGGATTTGACAAAAAATGAAAAAATGAAATAAACGATGGGTTATAGCCCATGTTTTTTGAAATTTTGAAAAAAAGAATATCCTCGTTTTTCATCATTTTGGATCATGGGCTATAGCCCATATGGTACGGCATACTATAGCACGCCGTTTTTCATCATTTTTGAGGATTTGACAAAAAATGAAAAAATGAAATAAACGATGGGTTATAGCCCATGTTTTTGAAATTTTGAAAAAGAAAAAATCCTCGTTTTTCATCATTTTGGACCATGGGCTATAGCCCATATGGTACGGCATACTATAGCACGCCGTTTTTCATCATTTTTGAGGATTTGAAAAAAATTAAAAAATGAAAAAAAACGATGGGTTATAGCCCATGTTTTTTGAAATTTAGATTTTTTTTTAATCCTCGTTTTTCATTATTTTGGACCATGGGCTATAGCCCATATGGTACGGCATACTATAGCACGCCGTTTTCCATCATTTTTGAGGATTTGACAAAAAATGAAAAAATGAAATAAACGATGGGTTATAGCCCATGTTTTTTGATTTTTTTTTTTTTTTTTTATCCTCGTTTTTTATCTTTTTGGACCATGGGCTATAGCCCATATGGTACGGCATACTATAGCACGCCGTTTTTCATCATTTTTGAGGATTTGACAAAAAATGAAAAAATGAAATAAACGATGGGTTATAGCCCATGTTTTTTGAAATTTTGAAAAAAAGAATATCCTCGTTTTTCATCATTTTGGACCATGGGCTATAGCCCATATCGTACGGCATACTATAGCACGCCGTTTTTCATCATTTTTGAGGATTTGAAAAAAAAGAAAAAAAACGATGGGTTATAGCCCATGTTTTTTGAAATTTAAAAAAAAAATCAAATCCTAGTTTTTCATCATTTTGGACCATGGGCTATAGCCCATATGGTACGGCATACTATAGCACGCCGTTTTTCATCATTTTTGAGGATTTGAAAAAAATGAAAAAATGAAAAAAAAACGATGGGTTATAGCCCATGTTTTTTGAAATTTTGAAAAAAAGAATATCCTCGTTTTTCATCATTTTGGACCATGGGCTATAGCCCATATGGTACGGCATACTATAGCACGCCGTTTTTCATCATTTTTGAGGATTTGACAAAAAATGAAAAAATGAAATAAACGATGGGTTATAGCCCATGTTTTTGAAATTTTGAAAAAGAAAAAATCCTCGTTTTTCATCATTTTGGACCATGGGCTATAGCCCATATGGTACGGCATACTATAGCACGCCGTTTTTCATCATTTTTGAGGATTTGAAAAAAATTAAAAAATTAAAAAAAACGATGGGTTATAGCCCATGTTTTTTGAAATTTAGATTTTTTTTTAATCCTCGTTTTTCATTATTTTGGACCATGGGCTATAGCCCATATGGTACGGCATACTATAGCACGCCGTTTTCCATCATTTTTGAGGATTTGACAAAAAATGAAAAAATGAAATAAACGATGGGTTATAGCCCATGTTTTTTGATTTTTTTTTTTTTTTTTTATCCTCGTTTTTCATCTTTTTGGACCATGGGCTATAGCCCATATGGTACGGCATACTATAGCACGCCGTTTTTCATCATTTTTGAGGATTTGACAAAAAATGAAAAAATGAAATAAACGATGGGTTATAGCCCATGTTTTTTGAAATTTTGAAAAAAAGAATATCCTCGTTTTTCATCATTTTGGACCATGGGCTATAGCCCATATCGTACGGCATACTATAGCACGCCGTTTTTCATCATTTTTGAGGATTTGAAAAAAATGAAAAAAAACGATGGGTTATAGCCCATGTTTTTTGAAATTTTGAAAAAAAATCAAATCCTAGTTTTTCATCATTTTGGACCATGGGCTATAGCCCATATGGTACGGCATACTATAGCACGCCGTTTTTCATCATTTTTGAGGATTTGAAAAAAATGAAAAAATGAAAAAAAACGATGGGTTATAGCCCATGTTTTTTGAAATTTTGAAAAAAAAAAAATCCTTGTTTTTCATCATTTTGGACCATGGGCTATATAGCCCATATGGTACGGCATACTATAGCACGCCGTTTTTCATAATTTTTGAGGATTTGACAAAAAATGAAAAAATGAAATAAACGATGGGTTATAGCCCATGTTTTTTGATTTTTGATTTTTATTTTTTATCCTCGTTTTTCATCATTTTGGACCATGGGCTATAGCCCATATGGTACGGCATACTATAGCACGCCGTTTTTCATCATTTTTGAGGATTTGAAAAAAATTAAAAAATGAAAAAAACGATGGGTTATAGCCCATGTTTTTGAAATTTTGAAAAAGAAAAAATCCTCGTTTTTCATCATTTTGGACCATGGGCTATAGCCCATATCGTAAGGCATACTATATAGCACGCCGTTTTTCATCATTTTTGAGGATTTGAAAAAAATGAAAAAATGAAAAAAACGATGGGTTATAGCCCATGTTTTTTGAAATTTTGAAAAAGAAAAAATCCTCGTTTTTCATCATTTTGGACCATGGGCTATAGCCCATATGGTACGGCATACTATAGCACGCCATTTTTCATCATTTTTGAGGATTTGACAAAAAATGAAAAAATGAAATAAACGATGGGTTATAGCCCATGTTTTTTGATTTTTTATTTTTATTTTTTATCCTCGTTTTTCATCATTTTGGACCATGGGCTATAGCCCATATGGTACGGCATACTATAGCACGCCGTTTTTCATCATTTTTGAGGATTTGAAAAAAATGAAAAAATGAAAAAAACGATGGGTTATAGCCCATGTTTTTTGAAATTTTGAAAAAGAAAAAATCTTCGTTTTTCATCATTTTGGACCATGGGCTATAGCCCATATGGTACGGCATACTATAGCACGCCATTTTTCATCATTTTTGAGGATTTGACAAAAAATGAAATAATGAAAAAAACGATGGGTTATAGCCCATGTTTTTTTAAATTTTGAAAAAAATAAAAATCCTCGTTTTTCATCATTTTGGACCATGGGCTATATATAGCCCATATGGTACGGCATACTATAGCACGCCGTTTTTCATCATTTTTGAGGATTTGACAAAAAATGAAAAAATGAAATAAACGATGGGTTATAGCCCATGTTTTTTGAAATTTTGAATTTTTTTTTCCCTCGTTTTTCATCATTTTGGACCATGGGCTATAGCCCATATGGTACGGCATACTATAGCACGCCGTTTTTCATCATTTTTGAGGATTTGAAAAAAATGAAAAAATGAAAAAAACGATGGGTTATAGCCCATGTTTTTTGAAATTTTGAAAAAAAGAATATCCTCGTTTTTCATCATTTTGGACCATGGGCTATAGCCCATATCGTACGGCATACTATAGCACGCCATTTTTCATCATTTTTGAGGATTTGTCAAAAAATGAAATAATGAAAAAAACGATGGGTTATAGCCCATGTTTTTTTTAATTTTGAAAAAAATAAAAATCCTCGTTTTTCATCATTTTGGACCATGGGCTATAGCCCATATCGTAAGGCATACTATAGCACGCCGTTTTTCATCATTTTTGAGGATTTGAAAAAAATGAAAAAATGAAAAAAACCATGGGTTATAGCCCATGTTTTTTGAAATTTTGAAAAAGAAAAAATCCTCGTTTTTCATCATTTTGGACCATGGGCTATAGCCCATATGGTACGGCATACTATAGCACGCCATTTTTCATCATTTTTGAGGATTTGACAAAAAATGAAATAATGAAAAAAACGATGGGTTATAGCCCATGTTTTTTTAAATTTTGAAAAAAATAAAAATCCTCGTTTTTCATCATTTTGGACCATGGGCTATAGCCCATATGGTACGGCATACTATAGCACGCCGTTTTTCATCATTTTTGAGGATTTGACAAAAAATGAAAAAATGAAATAAACGATGGGTTATAGCCCATGTTTTTTGAAATTTTGAATTTTTTTTTCCCTCGTTTTTCATCATTTTGGACCATGGGCTATAGCCCATATGGTACGGCATACTATAGCACGCCGTTTTTCATCATTTTTGAGGATTTGAAAAAAATGAAAAAATGAAAAAAACGATGGGTTATAGCCCATGTTTTTTGAAATTTTGAAAAAAAGAATATCCTCGTTTTTCATCATTTTGGACCATGGGCTTTAGCCCATATCGTACGGCATACTATAGCACGCCATTTTTCATCATTTTTGAGGATTTGTCAAAAAATGAAATAATGAAAAAAACGATGGGTTATAGCCCATGTTTTTTTTAATTTTGAAAAAAATAAAAATCCTCGTTTTTCATCATTTTGGACCATGGGCTATATATAGCCCATATGGTACGGCATACTATAGCACGCCATTTTTCATCATTTTTGAGGATTTGACAAAAAATGAAAAAATGAAAAAAACCATGGGTTATAGCCCATGTTTTTTGAAATTTTGAAAAAAAGAATATCCTCGTTTTTCATCATTTTGGACCATGGGCTATAGCCCATATGGTACGGCATACTATATCACGCCGTTTTTCATCATTTTTGAGGATTTGACAAAAAATGAAAAAAAGAAGAAAACGATGGGTTATAGCCCATGTTTTTTGAATTTTTGAAGAAAAGAAAATCCTCGTTTTTCATCATTTTGCGTGTATGTGTTCTGCATACTTGGCTGCTGTGTTGCAAGATACATTTCAATGTGAACTGACAATAAAGTACCATATCATATATATCATATTGTCACCTTATTAAACTAATGGCCTAAGTAATGGACAATGAACCATGTAAATACAACACATTGAGCAGGGCACTGCAGGGAGTTGAACCCCGTTCCGGTAAACCAGAAGTCCAACACCAGTGCCTTCGTTTTTGTGTTGTTGTTCATTTACAGGTCCAGGTGTGCATACGCATGTGCGCCTGTGCGTGTGTAGGTGCATGTGTGCATGTGTGTGTGCACGCTTTTATGACCACTGTTGGACCCCATGGGGATCAAGGACCTCTGGGAGCCACCCATAATTCACAACGGTCACAGCGAACTCTGTTGCATCACAATTGGTGGCCAACAGTCGTAACCAACACCGCCGCCAACCCACAGGAGAATACCATCGCACAGTGGTATCAGACCAACCACAATCAGACAGCCCTCAAACCAAACCCTTCGACCTAGAAGAACTCGAAACTGCAATGGGAAAGTTGAAACCCGGAAAAGCAGCAGGGATTGATGACATACTGGCAGAAATTATACAGCACCTGGAACCTAACGCAAAGACCTGGCTCGTGGGGATGCTGAATACATGCATGGCACAGAAAACCATCCCTTCTGTCTGGAGAAAGGCCAAAGTGGTTGCAATCCCCAAACCTGGCAAAGACCCATCATCCCCAAAGAGCTACCGACCCATTTTTCCCTCCTCTGCATCACCTACAAGAGAGGCTGCTACTCCAACACCTCATGCCACTCAGACACCAAGCTGACTAAAGACCAAGCTGGTTTCCGTCCCGGCCGCTCCTGTGCTGGACAGAGCTCAACCTCACCCAACACATTGAGGATGGGTTTGAGGGGAAACAAATAACTGGAGCAGCAACTGGAGGGCGAAGCAAGCACGCAGGCAGCTTGTGCCTGCCTGCCTTCCTCATGTGGAAGCTGCGTAGTTGAGTTTGTGTGTGTCTTTCTTTTTCTGTCTTTCTTTCTTAGGACGAAGATCAAGGTAGACGTTGTTGGAAGGCTCAACACAAGCCGACGCCCCTAGAGATTCATCCCAAAGCTTCCCTCAGGGAGCCCAGGAAGCCAGCTAGACAGCAAGCCCGCTCAGTCAGCCAACGCAGCCAGCCAGCTCCGCCAGTCAGCCAGTGTAGAAAGTCAGGCTGCCAAGCCAGTGCACATCAGCCCTTGCAGTCAACCATTGTAGCCATACCAGCCTTGCTCAGTCAGCTCAGCCAGGCCTCTCTCGAAGCCTGGCTCTCTGTCTGCCTGGCCCGGTCTGCCCCGCCCTGCCTTGCAGCAACAGAACCAGCCTTGCTGGCAAACCAGCCAGCTCAGA
This sequence comes from Protomyctophum parallelum, assembly GCF_964188405.1. Lineage (NCBI taxonomy): Eukaryota > Metazoa > Chordata > Actinopteri > Myctophiformes > Myctophidae > Protomyctophum > Protomyctophum parallelum. The sequence continues at coordinate 47,915,938 of NC_139700.1, forward strand.
ATACAAGCTCAGCAAGCCAGCGCAGCTGGCAAGCACGCAGTTAGTCTTAACCAGTTTCAGACCGGCAGGCCAAGGCAGACAGACAGGAAGACCGAGGCGCCTAGGCAGGCAGACAGGCCAGGAAGGCAACAAAGTGCAGGCAGGGGGACTATCCGGCCTAAGGCTGCGCTGCAAGGGTTGGAGCCTGGCTTGCTCCTGCTGATCTGGCTGAGTGGCTGTGGCTGCACAGTAAGGCTGCAGTAACCTAGTCTGGGCTTGTTGCTGCACTGGCTTGCTCAGCTCGCATTCTGAGCTGACTGGCTTGCCAGAAAGGCTGGTTCTGTTGCTGCAAGGCAGGGCAGGGCAGACCGGGCCAGGCAGACAGAGAGCCAGGCCTCGAGAGAGGCCTGGCTGAGCTGACTGAGCAAGGCTGGTATGGCTGCAATGGCTGACTGCAAGGCTGATATGCTCTGGCTTGGCAGCCTGACTTTCTACACTGGCTGACTGGCGGAGCTGACTGGCTGCGTTGGCTGACTGGGCAGGCTTGCTGGCTAGCTGGCTTGCTGGGCTACCTGAGGGAAGCTTTGGGATGGATCTCTAGGGGCATCGGTTTGTGTTGAGCCTTCCATTGGCGTCTACCTTGATCTCCGTCCTAAGAAAGAAAGACAGAAAAAGAAAGACACACACAAACCCAACTATGCAGCTTCCACCTGAGGAACCGAGACGCGAAAAAAGAACTGAGCATCACTTGGGATGGTCACAAACTCTCCAACCATACCCACCCCATGTATCTTGGAGTTACACTGGACAGAACACTCTTCTTCAAAAAACACCTGTAGAACACAAAAGCCACGGTCAACACCCACAATAACATCCTGTGAAAACTAGTGAACTCCAAGTGGGGCGCAGACCCACAAACAATCCGTGCAACTGCCATGGCCCTGTCTTTCTCTACAGCAGAGTATGCCTGCTCAAGCTGGAGCCGATCACGTCACACCAAATTGGTCGACACAGCCCTAAATGACACCTGTCGCATCATCACGGGATGCGTCAAGACAACACCTGTCCCGTGCCTTTATGCGCTAGCCGGCACCTCACCCCGCACATCAGACGACTGTGCATCGCTCAAGATGAATGGAGAACACAGGAGATAGACAGTGAAGTTCGGGATGAACGAAGGAAAGTCTGGAATGAAATGATAGAGAACACCTCACACAGACATAGTTTCCTTTCGTGGCTGTTTACATTCGAGGGTCGCCGGTCCTCTCGAACGGAACAGTTTAACGTCATGCCCAGGACGAAAAGATATAGAGAACACCAACATGACAAATAACAGCAGGAAGGCATGGGCCACAATCCACCGTCTTGGCAAAGACCACACCACCCATAATTCACAACGGTCACAGCAAACTCTGTTGCATCACAACTGGTGTAGGTATTGGATGGAGCCTGCACACAACAGGTATAAGAAAGACGTTCTGATCTTCATCAGGTCATGTGTACACAAAACATACATTTTATACTAAGGGAGTGCCCCCATTAACCAATCAAAACACCACATTTTGGTGCCCCTCCCATCACTGCAGGTGTGACACGTCAACCCTGACTGAGTAGGTGGGGACCCAGACATATTGTTGTAAATATAGTCTGTTCAGAAATGTTAGTGCCTCTCATATAGCTTGTAGGTGATGCAGAGGAGGGAAATGGGTCGGTAGCTCTTCAGGGATAATGGGTCTTTGCCAGGTTTAGGGATTGCAACCACTTTGGCCTTTTTACAGACAGAAGGGATGGTTTTATGTGCTATGCATGTGTTCAGCATCCCCACAAGCCAGGTATTTGCGTTAGGTCCCAGGTGCTGTATCATTTCTGCCAGTATGTCATCAATCCCTGCTGCTTTTCCGGGTTTCAACTTTCCCGTTGCAGTTTCGAGTTCTTCTAGGTCGAAGGGTTTGGTTTGAGGGCTGGCTGATTGTGGTTGGTCTGATACCACTGTGCGATGGTATTCTATGTGGGTCGGTGGCGGTGTTGGTTATGACTGTTGGCCACCAGTTGTGACCAAGACCGCCACCGACCCACAGGAGAATACCATCGCACAGTGGTATCAGACCAACCACAATCAGCCAGCCCTCAAACCAAACCCTTCGACCTAGAAGAACTTGAAACTGCAATGGGAAAGTTGAAACCCGGAAAAGCAGCAGGGATTGATGACCTACTGGCAGAAATGATACAGCACCTGGGACCTAACGGAAAGACCTGGCTTGTGGGGATGTTGAACACATGCATAGCACAGAAAACCATCCCTTCTTTCTGGAAAAAGGCCAAAGTGGTTGCAATCCCTAAACCTGGCAAAGACCCATTATCCCCAAACCGACCCATGTCCCTCCTCTGCATCACCTGTCCTACAAGCTCTATGAGAGGCTGCTACTCCAACGCCTCGTTGCCACTCATAAACACCAAGCTGACTAAAGACCAAGCTGGTTTCCGTCCCGGCCGCTCCTGTGCTGGACATAGCTCAACCTCACCCAACACATTGAGAATGGGTTTGAGGGAAAACAAATAACTGGAGCAGCATTCAGAGATCTCTCTGCTGCCTACGACACTGTCCAACACCGCACAATGGTCAGGAAAAGCCTCCTCAACTACAGGCGTTTCTATGTCCAGTTAAATGACCAGAGGAGTAAATGGAAAGCCCAAAAGAACGGCCTCCCACAAGGTAGCGTGCTCGCCCCCCTCCTTTTCAATATCTACACAAACGACTAGCCACTACCCAATGCCAGCGTTTCATCTACGCCGACGACCTCTGCATTACGACCCAACAAGCAGACTTCCAGAAGATTGAGTCTGTCCTTGAAAGTGCCCTCCAAGAAATGTCAAGCTACTACAATACAACCACCTGAAACCCAACCCATAGAGAACACCTCACACACACATAGTTTCCTTTCGTGGCTGTTTACATTCGAGGGTCGCCGGTCCTCTTAAACGGAACAGTTTAACGTCATGCCCAGGACGAAAAGATATAGAGAACACCAACATGACAAATAACAGCAGGAAGGCATGGGCCACAATCCACCGTCTTGGCAAAGACCACACCATCCATTATTCACAACGGTCACAGCAAACTCTGTTGCATCACAACTGGTGTAGGTATTGGATGGAGCCCGCACACCACAGGTATAAGAAAGACGTTCTTTATTGAAATACTAACGACGTTTCGATCTATTTGATCTTCATCAGGTCATGTGTACACAAAACATACACTTTTATACTAAGGGAGTGCCCCCATTAACCAATCAAAACACCACATTCTGGTGCCCCTCCCATCACTGCAGGTGTGACACGTCAACCCTGAGCGAGTAGGTGGGGACCCAGACATATTGATGTAAATATAGTCTAACATAACATCAGTAGCATTACAAAGTTATTGTGACGGTAATAATTGCTATAGTGTGTGTTCAGTAACAGTGTTAAGTGTTCAGTAACAGGAATATTCCTGTCTCTCCAGCTCTTTAATAAATAGAAAAGGGTTTAATCGGGAGTTGTAGTAGACACAGGATAATCTAAGCGGTGGATATTGCTCTTGTCTTCATGTCTTTATGTATGTCAATTGTCTTGTTGTTTGCGTTATGTCAAATGCGTGTATATGTGTTCTGCATACTTGGCTGCTGTGTTGCAAGATAAATTTCAATGTGAACTGACAATAAAGTACCATATCATATATATCATATCGTCACCTTATTAAACTAATGGCCTAAGTCATGGACCAATGAACCATGTAAATACAACACATTGAGCAGGGCACTGCAGGGAGTTGAACCCCGTTCCGGTAAACCAGAAGTCCGACACCAGTGCCTTAGTTTTTGTGTTGTTGTTCATTTACAGGTCCAGGTGTGCATACGCATGTGCGCCTGTGCGTGTGTAGGTGCATGTGTGCATGTGTGTGTGCACGCTTTAATGACCACTGTTGGACCCCATGGGGATCAAGGACCTCTGGGAGCCACCCATAATTCACAACGCTCACAGCGACCTCTGTTGCATCACAACTGGTGGCCAACAGTCGTAACCAACACCGCCGCCAACCCACAGGAGAATACCATCGCACAGTGGTATCAGACCAACCACAATCAGCCAGCCCTCAAACCAAACCCTTCGACCTAGAAGAACTCGAAACTGCAATGGGAAAGTTGAAACCCGGAAAAGCAGCAGGGATTGATGACATACTGGCAGAAATTATACAGCACCTTGAACCTAACTGGCTCGTGGGGATGCTGAATACATGCATGGCACAGAAAACCATCCCTTCTGTCTGGAGAAAGGCCACAGTGGTTGCAATCCCCAAACCTGGCAAAGACCCATCATCCCCAAAGAGCTACCGACCCATTTCCCTCCTCTGCATCACCTACAAGAGAGGCTGCTACTCCAACGCCTCATGCCACTCAGACACCAAGCTGACTAAAGACCAAGCTGGTTTCCGTCCCGGCCGCTCCTGTGCTGGACAGAGCTCAACCTCACCCAACACATTGAGGATGGGTTTGAGGGAAAACAAATAACTGGAGCAGCAACTGGAGGGCGAAGCAAGCACGCAGACAGCTTGTGCGTGCCTTCCTGCCTGCCTTCCTCATGTGGATGCTGCGTAGTTGAGTTTGTGTGTGTCTTTCTTTTCGGTCTTTCTTTCTTAGGACGAAGATCAAGGTAGACGCCGTTGGAAGGCTCAACACAAGCCGATGCCCCTAGAGATTCATCCCAAAGCTTCCCTCAGGGATCCCAGCAAGCCAGCTAGACAGCAAGCCCGCCCAGTCAGCCAACGCAGCCAGCCAGCTCCGCCAGTCAGCCAGTGTAGAAAGTCAGGCTGCCAAGCCAGTGCACATCAGCCCTTGCAGTCAACCATTGTAGCCATACCAGCCTTGCTCAGTCAGCTCAGCCAGGCCTCTCTCGAAGCCTGGCTCTCTGTCTGCCTGGCCCGGTCTGCCCCGCCCTGCTTTGCAGCAACAGAACCAGCCTTGCTGGCAAACCAGCCAGCTCAGAATACAAGCTCAGCAAGCCAGCGCAGCTGGCAAGCACGCAGTTAGTCTTAACCAGTTTCAGACCGGCAGGCCAAGGCAGACAGACAGGAAGACCGAGGCGCCTAGGCAGGCAGACAGGCCAGGAAGGCAACAAAGTGCAGGCAGGGGGACTATCCGGCCTAAGGCTGCGCTGCAAGGGTTGGAGCCTGGCTTGCTCCTGCTGATCTGGCTGAGTGGCTGTGGCTGCACAGTAAGGCTGCAGTAACCTAGTCTGGGCTTGTTGCTGCACTGGCTTGCTCAGCTCGCATTCTGAGCTGGCTGGCTTGCCAGAAAGGCTGGTTCTGTTGCTGCAAGGCAGGGCAGGGCAGACCGGGCCAGGCAGACAGAGAGCCAGGCCTCGAGAGAGGCCTGGCTGAGCTGACTGAGCAAGGCTGGTATGGCTGCAATGGCTGACTGCAAGGCTGATATGCTCTGGCTTGGCAGCCTGACTTTCTACACTGGCTGACTGGCGGAGCTGACTGGCTGCATTGGCTGACTGGGCAGGCTTGCTGGCTAGCTGGCTTGCTGGGCTACCTGAGGGAAGCTTTGGGATGGATCTCTAGGGGCATCGGTTTGTGTTGAGCCTTCCATTGGCGTCTACCTTGATCTCCGTCCTAAGAAAGAAAGACAGAAAAAGAAAGACACACACAAACCCAACTATGCAGCTTCCACCTGAGGAACCGAGACGCGAAAAAAGAACTGAGCATCACTTGGGATGGTCACAAACTCTCCAACCATACCCACCCCATGTATCTTGGAGTTACACTGGACAGAACACTCTTCTTCAAAAAACACCTGGAGAACACAAAAGCCACGGTCAACACCCACAATAACATCCTGTGAAAACTAGTGAACTCCAAGTGGGGCGCAGACCCACAAACGATCCGTGCAACTGCCATGGCCCTGTCTTTCTCTACAGCAGAGTATGCCTGCTCAAGCTGGAGCCGATCACGTCACACCAAATTGGTCGACACAGCCCTAAATGACATGTCGCATCATCACGGGATGCATCAAGACATCACCTGTCCCGTGCCTTTATGCGCTAGCCGGCACCTCACCCCGCACATCAGACGACTGTGCATCGCTCAAGATGAATGGAGAACACAGGAGATAGACAGTGAAGTTCGGGATGAACGAAGGAAAGTCTGGAATGAAATGATAGAGAACACCTCACACAGACATAGTTTCCTTTCGTGGCTGTTTACATTCGAGGGTCGCCGGTCCTCTCGAACGGAACAGTTTAACGTCATGCCCAGGACGAAAAGATATAGAGAACACCAACATGACAAATAACAGCAGGAAGGCATGGGCCACAATCCACCGTCTTGGCAAAGACCACACCACCCATAATTCACAACGGTCACAGCAAACTCTGTTGCATCACAACTGGTGTAGGTATTGGATGGAGCCTGCACACAACAGGTATAAGAAAGACGTTCTGATCTTCATCAGGTCATGTGTACACAAAACATACATTTTATACTAAGGGAGTGCCCCCATTAACCAATCAAAACACCACATTTTGGTGCCCCTCCCATCACTGCAGGTGTGACACATCAACCCTGAGTGAGTAGGTGGGGACCCAGACATATTGTTGTAAATATAGTCTGTTCAGAAATGTTAGTGCCTCTCATATAGCTTGTAGGTGATGCAGAGGAGGGAAATGGGTCGGTAGCTCTTCAGGGATAATGGATCTTTGCCAGGTTTAGGGATTGCAACCACTTTGGCCTTTTTCCAGACAGAAGGGATGGTTTTATGTGCTATGCATGTGTTCAGCATCCCCACAAGCCAGGTATTTGCGTTAGGTCCCAGGTGCTGTATCATTTCTGCCAGTATGTCATCAATCCCTGCTGCTTTTCCGGGTTTCAACTTTCCCATTGCAGTTTCGAGTTCTTCTAGGTCGAAGGGTTTGGTTTGAGGGCTGGCTGATTGTGGTTGGTCTGATACCACTGTGCGATGGTATTCTATGTGGGTCGGTGGCGGTGTTGGTTATGACTGTTGGCCACCAGTTGTGACCAAGACCGCCACCGACCCACAGGAGAATACCATCGCACAGTGGTATCAGACCAACCACAATCAGCCAGCCCTCAAACCAAACCCTTCGACCTAGAAGAACTTGAAACTGCAATGGGAAAGTTGAAACCCGGAAAAGCAGCAGGGATTGATGACCTACTGGCAGAAATGATACAGCACCTGGGACCTAACGGAAAGACCTAGCTTGTGGGGATGTTGAACACATGCATAGCACAGAAAACCATCCCTTCTGTCTGGAAAAAGGCCAAAGTGGTTGCAATCCCTAAACCTGGCAAAGACCCATCATCCCCAAACCGACCCATGTCCCTCCTCTGCATCACCTGTCCTACAAGCTCTATGAGAGGCTGCTACTCCAACGCCTCGTTGCCACTCATAAACACCAAGCTGACTAAAGACCAAGCTGGTTTCCGTCCCGGCCGCTCCTGTGCTGGACATAGCTCAACCTCACCCAACACATTGAGAATGGGTTTGAGGGAAAACAAATAACTGGAGCAGCATTCAGAGATCTCTCTGCTGCCTACGACACTGTCCAACACCGCACAATGGTCAGGAAAAGCCTCCTCAACTACAGGCGTTTCTATGTCCAGTTAAATGACCAGAGGAGTAAATGGAAAGCCCAAAAGAACGGCCTCCCACAAGGTAGCGTGCTCGCCCCCCCTCCTTTTCAATATCTACACAAACGACCAGCCACTACCCAATGCCAGCGTTTCATCTACGCCGACGACCTCTGCATTACGACCCAACAAGCAGACTTCCAGAAGATTGAGTCTGTCCTTGAAAGTGCCCTCCAAGAAATGTCAAGCTACTACAATACAACCACCTGAAACCCAACCCATAGAGAACACCTCACACACACATAGTTTCCTTCCGTGGCTGTTTACATTCGAGGGTCGCCGGTCCTCTTAAACGGAACAGTTTAACGTCATGCCCAGGACGAAAAGATATAGAGAACACCAACATGACAAATAACAGCAGGAAGGCATGGGCCACAATCCACCGTCTTGGCAAAGACCACACCACCCATAATTCACAACGGTCACAGCAAACTCTGTTGCTTCACAACTGGTGTAGGTATTGGATGGAGCCTGCACACAACAGGTATAAGAAAGACGTTCTGATCTTCATCAGGTCATGTGTACACAAAACATACATTTTATACTAAGGGAGTGCCCCCATTAACCAATCAAAACACCACATTTTGGTGCCCCTCCCATCACTGCAGGTGTGACACGTCAACCCTGAGTGAGTAGGTGGGGACCCAGACATTGTTGTAAATATAGTCTGTTCAGAAATGTTAGTGCCTCTCATATAGCTTGTAGGTGATGCAGAGGAGGGAAATGGGTCGGTAGCTCTTCAGGGATAATGGATCTTTGCCAGGTTTAGGGATTGCAACCACTTTGGCCTTTTTCCAGACAGAAGGGCTGGTTTTATGTGCTATGCATGTGTTCAGCATCCCCACAAGCCAGGTATTTGCGTTAGGTCCCAGGTGCTGTATCATTTCTGCCAGTATGTCATCAATCCCTGCTGCTTTTCCGGGTTTCAACTTTCCCATTGCAGTTTCGAGTTCTTCTAGGTCGAAGGGTTTGGTTTGAGGGCTGGCTGATTGTGGTTGGTCTGATACCACTGTGCAATGGTATTCTATGTGGGTCGGTGGCGGTGTTGGTTATGACTGTTGGCCACCAGTTGTGACCAAGACCGCCACCGACCCACAGGAGAATACCATCGCACAGTGGTATCAGACCAACCACAATCAGCCAGCCCTCAAACCAAACCCTTCGACCTAGAAGAACTTGAAACTGCAATGGGAAAGTTGAAACCCGGAAAAGCAGCAGGGATTGATGACCTACTGGCAGAAATGATACAGCACCTGGGACCTAACGGAAAGACCTAGCTTGTGGGGATGTTGAACACATGCATAGCACAGAAAACCATCCCTTCTGTCTGGAAAAAGGCCAAAGTGGTTGCAATCCCTAAACCTGGCAAAGACCCATCATCCCCAAACCGACCCATGTCCCTCCTCTGCATCACCTGTCCTACAAGCTCTATGAGAGGCTGCTACTCCAACGCCTCGTTGCCACTCATAAACACCAAGCTGACTAAAGACCAAGCTGGTTTCCGTCCCGGCCGCTCCTGTGCTGGACATAGCTCAACCTCACCCAACACATTGAGAATGGGTTTGAGGGAAAACAAATAACTGGAGCAGCATTCAGAGATCTCTCTGCTGCCTACGACACTGTCCAACACCGCACAATGGTCAGGAAAAGCCTCCTCAACTACAGGCGTTTCTATGTCCAGTTAAATGACCAGAGGAGTAAATGGAAAGCCCAAAAGAACGGCCTCCCACAAGGTAGCGTGCTCGCCCCCCTCCTTTTCAATATCTACACAAACGACCAGCCACTACCCAATGCCAGCGTTTCATCTACGCCGACGACCTCTGCATTACGACCCAACAAGCAGACTTCCAGAAGATTGAGTCTGTCCTTGAAAGTGCCCTCCAAGAAATGTCAAGCTACTACAATACAACCACCTGAAACCCAACCCATAGAGAACACCTCACACACACATAGTTTCCTTCCGTGGCTGTTTACATTCGAGGGTCGCCGGTCCTCTTAAACGGAACAGTTTAACGTCATGCCCAGGACGAAAAGATATAGAGAACACCAACATGACAAATAACAGCAGGAAGGCATGGGCCACAATCCACCGTCTTGGCAAAGACCACACCACCCATAATTCACAACGGTCACAGCAAACTCTGTTGCATCACAACTGGTGTAGGTATTGGATGGAGCCTGCACACAACAGGTATAAGAAAGACGTTCTGATCTTCATCAGGTCATGTGTACACAAAACATACATTTTATACTAAGGGAGTGCCCCCATTAACCAATCAAAACACCACATTTTGGTGCCCCTCCCATCACTGCAGGTGTGACACGTCAACCCTGAGTGAGTAGGTGGGGACCCAGACATATTGTTGTAAATATAGTCTGTTCAGAAATGTTAGTGCCTCTCATATAGCTTGTAGGTGATGCAGAGGAGGGAAATGGGTCGGTAGCTCTTCAGGGATAATGGATCTTTGCCAGGTTTAGGGATTGCAACCACTTTGGCCTTTTTCCAGACAGAAGGGATGGTTTTATGTGCTATGCATGTGTTCAGCATCCCCACAAGCCAGGTATTTGCGTTAGGTCCCAGGTGCTGTATCATTTCTGCCAGTATGTCATCAATCCCTGCTGCTTTTCCGGGTTTCAACTTTCCCATTGCAGTTTTGAGTTCTTCTAGGTCGAAGGGTTTGGTTTGAGGGCTGGCTGATTGTGGTTGGTCTGATACCACTGTGCGATGGTATTCTATGTGGGTCGGTGGCGGTGTTGGTTATGACTGTTGGCCACCAGTTGTGACCAAGACTGCCACCGACCCACAGGAGAATACCATCGCACAGTGGTATCAGACCAACCACAATCAGCCAGCCCTCAAACCAAACCCTTCGACCTAGAAGAACTTGAAACTGCAATGGGAAAGTTGAAACCCGGAAAAGCAGCAGGGATTGATGACCTACTGGCAGAAATGATACAGCACCTGGGACCTAACGGAAAGACCTAGCTTGTGGGGATGTTGAACACATGCATAGCACAGAAAACCATCCCTTCTGTCTGGAAAAAGGCCAAAGTGGTTGCAATCCCTAAACCTGGCAAAGACCCATCATCCCCAAACCGACCCATGTCCCTCCTCTGCATCACCTGTCCTACAAGCTCTATGAGAGGCTGCTACTCCAACACCTCGTTGCCACTCATAAACACCAAGCTGACTAAAGACCAAGCTGGTTTCCGTCCCGGCCGCTCCTGTGCTGGACATAGCTCAACCTCACCCAACACATTGAGAATGGGTTTGAGGGAAAACAAATAACTGGAGCAGCATTCAAAGATCTCTCTGCTGCCTACGACACTGTCCAACACCGCACAATGGTCAGGAAAAGCCTCCTCAACAACAGGCGCTTCTATGTCCAGTTAAATGACCAGAGGAGTAAATGGAAAGCCCAAAAGAACGGCCTCCAACAAGGTAGCGTGCTCGCCCCCCTCCTTTTCAATATCTACACAAACGACCAGCCACTACCCAATGCCTAATGCCAGCGTTTCATCTACGCCGACAACCTCTGCATTACGACCCAACAAGCAGACTTCCAGAAGATTGAGTCTGTCCTTGAAAGTGCCCTCCAAGAAATGTCAAGCTACTACAATACAACCACCTGAAACCCAACCTATAGAGAACACCTCACACACACATAATTTCCTTTCGTGGCCGTTTACATTCGAGGGTCGCTGGTCCTCTCGAACGGAACAGTTTAACGTCATGCCCAGGACGAAAAGATATAGAGAACACCAACATGTCAAATAACAGCAGGAAGGCATGGGCCACAATCCACCGTCTTGGCAAAAACCACACCACCCATAATTCACAACGGTCACAGCAAACTCTATTGCATCACAACTGGTGTAGTTATTGGATGGAGCCCGCACACCACCAAAAAAAAGAAAAACAACATACTATAGTATGCCCTCCGTGACCATGGACTTTAGCCTTTCGCTTTTCTGCAATTTAACCTTTTTTCAAATCCTCAACAATGATGAAGAATCGCGCACTATAGCGTGCCACTTAATGACCTTGACCAATATCAATGACCTTGAGCAGTATAAATTACCTTCAATAAGACTAGTAAATGACCTTGACCAGTATAAATGACCTTGACAAGTACAAATGACCTTGACCAGTATAAATGACCTTCACCAGTAGAAATGACCGTGACCAGTATATGACTGTGACCAGTATAAATTACCTTCATGAGACTAGTAATTGACCTTGACCAGTATAAATGACCTTTAGAAGACTAGTAAATGATCTTCACCAGTATAAATGACCTTTAGAAGACTAGTAAATGATCTTCACCAGTATAAATGACCTTGACCAGTATGCGGTCCGTGACCATGGACTATAGCCTTTTGCTTTTCCTTGATTTTCACCTTTAAAAAATCCTCAACAATGATGAAGAATCGCACACTATAGCGCGCCGCTCAATGACCTGAGACCATGGACCAATGAATGAAATACAACACATTGAGCAGGGCACTGCAGGGAGTTGAACCCCGTTCCGGTAAACCAGAAGTCCGACACCAGTGCCTTAGTTTTTGTGTTGTTGTTCATTTAAAGGTCCAGGTGTGCATACGCATGTGCCCCTGTGTGTGTAGGTGCATGTGTGCATGTGTGTGCACGCTTCAATGACCACTGTTGGACCCAATGGCGATCAAGGACCTCAGGGAGCCACCCATAATTCACAACGGTCACAGCGAACTCTGTTGCATCACAACTGGTGGCCAACAGTCGTAACCAACACCGCCACGACCCACAGGAGAATACCATCGCACAGTGGTATCAGACCAACCACAATCAGCCAGCCCTCAAACCAAACCCTTCGACCTAGAAGAACTCAAAACTGCAATGGGAAAGTTGAAACCCGGAAAAGCAGCAGGGATTGATGACATACTGGCAGAAATTATACAGTACCTGGAACCTAACGCAAAGACCTGGCTCGTGGGGATGCTGAACACATGCATGGCACAGAAAACCATCCCTTCTGTCTGGAGAAAAGCCAAAGTGGTTGCAATCCCCAAACCTGGCAAAGACCCATCATCCTCAAAGAGCTACCGACCCATTTCCCTCCTCTGCATCACCTACAAGAGAGGCTGCTACTCCAACGCCTCATACCACTCATAGACACCAAGCTGACTAAAGACCAAGCTGGTTTCCGTCCCGTCCTGTGCTGGACAGAGCTCAACCTCACCCAACACATTGAGGATGGGTTTGAGGGAAAACAAATAACTGGAGCAGCAACTGGAGGGCGAAGCAAGCACGCAGGCAGCTTGTGCCTGCCTGCGTGCCTGCCTGCCTTCCTCATGTGGAAGCTGCATAGTTGAGTTTGTGTGTGTGTTTCTTTTTCTGTCTTTCTTTCTTAGGACGAAGATCAAGGTAGACGCCGTTGGAATGCTCAACACAAGCCGATGCCCCTAGAGATCCATCCCAAAGCTTCCCTCAGGGAGTCCAGCAAGCCAGCTAGCCAGCAAGCCCGCCCAGTCAGCCAACGCAGCCAGCCAGCTCCGCCAGTCAGCCAGTGTAGAAAGTCAGGCTGCCAAGCCAGCGCACATCAGCCCTTGCAGTCAACCATTGTAGCCATACCAGCCTTGCTCAGTCAGCTCAGCCAGGCCTCTCTCGAGGCCTGGCTCTCTGTCTGCCTGGCCCGGTCTGCCCCGCCCTGCCTTGCAGCAACAGAACCAGCCTTGCTGGCAAGCCAGCCAGCTCAGAATACGAGCTCAGCAAGCCAGCGCAGCTGGCAAGCACGCAGTTAGTCTAAACCAGTTTCAGACTGGCAGGCCAAGGCAGACAGACAGGAAGACCGAGGCGCCTAGGCAGGCAGACAGGCCAGGAAGGCAACAAAGTGCAGGCAGGGGGACTGTCCGGCCTAAGGCTGCGCTGCAAGGGTTGGAGCCTGGCCAGCTCCTGCTGGTCTAGACTGAGTGGCTGTGGCTGCACAGTAAGGCTGCGGTAACCTAGTCTGGGCTTGCTGCTGCACTGGCTTGCTCAGCTCGCATTCTGAGCTGGCTGGCTTTCCAGAAAGGCTGGTTCTGTTGCTGCAAGGCAGGGCAGGGCAGACCGGGCCAGGCAGACAGAGAGCCAGGCCTCAAGAGAGGCCTGGCTGAGCTGACTGAGCAAGGCTGGTATGGCTGCAATGGCTGACTGCAAGGGCTGATATGCTCTGGCTTGGCAGCCTGACTTTCTACACTGGCTGACTGGCGGAGCTGACTGGCTGCGTTGGCTGACTGGGCAGGCTTGCTGGCTAGCTGGCTTGCTGTGCTCCCTGAGGGAAGCTTTGGGATGGATCTCTAGGGGCATCGGCTAGTGTTGAGCCTTCCTATGGCGTCTACCTTGATCTCCGTCCTAAGAAAGAAAGACAGAAAAAGAAAGACACACAAACCCAACTATGCAGCTTCCACCTGAGGAACCGAGACGCGAGAAAATAACTGAGCGTCACTTGGGATGGTCACAAACTCTCCAACCATACCCACCCCATGTATCTTGGAGTTACACTGGACAGGACACTCTTCTTCAAAAAAACACCTGGAGAACACAAAAGCCACGGTCAACACCCACAATAACATCCTGTGAAAACTAGTGAACTCCCAAGTGGGGCGCAGACCCACAAACAATCCGTGCAACTGCCATGGCCCTGTCTTTCTCTATAGCAGAGTATGCCTGCTCAAGCTGGAGCCGATCACGTCACACCAAATTGGTCGACACAGCCCTAAATGACACCTGTCGCATCATCACGGGATGGGTCAAGACAACACCTGTCCCGTCCGTGCCTTTATGCGCTAGCCGGCACCTCCCCCCGCACATCAGACGACTGTGTAACGCTCAAGATGAATGGAAAACACAGGAGATAGACAGTGAAGTCTGGAATGAAATGATAGAGAACACCTCACACACACAGTTTCCTTTCGTGGCCGTTTACATTCGAGGGTCGCCGGTCCTCTCGAACGGAACAGTTTAACGTCATGCCCAGGACGAAAAGATATAGAGAACACCATAATGACAAATAACAGCAGGAAGGCATGGGCCACAATCCACCGTCTTGGCAAAGACCACACCACCCATAATTCACAACGGTCACAGCAAACTCTGTTGCATCACAACTGGTGTAGGTATTGGATGGAGCCCGCACACCACAGGTATAAGAAAGACGTGATGCAGAGGAGGGAAATGGGTCGGTAGCTCTTCGGGGATAATGGGTCTTTGCCAGGTTTAGGGATTGCAACTACTCCAGCCTTTTTCCAAACAGAAGGGATGGTTTTCTGTGCTATGCATGTGTTCAGCATCCCCACAAGCCAGGTCCTTGCGATAGGTCCCAGGTGCTGTATCATTTCTGCCAGTATGCCATCAATCCCTGCTGCTTTTCCGGGTTTCAACTTTCCCATTGCAGTTTCACGTTCTTCTAAGTCGAAGGGTTTGGTTTGAGGGCTGGCTGATTGTGGTTGGTCTGATACCACTGTGCGATGGTATTCTATGTGGGTCGGTGGCGGTGTTGGTTACAACTGTTGGCCACCAGTTGTGACCAAGACCGCCACCGACCCACAGGAGAATACCATCGCACAGTGGTATCAGACCAACCACAATCAGCCAGCCCTCAAACCAAACCCTTCGACCTAGAAGAACTTGAAACTGCAATGGGAAAGTTGAAACCCGGAAAAGCAGCAGGGATTGATGACCTACTGGCAGAAATGTTACAGCACCTGGGACCCAACGCAAAGACCTGGCTTGTGGGGATGCTGAACACATGCATATCACAGAAAACCATCCCTTCTGTCTGGGAAAAGGCCAAAGTGGTTGCAATCCCTAAACCTGGCAAAGACCCATTATCCACAAAGAGCTACCGACCCATTTCCCTCTGCATCACCTACAAGGCTATATGAGAAGCTGCTACTCCAACGCCTTGTTGCCACTCATAGATACCAAGCTGACTAAAGACCAAGCTGGTTTCCGTCCCAGCCGCTCCTGTGCTGGACAGAGCTCAACCTCACCCAACACATTGAGGATGGGTTTGAGGGGAAACAAATAACTGGAGCAGCATTCAGAGATCTCTCTGCTGCCTACGACACTGTCCAACACCGCACAATGGTCAGGAAAAGCCTCCTCAACAACAGGCGCTTCTATGTCCAGTTAAATGACCAGAGGAGTAAATGGAAAGCCCAAAAGAACGGCCTCCAACAAGGTAGCGTGCTCGCCCCCCTCCTTTTCAATATCTACACAAACGACCAGCCACTACCCAATGCCTAATGCCAGCGTTTCATCTACGCCGACAACCTCTGCATTACGACCCAACAAGCAGACTTCCAGAAGATTGAGTCTGTCCTTGAAAGTGCCCTCCAAGAAATGTCAAGCTACTACAATACAACCACCTGAAACCCAACCTATAGAGAACACCTCACACACACATAATTTCCTTTCGTGTCCGTTTACATTCGAGGGTCGCTGGTCCTCTCGAACGGAACAGTTTAACGTCATGCCCAGGACGGAAAGATATAGAGAACACCAACATGTCAAATAACAGCAGGAAGGCATGGGCCACAATCCACCGTCTTGGCAAAAACCACACCACCCATAATTCACAACGGTCACAGCAAACTCTGTTGCATCACAACTGGTGTAGGTATTGGATGGAGCCCGCACACCACAGGTATAAGAAAGACGTTCTTTGTTGAAATACTGACAGCGTTTCGATCCATTTGATCTTCATCAGGTCATGTGTACACAAAACATACACTTTTATACTAAGGGAGTGCCCCCATTAAACAATCAAAATACCACATTTTGGTGCCCCTCCCATCACTGCAGGTGTGACACGTCAACCCTGAGTGAGTAGGTGGGGACCCAGACATATTGATGTAAATATAGTCTGTTCAGAAATTGTAGTGCCTCTCATAGAGCTTGTAGGTGATGCAGAGGAGGGAAATGGGTCGGTAGTTCTTCGGGGATAATGGGTCTTTGCCAGGTTTAGGGATTGCAACTACTCCAGCCTTTTTCCAAACAGAAGGGATGGTTTTCTGTGCTATGCATGTGTTCAGCATCCCCACAAGCCAGGTCCTTGCGATAGGTCCCAGGTGCTGTATCATTTCTGCCAGTATGCCATCAATCCCTGCTGCTTTTCCGGGTTTCAACTTTCCCATTGCAGTTTCACGTTCTTCTAAGTCGAAGGGTTTGGTTTGAGGGCTGGCTGATTGTGGTTGGTCTGATACCACTGTGCGATGGTATTCTATGTGGGTCGGTGGCGGTGTTGGTTACAACTGTTGGCCACCAGTTGTGACCAAGACTGCCACCGACCCACAGGAGAATACCATCGCACAGTGGTATCAGACCAACCACAATCAGCCAGCCCTCAAACCAAACCCTTCGACCTAGAAGAACTTGAAACTGCAATGGGAAAGTTGAAACCCGGAAAAGCAGCAGGGATTGATGACCTACTGGCAGAAATGTTACAGCACCTGGGACCCAACGCAAAGACCTGGCTTGTGGGGATGCTGAACACATGCATAGCACAGAAAACCATCCCTTCTGTCTGGGAAAAGGCCAAAGTGGTTGCAATCCCTAAACCTGGCAAAGACCCATTATCCACAAAGAGCTACCGACCCATTTCCCTCTGCATCACCTACAAGGCTATATGAGAAGCTGCTACTCCAACGCCTTGTTGCCACTCATAGATACCAAGCTGACTAAAGACCAAGCTGGTTTCCGTCCCAGCCGCTCCTGTGCTGGACAGAGCTCAACCTCACCCAACACATTGAGGATGGGTTTGAGGGGAAACAAATAACTGGAGCAGCATTCAGAGATCTCTCTGCTGCCTACGACACTGTCCAACACCGCACAATGGTCAGGAAAAGCCTCCTCAACAACAGGCGCTTCTATGTCCAGTTAAATGACCAGAGGAGTAAATGGAAAGCCCAAAAGAACGGCCTCCAACAAGGTAGCGTGCTCGCCCCCCTCCTTTTCAATATCTACACAAACGACCAGCCACTACCCAATGCCTAATGCCAGCGTTTCATCTACGCCGACAACCTCTGCATTACGACCCAACAAGCAGACTTCCAGAAGATTGAGTCTGTCCTTGAAAGTGCCCTCCAAGAAATGTCAAGCTACTACAATACAACCACCTGAAACCCAACCTATAGAGAACACCTCACACACACATAATTTCCTTTCGTGGCCGTTTACATTCGAGGGTCGCTGGTCCTCTCGAACGGAACAGTTTAACGTCATGCCCAGGACGAAAAGATATAGAGAACACCAACATGTCAAATAACAGCAGGAAGGCATGGGCCACAATCCACCGTCTTGGCAAAAACCACACCACCCATAATTCACAACGGTCACAGCAAACTCTATTGCATCACAACTGGTGTAGTTATTGGATGGAGCCCGCACACCACCAAAAAAAAGAAAAACAACATACTATAGTATGCCCTCCGTGACCATGGACTTTAGCCTTTCGCTTTTCTGCAATTTAACCTTTTTTCAAATCCTCAACAATGATGAAGAATCGCGCACTATAGCGTGCCACTTAATGACCTTGACCAATATCAATGACCTTGAGCAGTATAAATTACCTTCAATAAGACTAGTAAATGACCTTGACCAGTATAAATGACCTTGACAAGTACAAATGACCTTGACCAGTATAAATGACCTTCACCAGTAGAAATGACCGTGACCAGTATATGACTGTGACCAGTATAAATTACCTTCATGAGACTAGTAATTGACCTTGACCAGTATAAATGACCTTTAGAAGACTAGTAAATGATCTTCACCAGTATAAATGACCTTTAGAAGACTAGTAAATGATCTTCACCAGTATAAATGACCTTGACCAGTATGCGGTCCGTGACCATGGACTATAGCCTTTTGCTTTTCCTTGATTTTCACCTTTAAAAAATCCTCAACAATGATGAAGAATCGCACACTATAGCGCGCCGCTCAATGACCTGAGACCATGGACCAATGAATGAAATACAACACATTGAGCAGGGCACTGCAGGGAGTTGAACCCCGTTCCGGTAAACCAGAAGTCCGACACCAGTGCCTTAGTTTTTGTGTTGTTGTTCATTTAAAGGTCCAGGTGTGCATACGCATGTGCCCCTGTGTGTGTAGGTGCATGTGTGCATGTGTGTGCACGCTTCAATGACCACTGTTGGACCCAATGGCGATCAAGGACCTCAGGGAGCCACCCATAATTCACAACGGTCACAGCGAACTCTGTTGCATCACAACTGGTGGCCAACAGTCGTAACCAACACCGCCACGACCCACAGGAGAATACCATCGCACAGTGGTATCAGACCAACCACAATCAGCCAGCCCTCAAACCAAACCCTTCGACCTAGAAGAACTCAAAACTGCAATGGGAAAGTTGAAACCCGGAAAAGCAGCAGGGATTGATGACATACTGGCAGAAATTATACAGTACCTGGAACCTAACGCAAAGACCTGGCTCGTGGGGATGCTGAACACATGCATGGCACAGAAAACCATCCCTTCTGTCTGGAGAAAAGCCAAAGTGGTTGCAATCCCCAAACCTGGCAAAGACCCATCATCCTCAAAGAGCTACCGACCCATTTCCCTCCTCTGCATCACCTACAAGAGAGGCTGCTACTCCAACGCCTCATACCACTCATAGACACCAAGCTGACTAAAGACCAAGCTGGTTTCCGTCCCGTCCTGTGCTGGACAGAGCTCAACCTCACCCAACACATTGAGGATGGGTTTGAGGGAAAACAAATAACTGGAGCAGCAACTGGAGGGCGAAGCAAGCACGCAGGCAGCTTGTGCCTGCCTGCGTGCCTGCCTGCCTTCCTCATGTGGAAGCTGCATAGTTGAGTTTGTGTGTGTGTTTCTTTTTCTGTCTTTCTTTCTTAGGACGAAGATCAAGGTAGACGCCGTTGGAAGGCTCAACACAAGCCGATGCCCCTAGAGATCCATCCCAAAGCTTCCCTCAGGGAGTCCAGCAAGCCAGCTAGCCAGCAAGCCCGCCCAGTCAGCCAACGCAGCCAGCCAGCTCCGCCAGTCAGCCAGTGTAGAAAGTCAGGCTGCCAAGCCAGCGCACATCAGCCCTTGCAGTCAACCATTGTAGCCATACCAGCCTTGCTCAGTCAGCTCAGCCAGGCCTCTCTCGAGGCCTGGCTCTCTGTCTGCCTGGCCCGGTCTGCCCCGCCCTGCCTTGCAGCAACAGAACCAGCCTTGCTGGCAAGCCAACCAGCTCAGAATACGAGCTCAGCAAGCCAGCGCAGCTGGCAAGCACGCAGTTAGTCTAAACCAGTTTCAGACTGGCAGGCCAAGGCAGACAGACAGGAAGACCGAGGCGCCTAGGCAGGCAGACAGGCCAGGAAGGCAACAAAGTGCAGGCAGGGGGACTGTCCGGCCTAAGGCTGCGCTGCAAGGGTTGGAGCCTGGCCAGCTCCTGCTGGTCTAGACTGAGTGGCTGTGGCTGCACAGTAAGGCTGCGGTAACCTAGTCTGGGCTTGCTGCTGCACTGGCTTGCTCAGCTCGCATTCTGAGCTGGCTGGCTTTCCAGAAAGGCTGGTTCTGTTGCTGCAAGGCAGGGCAGGGCAGACCGGGCCAGGCAGACAGAGAGCCAGGCCTCAAGAGAGGCCTGGCTGAGCTGACTGAGCAAGGCTGGTATGGCTGCAATGGCTGACTGCAAGGGCTGATATGCTCTGGCTTGGCAGCCTGACTTTCTACACTGGCTGACTGGCGGAGCTGACTGGCTGCGTTGGCTGACTGGGCAGGCTTGCTGGCTAGCTGGCTTGCTGTGCTCCCTGAGGGAAGCTTTGGGATGGATCTCTAGGGGCATCGGCTAGTGTTGAGCCTTCCTATGGCGTCTACCTTGATCTCCGTCCTAAGAAAGAAAGACAGAAAAAGAAAGACACACAAACCCAACTATGCAGCTTCCACCTGAGGAACCGAGACGCGGGAAAAGAACTGAGCGTCACTTGGGATGGTCACAAACTCTCCAACCATACCCACCCCATGTATCTTGGAGTTACACTGGACAGGACACTCTTCTTCAAAAAAACACCTGGAGAACACAAAAGCCACGGTCAACACCCACAATAACATCCTGTGAAAACTAGTGAACTCCCAAGTGGGGCGCAGACCCACAAACAATCCGTGCAACTGCCATGGCCCTGTCTTTCTCTACAGCAGAGTATGCCTGCTCAAGCTGGAGCCGATCACGTCACACCAAATTGGTCGACACAGCCCTAAATGACACCTGTCGCATCATCACGGGATGGGTCAAGACAACACCTGTCCCGTCCGTGCCTTTATGCGCTAGCCGGCACCTCCCCCCGCACATCAGACGACTGTGTAACGCTCAAGATGAATGGAAAACACAGGAGATAGACAGTGAAGTCTGGAATGAAATGATAGAGAACACCTCACACACACAGTTTCCTTTCGTGGCCGTTTACATTCGAGGGTCGCCGGTCCTCTCGAACGGAACAGTTTAACGTCATGCCCAGGACGAAAAGATATAGAGAACACCAACATGACAAATAACAGCAGGAAGGCATGGGCCACAATCCACCGTCTTGGCAAAGACCACACCACCCATAATTCACAACGGTCACAGCAAACTCTGTTGCATCACAACTGGTGTAGGTATTGGATGGAGCCCGCACACCACAGGTATAAGAAAGACGTGATGCAGAGGAGGGAAATGGGTCGGTAGCTCTTCGGGGATAATGGGTCTTTGCCAGGTTTAGGGATTGCAACTACTCCAGCCTTTTTCCAAACAGAAGGGATGGTTTTCTGTGCTATGCATGTGTTCAGCATCCCCACAAGCCAGGTCCTTGCGATAGGTCCCAGGTGCTGTATCATTTCTGCCAGTATGCCATCAATCCCTGCTGCTTTTCCGGGTTTCAACTTTCCCATTGCAGTTTCACGTTCTTCTAAGTCGAAGGGTTTGGTTTGAGGGCTGGCTGATTGTGGTTGGTCTGATACCACTGTGCGATGGTATTCTATGTGGGTCGGTGGCGGTGTTGGTTACAACTGTTGGCCACCAGTTGTGACCAAGACCGCCACCGACCCACAGGAGAATACCATCGCACAGTGGTATCAGACCAACCACAATCAGCCAGCCCTCAAACCAAACCCTTCGACCTAGAAGAACTTGAAACTGCAATGGGAAAGTTGAAACCCGGAAAAGCAGCAGGGATTGATGACCTACTGGCAGAAATGTTACAGCACCTGGGACCCAACGCAAAGACCTGGCTTGTGGGGATGCTGAACACATGCATAGCACAGAAAACCATCCCTTCTGTCTGGGAAAAGGCCAAAGTGGTTGCAATCCCTAAACCTGGCAAAGACCCATTATCCACAAAGAGCTACCGACCCATTTCCCTCTGCATCACCTACAAGGCTATATGAGAAGCTGCTACTCCAACACCTTGTTGCCACTCATAGATACCAAGCTGACTAAAGACCAAGCTGGTTTCCGTCCCAGCCGCTCCTGTGCTGGACAGAGCTCAACCTCACCCAACACATTGAGGATGGGTTTGAGGGGAAACAAATAACTGGAGCAGCATTCAGAGATCTCTCTGCTGCCTACGACACTGTCCAACACCGCACAATGGTCAGGAAAAGCCTCCTCAACAACAGGCGCTTCTATGTCCAGTTAAATGACCAGAGGAGTAAATAGAAAGCCCAAAAGAACGGCCTCCAACAAGGTAGCGTGCTCGCCCCCCTCCTTTTCAATATCTACACAAACGACCAGCCACTACCCAATGCCTAATGCCAGCGTTTCATCTACGCCGACAACCTCTGCATTACGACCCAACAAGCAGACTTCCAGAAGATTGAGTCTGTCCTTGAAAGTGCCCTCCAAGAAATGTCAAGCTACTACAATACAACCACCTGAAACCCAACCTATAGAGAACACCTCACACACACATAATTTCCTTTCGTGGCCGTTTACATTCGAGGGTCGCTGGTCCTCTCGAACGGAACAGTTTAACGTCATGCCCAGGACGAAAAGATATAGAGAACACCAACATGTCAAATAACAGCAGGAAGGCATGGGCCACAATCCACCGTCTTGGCAAAAACCACACCACCCATAATTCACAACGGTCACAGCAAACTCTGTTGCATCACAACTGGTGTAGGTATTGGATGGAGCCCGCACACCACAGGTATAAGAAAGACGTTCTTTGTTGAAATACTGACAGCGTTTCGATCCATTTGATCTTCATCAGGTCATGTGTACACAAAACATACACTTTTATACTAAGGGAGTGCCCCCATTAAACAATCAAAATACCACATTTTGGTGCCCCTCCCATCACTGCAGGTGTGACACGTCAACCCTGAGTGAGTAGGTGGGGACCCAGACATATTGATGTAAATATAGTCTGTTCAGAAATTGTAGTGCCTCTCATAGAGCTTGTAGGTGATGCAGAGGAGGGAAATGGGTCGGTAGCTCTTCGGGGATAATGGGTCTTTGCCAGGTTTAGGGATTGCAACTACTCCAGCCTTTTTCCAAACAGAAGGGATGGTTTTCTGTGCTATGCATGTGTTCAGCATCCCCACAAGCCAGGTCCTTGCGATAGGTCCCAGGTGCTGTATCATTTCTGCCAGTATGCCATCAATCCCTGCTGCTTTTCCGGGTTTCAACTTTCCCATTGCAGTTTCACGTTCTTCTAAGTCGAAGGGTTTGGTTTGAGGGCTGGCTGATTGTGGTTGGTCTGATACCACTGTGCGATGGTATTCTATGTGGGTCGGTGGCGGTGTTGGTTACAACTGTTGGCCACCAGTTGTGACCAAGACCGCCACCGACCCACAGGAGAATACCATCGCACAGTGGTATCAGACCAACCACAATCAGCCAGCCCTCAAACCAAACCCTTCGACCTAGAAGAACTTGAAACTGCAATGGGAAAGTTGAAACCCGGAAAAGCAGCAGGGATTGATGACCTACTGGCAGAAATGTTACAGCACCTGGGACCCAACGCAAAGACCTGGCTTGTGGGGATGCTGAACACATGCATAGCACAGAAAACCATCCCTTCTGTCTGGGAAAAGGCCAAAGTGGTTGCAATCCCTAAACCTGGCAAAGACCCATTATCCACAAAGAGCTACCGACCCATTTCCCTCTGCATCACCTACAAGGCTATATGAGAAGCTGCTACTCCAACGCCTTGTTGCCACTCATAGATACCAAGCTGACTAAAGACCAAGCTGGTTTCCGTCCCAGCCGCTCCTGTGCTGGACAGAGCTCAACCTCACCCAACACATTGAGGATGGGTTTGAGGGGAAACAAATAACTGGAGCAGCATTCAGAGATCTCTCTGCTGCCTACGACACTGTCCAACACCGCACAATGGTCAGGAAAAGCCTCCTCAACAACAGGCGCTTCTATGTCCAGTTAAATGACCAGAGGAGTAAATGGAAAGCCCAAAAGAACGGCCTCCAACAAGGTAGCGTGCTCGCCCCCCTCCTTTTCAATATCTACACAAACGACCAGCCACTACCCAATGCCTAATGCCAGCGTTTCATCTACGCCGACAACCTCTGCATTACGACCCAACAAGCAGACTTCCAGAAGATTGAGTCTGTCCTTGAAAGTGCCCTCCAAGAAATGTCAAGCTACTACAATACAACCACCTGAAACCCAACCTATAGAGAACACCTCACACACACATAATTTCCTTTCGTGGCCGTTTACATTCGAGGGTCGCTGGTCCTCTCGAATGGAACAGTTTAACGTCATGCCCAGGACGAAAAGATATAGAGAACACCAACATGTCAAATAACAGCAGGAAGGCATGGGCCACAATCCACCGTCTTGGCAAAAACCACACCACCCATAATTCACAACGGTCACAGCAAACTCTGTTGCATCACAACTGGTGTAGGTATTGGATGGAGCCCGCACACCACAGGTATAAGAAAGACGTTCTTTGTTGA
Source organism: Protomyctophum parallelum (assembly GCF_964188405.1). Taxonomy (NCBI): domain Eukaryota; kingdom Metazoa; phylum Chordata; class Actinopteri; order Myctophiformes; family Myctophidae; genus Protomyctophum; species Protomyctophum parallelum. The sequence continues at coordinate 47,940,552 of NC_139700.1, forward strand.
AATACTGACAGCGTTTCGATCCATTTGATCTTCATCAGGTCATGTGTACACAAAACATACACTTTTATACTAAGGGAGTGCCCCCATTAAACAATCAAAATACCACATTTTGGTGCCCCTCCCATCACTGCAGGTGTGACACGTCAACCCTGAGTGAGTAGGTGGGGACCCAGACATATTGATGTAAATATAGTCTGTTCAGAAATTGTAGTGCCTCTCATAGAGCTTGTAGGTGATGCAGAGGAGGGAAATGGGTCGGTAGTTCTTCGGGGATAATGGGTCTTTGCCAGGTTTAGGGATTGCAACTACTCCAGCCTTTTTCCAAACAGAAGGGATGGTTTTCTGTGCTATGCATGTGTTCAGCATCCCCACAAGCCAGGTCCTTGCGATAGGTCCCAGGTGCTGTATCATTTCTGCCAGTATGCCATCAATCCCTGCTGCTTTTCCGGGTTTCAACTTTCCCATTGCAGTTTCACGTTCTTCTAAGTCGAAGGGTTTGGTTTGAGGGCTGGCTGATTGTGGTTGGTCTGATACCACTGTGCGATGGTATTCTATGTGGGTCGGTGGCGGTGTTGGTTACAACTGTTGGCCACCAGTTGTGACCAAGACCGCCACCGACCCACAGGAGAATACCATCGCACAGTGGTATCAGACCAACCACAATCAGCCAGCCCTCAAACCAAACCCTTCGACCTAGAAGAACTTGAAACTGCAATGGGAAAGTTGAAACCCGGAAAAGCAGCAGGGATTGATGACCTACTGGCAGAAATGTTACAGCACCTGGGACCCAACGCAAAGACCTGGCTTGTGGGGATGCTGAACACATGCATAGCACAGAAAACCATCCCTTCTGTCTGGGAAAAGGCCAAAGTGGTTGCAATCCCTAAACCTGGCAAAGACCCATTATCCACAAAGAGCTACCGACCCATTTCCCTCTGCATCACCTACAAGGCTATATGAGAAGCTGCTACTCCAACGCCTTGTTGCCACTCATAGATACCAAGCTGACTAAAGACCAAGCTGGTTTCCGTCCCAGCCGCTCCTGTGCTGGACAGAGCTCAACCTCACCCAACACATTGAGGATGGGTTTGAGGGGAAACAAATAACTGGAGCAGCATTCAGAGATCTCTCTGCTGCCTACGACACTGTCCAACACCGCACAATGGTCAGGAAAAGCCTCCTCAACAACAGGCGCTTCTATGTCCAGTTAAATGACTAGAGGAGTAAATGGAAAGCCCAAAAGAACGGCCTCCAACAAGGTAGCGTGCTCGCCCCCCTCCTTTTCAATATCTACACAAACGACCAGCCACTACCCAATGCCTAATGCCAGCGTTTCATCTACGCCGACAACCTCTGCATTACGACCCAACAAGCAGACTTCCAGAAGATTGAGTCTGTCCTTGAAAGTGCCCTCCAAGAAATGTCAAGCTACTACAATACAACTACCTGAAACCCAACCTATAGAGAACACCTCACACACACATAATTTCCTTTCGTGGCCGTTTACATTCGAGGGTCGCTGGTCCTCTCGAACGGAACAGTTTAACGTCATGCCCAGGACGAAAAGATATAGAGAACACCAACATGTCAAATAACAGCAGGAAGGCATGGGCCACAATCCACCGTCTTGGCAAAGACCACACCACCCATTATTCACAACGGTCACAGCAAACTCTGTTGCATCACAACTGGTGTAGGTATTGGATGGAGCCCGCACACCACAGGTATAAGAAAGAGGTTCTTTATTGAAATACTAACGACGTTTCGATCTATTTGATCTTTATCAGGTCATGTGTACACAAAACATACACTTTTATACTAAGGGAGTGCCCCCATTAACCAATCAAAACACCACATTCTGGTGCCCCTCCCATCACTGAGGGTGTGACACGTCAACCCTGAGCGAGTAGGTGGGGACCCAGACATATTGATGTAAATATAGTCTAACATAACATCAGTAGCATTACAAAGTTATTGTGACAGTAATAATTGCTATAGTGTGTGTTCAGTAACAGGAATATTCCTGTCTCTCCAGCTCTTTAATAAATAGAAAAGGGTTTAATCAGGAGTTGTATTAGCCACAGGATAATCTAAGCGGTGGATATTGCTCTTGTCTTTATGTATGTAAATTGTCTTGTTGTTTGTGTTATGTCAAATGCGTGTATGTGTGTTCTGCATACTTGGCTGCTGTGTTGCAAGATAAATTTCAGTGTGAACTGACAATAAAGTACCATATCATATATATCATATCGTCACCTTATTAAACTAATGGCCTAAGTCATAATAAAATGTGACTTAGGCCATTTTAACACACCTTTCAAAATGGGAGTGAATGGGACTGAATGGGAGGTACTGTTACTATGGGACTGATATAATGGGAGTGAATGGGACTGAATGGGAGTGAAAGGGAGGTACTGTTACTATGGGACTGATACTATAGGAGTGCATGGGACTGAATGGGAGTGAATGGGAGGTACTGTTACTAAGGGACTGATACTATGGGAGTGCATGGGACTGAATGGGAGTGAATGGGAGGTACTGTTACTATGGGACTGATACTATGGGAGTGCATGGGACTGAATGGGACTGAATGGGAGTGAAAGGGAGGTACTGTTACTATGGGACTGATACTATGGGAGTGAATGGGACTGAATGGGAGTGAAAGGGAGGTACTGTTACTATGGGACTGATACTATGGGAGTGAATAGGAGTTACTGATACTATGGGAGTGAATGGGAGGTACTGTTACTATGGGACTAATACTATGGGAGTGCATGGGAGTGAATGGGAGGTATTGTTACTATGGGACTGATACGATGGGAGTGAATGGGAGTGAATGGGGTGTACTGTTACTATGGGACTGTCACTCCCATTCAGAGTGAAAGGGAGTGAATGGGACTGAATGGGAGGTAATGTTACTATGGGACTGTCACTCCCACTCACTCCCATTCAGAGTGAAAGGGAGTGAATGGGAGTGAATGGGACTGAATGTGAGTTGGAGTGAATGGGAGGTACTGTTACTATGGGACTGTCAGTCCCACAGTATCAGTACCTCCCATTCAGTCCAAATTCACTCCCATTCACTCACATCCACTCCCCTTCAGTGTCAAATGTCTTTGTGCTCTGATATTATTTTAAACACTCTGTGGCTGACCCTAAACCATGGTCTATTAAAAATAATTGGAATAAAACATTTTGTCTAAGTCACTTACTGCAGAAGTAATTTGGCCTAAATAACGTTTATAATTGCCCAAGTTAAAATGGCATGTTCAGATATTGGCCCAAGTCATTTTATCCTTACATGTTACATGATTGACATACACCTTTATTTGTATGTCAATAGTCATATTGTTTCATATTTTTGGGAATTTAAATAATTAAGAAATATAATATATTCTACATTTGGCACAGTTTTTTGTGTTTCCTGAAAACCTTGAAAAAATGACTTAGGCAATTAGTTTAATAAGGAGTGAATAAAAGTGAATGGGTGTGAATGGGACTGAATCGGAGTGAATGAGAGGTACTGTTACTATGGGACTGTCACTCCCATTCAGAGTGAAAGGGAGTGAATGGGACTGAATGGGAGGTAATGTTACTATGGGACTGTCACTCCCACTCACTCCCATTCAGAGTGAAAGGGAGTGAATGGGAGTGAATGGGACTGAATGTGAGTTGGAGTGAATGGGAGGTACTGTTACTATGGGACTGTCAGTCCCACAGTATCAGTACCTCCCATTCAGTCGCATTCAGTCCAAATTCACTCCCATTCACTCCAAATTCACTCACATTCACTCCCCTTCAGTGTCAAATGTCTTTGTGCTCTGATATTATTTTAAACACTCTGTGGCTGACCCTAAACCATGGTCTATTAAAAATAATTGGAATAAAACATTTTGTCTAAGTCACTTACTGCAGAAGTAATTTGGCCTAAATAACGTTTATAATTGCCTAAGTTAAAATGGCATGTTCAGATATTGGCCTAAGTCATTTTATCCTTACATGTTACATGATTGACATACACCTTTATTTGTATGTCAATAGTCATATTGTTTCATATTTTTGGGAATTTAAATAATTAAGAAATATAATATATTCTACATTTGGCACAGTTTTTTGTGTTTCCTGAAAACCTTGAAAAAATGACTTAGACAATTAGTTTAATAAGGTGACAATATTTTAAAAGAAATCAGGTAGGTGACACATTTTCAGCCAATCAGGAGAAAGTAGCTATTTATGAGCTTAATGTTCCAGTTCTAATTTTGTCTGTTACATTACAATTCCACTTTAATCTGTTTAATCTGTATCCTGACTGCGTTCCTGATTGGATAAAATTGCAGTTTCAGAAAATGCTTTTTATGTTTAACAAAAAGCTGGAGAGACCGGCAGATTACTGTCACAATATAGAACTATTTAACACTGTTACTGAACACACACTACTATAGCAATGATTACTATTCTGTCCTCGTTTGCAGAGGTGCCAACTAGACAGATAGCTAACACATTTGACATTGAATGAAGAATGAATTGACGCTTGAAACTCCTCTTCTGTTTAAAGTCTTTTAGTTTTTGTTGGTAAAACTGTATTTCCATTTTCTTTGTAAAAGTTGTAAAACTAACATAAACACAAAAAGACTTTAAACAGAAGAGGAGTTTCAAGCGTCAATTCATTCTTCATTCAATGTCAAATGTGTTAGCTATCTGTCTAGTTGGCACCTCTGCAAACGAGGACAGAATAGTAAAAAAGCATATGTTTCACAGAGATTCACACGATGAATGGAGGAGATGTTTACTCTAGCTCTGCTTGGCTACTACTGAAAAACACACGCTGATCTGCGCTTATATAACTGACAAAACCACCACTAGAGGGTGCCGTTTACCATAAAATAAAAACATGACTGAACTTAAACCATGCATTATATATACGTGGAATGAAATGCCAGTACAATTACTGTCACAAATTAATATCTATTTAACACTGTTACTGAACACACAATATAGCAATGATTACGGTCACACTATAGAGCTATTTAACACTGTTACTGAACACACACTCTATAGCAATGATTACTGTCACAATACAGAGCAATTTAATTTAGGTAACCAAATGGACCCCAATAGTAGATCTTTACACTCTCAATAGTTCAATTGTTGTTAAGCATCTGCTTAACTTCCAAAAAACTACACAATTAGAGAATGTAGAAGATTGCTACTTTTGATCCTTCGATTATATAATGCTGATTGTAGCATAGCCATAGTGGTTAGTGACTGAGCTTTGTTAACGTGAGTGCCACCCCGGGCACTCACGTTAACTCTTTTCACCGCTAGTCGATTATCTATTCAGCATTTGAGCCTTGATGTACTGTTTATATATGTAAATACTACTATTTAAGCCGTGATTCAGTAGTCGAGTGGGTACTGTCGAGGGTTAGTAAACAATGAGGCTCGGGTTCTACTCCCCGTCCAGGACTGAGAGTGTGTTTTCTTCTAACAAAGCAAAATTGTTTTTGCATCTAGTCGAGGTAACCACCATTGTGAGTCTATAAATGTAACATAGTGGTCCGTGGCTCGACTAGATGCAAAAACAATTGTGTTTGTTTGGTAAAAAGGAAAAACACTCTCGGTCCTCGACCGGGAAGTGAACTCGGGCACCGATGTTGATGACCGTCGACGGTAACCATTGGGCTACTTAAACACTGTTGTTAACTTTTGTAGAAACATCATATATAAACATCATAACAAGTAACATCATAAGTGATCGACGTTTGAACACAAAAACAACAACAGCGTTAAGTATTAAATAACATACCTGCTCCGAAGAGGGACCCGCGATGGTGACGTGGCACTTCCAAACAAACACTGACCGAACTCGGCTCCACGCGTCTCTTCCGTATTTAAGGGCGCCGGCCGTCACTTCCTTCCGGGGTGAGGCCACGCCCGCGAGATTTTAACCGGGAATTTCTTGTAGTCATATTGTAGTCCTTCTACGTTACATCCGGGTCCCATCCGCGTCTCATAGTAAATACAAAATAGCTACATATGCGTGAATCTTTTATACAATCTTTTATATACAATAACGTTATTTGTCAGAAAGGAAGCCATTGAGGGTTAAAATGGGTCTTAATGCTTCCAACTCGAGTAGAATTATTAATGTAACTGTAAAGTGTCCACGATAAAGAAAATAGATGACGTGGAACTTCCTGGAGTAGAACCCCGGAAGTGGCTGACGTCACGCTTAAATACACAATACAGAGCCCGATCTCTAACTTTACAGTGTCCTCGCGGTGGTCTAATGGAGTAGTCATCCGACTTGGAGTCCTAACGTCGTAACTTTGCCTGTTCAAACCCCGTTGGTAATTTTCCTACAACACGAACTACTTGTTTTGTGAGGTTATGGTTAGGGCTAGTTTGACATGCATTAGACTGCGGACCCCCATTTAGTGGCATTTCTATCTCTGGGACCCCCAGCCAGTAGCCTAACGGGGGTCCCCGGACCCCCCAGTCTGTGACTCACTGTGCTATTGTAGGCTATAGGCCTATTGTAGACATTTTTAAAGCTCAGCTCAAGACCCACTTCTACAACATTGCCTTTAATTGATCTTGTATTTTTTATTTTTCCATGTCCTCACTGTAGGCTACTGCATTACTGCTTGTTTTTTAATGTCGTTGCCTTGCTTTTCTTTTATTCTCCATTGTTCTGTAAAGCACTTTGAGCTGCATTTCATGTCATGAAAGGTGCTATACAAATAAAGTTTTATTATTATTATTGTTATTGTAGGTCAGTCCGTAAACACTGAAGTTGGTGCTTTGCATGAAAGTAAGGATAGCACTCAATCCATTGATTCACAATACACAAGTTGTATGGCGTCTATATCGTATGATGACGCCGAGAGGCTAAAGCGGGGAAACGTTTTAGCTGTCAGACTCGCTTGCTTTAGTCGTTGTCTGCATGATAATCACTGCTCCAGGCCAGGGTGCTGCTTTTGTTATGTTTTATTAAAGTTAGAGAACATTACCACAGTGAATCACAGCATAGTAACTAACCCCTCTCTCTTTCCATTCATGAAATGCCGCCTCGCGAACAGCTGACTTTACTATGAGTGACGTAGGGTCACTCATATCAACACCACGTGACCCATATAACTGTCACCAACAACACTTTTAATTATATGTATTACATGAAGCAGACAGCCCTGTGATGAAACCTTTAGAATTACACTGTGGTTAATACGTTTTTATTCACAATGGAATGTTATTGTACTTAATATATCATGGTGTAGCACAGCACAGTAGATTCATATTTCAATCGATCTGGGACATTAACATTGTGCAAAACTCTGTTCAATGAATGGCCTCTTCTGCTACATTAAACATTACTAAACATTAAACGTTACTTATACCTGTTATTGAGACTCCTATAGAGCATGTTGACATGGATAGCTTGGTTAGTAGTATCTCTGTTAGTTAATGCAGTTTGATTAAATGAATAGCCTATTTTATTAGACAAAAATGTCAACAGATGACCGATGTCAGACAGATGTCACCCTCTTGGGGTTCCTAGAAAGATGTCCCTGAGGGACTACTTATTGAAATGACCAGTTGCCCTCTGAAAGATCTGAGGAAACAGCAGTCCTACCTCCACCACACCCGAATATCCCTATCTGGTCAGCATATAATCTCAATCCTGGCATTTGACAGAGCGGTCTTCGTGCTTTGCATTTGAGATGAGATGAGAATGAGATTCAATGTATTGTCAATGTACAGTACAGTACAGCACACCAAAAATACTTTTCGCTGTACTGTACTGTACTGTACTTGTAGGCTACTGTGATTTGATTGCAGCTCTACCTTATGAATGGCAAACACTGATAACAGTCTTGAAGCAGACACAACGGATGTACTGCATGATCACTGGGATATCGATAAGCTTGGACCCAACACCATAGATAGAAGATAGTTGGCTTGATGGAGCCTGGAAATAGGCACATACAGTATACGCTGACTATACAGTATATGGCCCTATCACAACAAGGCTTATACTACCACCATTAGATCTCCACATATATGGAGCTGACCTGTTCTGACATTGCATATGTTGATCTGACCTCATCAAACCCTGTACACTCAAGATACACTCCATATATGGCCAGACCTCACCAAACCCTGTAGACTCAAGACACTGCCCCCACTGCCACCCTTAGATCTCCATATATGGAGCTGACCCGTTCTGACATTCCATATGTCGATCTGACCTAATGAAACCCTGCACACTCAAGACACGCTCCATATATGGCCAGTACAGAATTTATTCCATATGTTGATCTGACCCCCCCATGCCCAACAATCTGAAATGTATAGTCATTTGGGCTCCTAACTGATATGGATGACATCTCTTATTCTTATAGGTATACTGATTTTAGACTGGATGCGGGGGATGGGGGGGGGGCACCAGCACAAATGGCTGTGCTGGAACTTATGGCCTGCAAGTGTGTACGGACCTGCAAGCTTTCAGATTGCTCCTGCCTTGCCAACAAATGAAAGTGCACAGACCTGAAGTGAAACTGATTGATTATGTGATGATAATGATGAATATGACGAATACTGAAGCATTTATATTGATATGACAGTGATGATTATGATGATGTTCATTGGTTAAAATGAGTGAAAGACAGATAATTCTTCATTCTGTGAATCCATAGTTGGTGTCTTTGAAGGCTGATAACAGCAACTAAGCTACCACTTGGGAACTGCTATCATGTTGAAATAATAGGGATATAGACCTTAAAAAATATATATATATTTCATTTAATTGGCATCAAAATGTACTTAAAGTACCCAAAGTAAAAGTAGCCTACTCATTATGCAGAATGTCCCAAATGTATACAATTATTTTGAAAATAGCAGATCTCCGAAGGCTCACAATGTGTCGCATCGCAGCCCATGTGAGCTTGTATATTGGGTATTTTCAAATGCCCAAAATCTAAATAGGGCTATTGTACGAGGGCAAGCAGCATGCGGAACCGCAGTACCATGACCCTGCGGAACCATTGCCCACCACTCCTGAATGAACTGTCTGGTGCTGGGACTCTGGTGCAACGCACAGGTCCTCGCTCTACTCCTGGTGAGAGCAGTAGTGGACCTGGTGAGACGTAGGAGGGGCCCGGACAGGAGACAACCCACAGAGCCAAGTCCCTCCATGTGCCAGAAGCGTACCTCCCAGCCCTGGCAGAGTAGTTCTGGAGTAGTTCCAACGGATTGTGTGCCCCTGGTTTTTCCCTAGTGGGACTGATTGAGGGTAGCTACTGGGACGTAAGTCGGGACTTGATCACTCCCGGCTGGGTCGCCTGAGTGAAGTGTATGATGTTGAGAGACCCGAAACCCCGTTGACCTCAGCATACATCACTGAGGATACGTCCCAGTTGCATCCATGCAATGTTTTTTAGTTATAATATAATATAATATAATATAATATAATAATAATAATAATAATAATAATAATAATAACATTTAAAAAATAAATAATGTAACTAGAACTGCACTCTGTCGAGTGCATACTTGCTTGTTGCACACTAGTAGGCCATAAATGGCCAACTAGTGCGCAAGCAGAGCGCGCAAGTCCTTTCGACCGCTGTAAACTGTCAAATCTCAGTATCTCTGTGAAGGAACGTTTGAAATGATTAATGTTTAGATGTAACTATTTGCTACCTACTTTATACATATAAACATATAGTATTATTAAGTATGATTCAAGTTTCTATCTATATAAGAAATACTGTTTTATCGTTGTAGATATATTCTGGATCCCTTTTTAGTTTTTCTAGTCATACACATACCCTTAGGTCTCTATGCCTGGCATAGCTTAGCTGTGCTTATGCTACCACCTAGCGGGCAGAAAAAGTGTTAAACATACAGTAGCGTAGCCTATCGGTACCAAGCTTTCATTTTTGAAAGCCTGGAGGAACGCATTGGCCGCTCTGGTCTAAAATTGGGAGTCAACCCTTCCGGGTGGGCGTCGCTCCAAATGATGTGACGTAGCGCTGCACTAGGGGGGAGAGGAGGGGCCGGGGGTGACTGACAGATCAATGAGATCCAATCAGGGCGTGCGCAAATCTCAGCCGCGACCCGCCCCTCTAGACCAGAAACCTAACACGTTAGCTCAGGCTAAACATACAGTACCAGTGAGCTGGACTGTTGCATACGTTACTGTACACACATATTCGGCTAATCACAAGGAATCTGTACAGACATACATTTTATTTATATTATTCCAATGATCACATCAACAAATTTAAAGATGCACAACCTTTGGAGGAATACAGCTGTAACTGGAGAGATTCTTTTTTAAAGAGGGACCGATCAGGACACAGCACAGCTACGCTCCATTCTACCTTGCAGCGACACTGCATGGTTCTCCACATCCGGCTCGAAGGACCACCAGCAGTCCAAATGGACCCTTGACGGGTCTGCAACTCTTGACTGAACCAAATGGACCCGTACGGGTCCATTTTGGTTCCATTTGGTACACTGAGGATTGCACTGAGGATTTTACAGTGTAGATGTGAGATTCCAGTAATAGTTTAGTTAAGATATTCGTAACCTTAAAAAAAAAGAAAATATTTACATTTTTGAAACCTTGCCGGCGTGACTCTCCATATTTAAACTTTCAAGTTCATATATGTATTCCCATAATAAACTGTCATAATAGTGTCACACAAAAACATTAAATATAGCCTAGATCTATAAGCTCACAACAGAGCTTGCTTGTGTGCGTGCTATAATTATTGAAGCATTAACCCATTCTGGACAGGGACCCCTTTTGGTGTTTTAACTAAGCATTATGTTATACTTTAGCTATTGAAAAATAGCAGATCTACAAGCTCATGGCGCGCTACGAGCTTGTAGCTTTGCTATTTTAGAAAAATCGTGAAAATGGGGCACAAATCTTTGAATATATATTCTTTCAGAAGACTTTTCGACATCAGGCCCAAATGGATTAAACTTTATTACTTTATATTTATTCCCATAATAAATTGTGTCACACAAAAACATAAAATATAGCCTAGATCTACAAGCTCACAACAGAGCCTGTAGAGTGTAGATCTGCTATTTGTTCCATTTAGAAGTTTGTGTGCGTGTGTGTGCTATAAATATTGAAATACATTGGCTCTCCACTGTAAAACTCCCCAGTGTTAATTTGACTGTATAAGGGTCCATCATGTGGATCCCCGGTGGTCCCGGACCGTAGGTTGAGAAACGTGGTGTTGTGCGTAGACCACAGCGCAGCCTGGTGGTAAAGGATTGATTTACACGGAGAAGTCTGAGGGTGTGATTGTAAACAAAAACAAACTAAAAACAATCAAGTTTATACACCATTGGTTCTCAAACTGTGTGAGCTTGTAGATCTGCGTTACTGTATTCATAAACAGCGTGCCGTCACACACACGTACAGGGAGCACATTGGGATTTTATTACCTAATTATCATTCATATTAATATTGCAACATAATGTATACAACTATAGAAAGAAATTGATCTGTATTTCTTCGCGAACTGAGGCAAATGCTAAACCCTTTTTTGAGTGGTGCAACCACTCCAAGGAACAGCAATGTCCGTGTTCACCTATGTGTTCATGTGTCTATGTGTTCACCTATGTGTTGGTTAATGAGAAATGCCAGAAACAGAGAGAGATAGTGCTGCACTGTTGCCTGCTAGAGAGAAGGGCGGGGGGGGGGGGGTTGCACCACTCAGTTCACACGGGTGTGATTTTTTTAACCATGTTAAACCTGGAGTCCCTGTTTGTCAATTATACTGTATACAAAACTTACATTTATTTGATCTTATTTATATATACTTTTCACAGAGTTCCTAAATATAAAATAAAATAAATTGCGTCGGGGTCGTGACGCATTGTGAGCACGTGGAATTTCGCTATGACTACAGAAGTGTTCTTCAGCCTATATGTTCTCACCGCAGTGCAGTGAACAGTGGATCAGTGATCAGAGTGGCCCGGTACAACAGTTCGATCCCGGGGCGAGCTCCCGAGAGTTAGTGTCAGTGTCCTTGAGCAAGACTCTGAACCCCTAATTGCTCCCGATGTGCAGGTTAGTGCCTTGCATGGTTTCCTCTGTCATCTGTGTGTGAATGGGTGAATGTAATGCACAATCTATATAAAGGTGTGTGAATGTGTGCGTGTGTGTGTGGGTGAATGTAATGCACAATCTATGTAAGGATGTATGAATGTTGTGTTACTGTAATGCACAAGCTTTGGATACAAAGTGCTATACAAATGCACCGTTTACTATCTATTGACTACAGGTGTGTCTGAACCACTTGAACCGTTCCGTATGCTGGGGCAGCCGTTCACCAAACATGGCCGATGTTAAATAGCTAGAGTGTAGATGGTAATCACTGCTATAGAGCAGTGCTATTCAAACTTTTCCATATCAAGGCGCCACGGAGGACCACCATTTGTGACTAAATTTGACAGAGGGACTGCCTTTGGATTATTTTGAATTTTCATTTTTTCATGTCATATGAAAGCAGGGAATCATATATATAGCCTATTGGTTGTTCAGTTTGACCCACCAGTTTTGGAGATATGGCTTATAGAGTAATGTCTTGCAGAGAAACAGTGAGTTGAGAAAACAGGCTTGAAAGGTTCACTTCTGTGGTCTCTAACATTACACCTATAGCTACATGTTTTAAGTTTATTTCATAATTTCCATTTCAGCTCCGAAACTTATTTCAGACATGCTCTAGTATGTGAAGAGTCTGCCTGTGCTATTAACTTATTTAAAAAAAAAAGGTTTTCTCCTCTGGTGAAAAGCTGGGGTTTGCGTGATGGCAGGCTCTCAGTCAAATCGGGTCATATTTGATGACATTTTGCCTCTCAGACTCGGAAAACTAAAGAATACTTTGCTGTCGTTGAATACGATTGAGAGACAACAGGCAAACATTGATCAAAAATATAACAATTCTTCAACATTCAGACTTCTTGTTAATGAAGTAACGCAGATTACCCAATAATAATTCTTAAAACTCTTGATTGTTTAAATGAAACCAAATTGGACCCATACAGGTTTTCATTCACTGCACACACTGTACAAATATTGATCTGCGATGTGATATCATATTACACATAGCAGATCTACAAGCTCACAATGAGCTTGTAGATTGGCTATGTTAAGCATGCAACCAAGTGTAAAATGACTTATACTGGATCTCGTGTCCACTATAGTCCCTTCATTTTAGTCTAGTTTTTATTTGTTGACGAAATTGTCAATATATTTAGTCTAAAAAAGGTGGTCGACGAACATTTTTTGTCTTAGTTTTAGTCGACCAACACTGGTACTTCCGACAAAATCCCTCTTAGTTCCGCCAATACGCTCTGAAGCATACTGTAGGTCTGGGCCAGTGTGACTTTTTACGCCTTTAGTCAGACAGTAGCCCAGTGTTTCCCAAAGTGGGGTCCGCTAAATGATAGTTTGGAACCAAATGGACCCTTATGGGTCTGTAACTCTGAGAAATGGTTCCATTTGTACACTCTCAGAGTTAAAATAATTATAATAATTTTACAATATAAATTGGGGGTCTCCGAGATAGAAATTCCATTAAATGGGAGTCCGTAGACTAATGCATGGCAAACTGGGGGTTCTTGAAACGGGTTGAGAATCACTGCTAGAGCCGTGAAAATCTTCTCTTATAGGGGTCCCTAGCTGGCATATCAGTTCAAATGGGGGTTCGCGGGGCAAATTAGTGTCAATTTGGGGGTCCTTGACATGAAAAAGTTTGGGAACCACTGCAGTAGCCTATCCTGTATGAGCTCTCGCTCCCGATTGGATGAAATTGGTATCCCCCCCCCCCCCGACCGGAAAACTACTACAGGTCCACACAGGATGGACACGGTGATGAGACGCTGGCTGCTCATTGGTTGGTTGGGGGGGAGGTGAGGCTGCTGATTGGTGGGTTTGGAGGTCAGTTGTTGGCGGCGTCTGCCTGCTGAGGCCAGTTGTCTTCATCCAGACCAGAGTCTTCCTCCTCTTCTGTCGACACCTTGGTGGGAGGAGCCCTGGAAATCAAAACAAGTAGTAACTATCACTATAGCTGTCAGCCTGTCACCATCACCCCACTAGACAGTAGAAAGTAGTATCTATCACTATAGCTGTCAGCCTGTCACCATCACCCCACTAGACAGTAGAAAGTAGTAACTATCACTATAGCTGTCAGCCTGTCACCATCACCCCACTAGACAGTAGAAAGTAGTATCTATCACTATAGCTGTCAGCCTGTCACCATCACCCCACTAGACAGTAAAAAGTAGTATCTATCACTATACTGTAGCTGTCAGCCTGTCACCATCACCCCACTAGAGAGTAGTAACTATCACTACATCTGTCAGCCTGTCACCATCACCCCACTAGACAGTAGAAAGTAGTATCTATCACTATAGCTGTCAGCCTGTCACCATCACCCCACTAGAGTAGTAACTATCACTACAGCTGTCAGCCTGTCACCATCACCCCACTAGACAGTAGAAAGTAGTATCTATCACTATAGCTGTCAGCCTGTCACCATCACCCCACTAGACAGTAGAAAGTAGTATCTATCACTATAGCTGTCAGCCTGTCACCATCACCCCACTAGACAGTAGTAACTATCACTACAGCTGTCAGCCTGTCACCATCACCCCACTAGACAGTAGAAAGTAGTATCTATCACTACAGCTGTCAGCCTGTCACCATCACCCCACTAGACAGTAGTAACTAATGTATCATGGCCCATAGCACTTACCCCACCCCCTTAGATAGCATTTCTGTAGACTTAGATAGCATTTGATAGACTTATAGCATGTTATGTAGACAGCACTATAATTGCATTGTATGTAGTCATAGCACGTCATAGTACATATGTATAGCATAGTAGTATATATGTATAGTTTATATGTATAGTTTCATTATAAAGATATTCCACTGTTACTTTCTTAGCTTACGCATGTTTCATGATAAATGTTTTTATGTGATGTATTCCCATGCTTTTTTGTTCTTGCTTAATGTAAATCGCTCTGGATTAAGAGCGTCTGCTAAATGCCTAAATTGTAAATTGTATCACTATAGCTGTCAGCCTGTCACCATCACCCCACTAGACAGTAGAAAGTAGTAACTATCACTATAGCTGTCAGCCTGTCACCATCACCTCACTAGACAGTAGAAAGTAGTAACTATCACTATAGCTGTCAGCCTGTCACCATCACCCCACTAGACAGTAGAAAGTAGTAACTATCACTATAGCTGTCAGCCTGTCACCATCACCCCACTAGACAGTAGAAAGTAGTAACTATCACTATAGCTGTCAGCCTGTCACCATCACCCCACTAGACAGTAGAAAGTAGTAACTATCACTATAGCTGTCAGCCTGTCACCATCACCCCACTAGACAGTAGAAAGTAGTAACTATCACTATAGCTGTCAGCCTGTCACCATCACCCCACTAGACAGTAGTAACTATCACTATAGCTGTCAGCCTGTCACCATCACCCCACTAGACAGTAGTAACTATCACTATAGCTGTCAGCCTGTCACCATCACCCCACTAGAGAGTAGTAACTATCACTATAGCTGTCAGCCTGTCACCATCACCCCACTAGACAGTAGTAACTATCACTATAGCTGTCAGCCTGTCACCATCACCCCACTAGAGAGTAGTAACTATCACTATAGCTGTCAGCCTGTCACCATCACCCCACTAGACAGTAGTATCTATCACTATAGCTGTCAGCCTGTCACCATCACCCCACTAGACAGTAGAAAGTAGTAGGCGTGTGAGGTGCCTTGCATGGTTTCCTGACTTTCCTCCACCATCAACGTGTGAATGTTGAAGTACATTGTAATGCAAAGTGCTTTGGAGAAAAGCACTATAATTATGGCAGTCCATTTAAACCTGTCGACGCCAGCGTCCTCACTTCCCACATTCACACACCGACCGACTCATTGGAGGCAATGTAGGGTTAAGTGCCAGTGTCTTGCCCAAGGACAATTTGTCATGTGGACCGAAGGAGCCGGGATTCGAACCCGCCGATCCGCGGATCAATGGATGAACTGCTCTACCTCATGGTAAATGGTGCATTCATAAAGCGCCGCTTATCCAAGGCGCTTTACATAGATTGTGCATTACATTCATCTATTCACACACATACATTCATACACCAATGGTGGAGGAAACCATGCAAGGCACCAACCTGCACATCGGGAGCAATTAGGGGTTCAGTGTCTTGCTCAAGGACACTTCGACCCCAACTCTGGGTTTTTTCTTTTGTCTTGACTTGTACAGCACTTTGGTCGATGACAGTCGTTTTTAAATGTGCTTTATTTATAAAGTTTGATTTGATTTGATTTGATTTAGAGTTCTCAATCTCTGCCCGAACCCGACCCTATATACCCGACGTTTTCGGGTATAGAAAAAAAACAAAAAACATGCAAATTAGTCGGGCCGTGCCGAGCCTCGAGTTCTGTGATTTTCCGTGATCGAACTGGGAACCTTGTGGGGTTGGATAATCTGTGCACGCACGCACGCGCACACACACACACACACACACACACACACACACACACACACACACACACACACACACACACACACACACACACACACACACACACACACACACACACACACACACACACACACACACACACACACACACACACACACAGCAACTAGTCGACTATTCAACTAGTCGACTAGTAAATCCACTAGTCGCCCTTGACTAGTTGATAAGGAAAAAAAAGGGGGGGGGGGGTTATTTTGTTGTTTTTTATTTTGTCTCAAGATCAGTCACCAATGTACACATATTTTTAAAAATAAATAAATAATATATATATTTTTTCATATAATAGGTAGTAGTCGACTAGTAAACTAGGCAACTAGTAAAAATGACTAGAAGTGAATGCCCTAACACACACACACACACACACACACACACACACACACACACACACCTGAGGTACGTGGGCTCAGTCAGTCCTTGCACCACGTCCTTGTTCAGCTCCACAGCTATGATGTCAGAGTGAGGGACCTCAAACATGGGCTCCAGCAGCAGTTTCTCCTGCAAGTCACCACACGCACACACAGCTTTTATGAACGATGATTCAAAAACATTTTCAGCCGAGACCGAAAATTTTCCTAGAAGCTTTGTCATTGGTAAAAAAAATAATTCACACCCGAGTGGTGCAACTTGAACTCCCCTCTCTCTATCCCCCCCCCCCCCCCCCTCCCTCCTCTCTCTCTCTCGCACTGTCTCTCTCTGTTTCTGGCACAACTGCGTCCCTACTGGTACTCATACTGGTGCTCATTAACCAACACATACATAGGTGAACAACACATAGGCGGACACAGACATTGCTGTTCCTTGGAGTGGTTGCACCACTCAAAAAAAAAACAATCAGGAAGTAGACGGGCAAATCGACCAATGACAAAGCTTCTAGGGAAATCTTTGAATGCAGATTATGGCCCCTAGATGTTTTTTTTTTTTTTTTTTTTTTTGTGTGCTTAGGGCAGCTTTAAAACATTATTTAACAGTGGAAATACCTGACCTACAAGCTATATCCACTATTTAGGTTTTTATATATTAGTAGTATTGTTTTATTTTTGTTTCTTTTGTAAAATATGTTTGAAACAATGCAAAGCAAATGTACTGTAAGAAGGGAAATACATTGCACAGTTTGGGAAACACTACAGCCCAAATAAGTCCATTTGTCCAAACGTTGACTGGTGACCAGTGACCTCTACTGGCCAAATGCAAGACTGCAGTCAAATGAAGCAGATGGGCAACGTCATGTTCTTCACATTCAAACATTCAAAGAACCACCATGTCTCTGAGAGCGTGACACTAAATGGACCCGTAACTCTCAGAGTTGCAGACCTGTAAGGGTCCATTTGGTTCCAATCTGTGCACTCTCAGAGTTGCAGACCTGTAAGGGTCCATTTGGTTTCATTTGTACACTCTCAGAATTGCAGACCTGTAAGGGTCCATTTGGTTCCCTGTGTACACTCTCATAGTTACAGAACCTGTAAGGGTCCATTTGGTTCCATTTGTACACTCATAGTTACAGACCTGTAAGGGTCCATTTGGTTCCAATCTGTTCACTCTCATAGTTACAGAACCTGTAAGTGTCCATTTGGTTTCATTTGTACACTCTCAATTACAGAGCTGAAACTTTTCTTTGGGTGATGATTAAAAAATATCATATAGTTTTGGATCCGTTTTTTATTTGACCTGAAAAATGTTATAAAATGAACGAGTTATTGTAGGCCATTAGAGCAATAAGGCGACGCTGTCAGAGATTCCATTGGAGTTGATAAAGTGTCATCTCATCATTGCACCACATCTTTGCAACGGTTGCAACACAAAGCATTTTTGAGGTAACAAACGCATTACGTCATTTTAAAAGTCACAGATCGCCTAGAACAGTGGGTTCTCAAACATCAAGGACCCCCAAGTTGACATGTATCAGCCCACAGACCCCCACGTGAAAATAAATACCAGGGACCCGCCCATAAGAGAAGATTTTTGCGGCTCTAGCAGTGATTCTCAACCCGTTTAATTTCACGGACCCCCCCAGTTTGACATGCATTAGTCTACGGACCCCCCATTTAATGGCATTTCATTCTCTGGGACCCCAATTTATATCGTAAAATCAATGTTAATTTAACTCTGAGAGTGTACAAATGGAACCAAATTTTTTCAATAGCTAAATCATAACATAATGTTTATAACACCAAAAGGGGTTCCCGCCCCAAAAATGTCTTTAATTAGGGAGGCCATAAGGGGCGTTAACCCATTCTGACCGGGCACCCATTTTGGTGTCGGCATCATGTTATGCTTTAGCAATTGAAAAATAGCAGATCTACAAGCTCATATCGCGCCACCGAGTGGCGCGATACGAGCTTGTAGGTGTGCTATTTTTGAAAAATCGAAGAACGATTCAGGTCAGAATGGGTTCATCAGACCAGTGTGTGTCCGGCGGAAACCTCGTATGAATCTGATCTCAGGTCAGAATGGGTTCAACCCGACCAGTGTGTGTCCGGCGGAAACCTCGTATGAATCTGATCTCAGGTCAGAATGGGTTAAGGGGTATAAGAGGTGATGATCGTACCATGATGGATCGCAGTCCGCGCGCTCCGGTCTTCCTCTCCAGTGCCAGCCTGGCGATGGCACTCAGAGCGTCCGGGGTCACGTTGAGGTCACACTGGAACGAAAAAGAAGAAAAAAAAAGACCACCACATTCAAAGAACTCATTCACCACCACAGTTTCTCCAGCCCCATTTAGACCAGGGGCCGATTCTAAGAAGAAACAACAATGGCTTCTTGACCCATTTAGGCCTTTTAGTCTTCTAAATCCTGACAGTTTTCAGGAAAAAACCTCATGTTTCTATTATGTAATTGGCTGCCGACCCCCATCTGAAAATATGTAGTTCCAGGATTTGAGTTAAAAATGTTGGCTCTGAAAGAACATAATTATATTAAAAGATTTGCGTCACGTTTTCACGACTTTAAAAAAAATGGCAGACCTACAAGCTCGTATAGATCTGCTATTTTTCAATAGCTAAAGTATGAACAAGGAAAACAACCGCACACTGTCTTCAAATGCAGTGACCAACTTTTATTTTCAGGGGAATAGCAACGTTTCGGCCTATGCGGCCTTCATCAGGCTATCTTTATGAACACAAATGGGAAAATCCTTTTTGTAGGCTGTCTGGCCTAAAGGTAAGCCTATCAGAACAAACGAAAAGACATGACATCACTCAACTTAAGGTGACAGGTACTCATGTGGTTAAATGAGAACAAAAAAGTCATATAAAAACTCAATACACCCGTGCAAAGTAATAAGAAAAAATCATAATAATCCATATTAATCATCATGACAGTATACAAATGGTAATATTGTTAAATAATAAAGTATACAAAAATCATGATCAAGAAACATATCGCAGGTTGAAGCTTCATGAGAAACTTTCCCTGTGAAAGACAAAAGGGAACAGTTTGCAAGAGGTAAAAAGAGCGAGAGACAAGAAAAAAAGTTTTCGGTCACTTGCATTACCACATTCTCTCCCCACTCGGGCGTCATAAAGCCGCTTTTTAATAAACACTGACATGTCCTGACGTCCGACCCTGCTCTAGCGCCTATTTTTTAAACACAAACCCCTGTTTGTAAACAAGCGAGGGCACAACATAAAAGATACGCTTGTTCATGCAGACCAAAAGGCATGCGCCTCTACCGGCCAGCCAGACACTGCTAGCCCCGCTACCCAACGGCAATTACCGCTGCGGCAGTTGCGCTCAATGCAACAATACATATAAAACTTATCATTTTGGCCACCCGCATTCAAGCAAAGTGTTTCCCATTAACCGTGTCATTACTTGCGCTTCCACTCATGTCATTTACATGCTGCGCTGTCCTTGTGGTTTAGCCTATGTGGGCAAAACCACTAGGAAACTAAAGCTAAGGATAAGCGAGCGCAAAAGCTCTATACGAAGAAATGGTAGAGATTACCCAGTGGCGGTACATTTCAATGATCACAGGCATGACATTTCTTCTTTACGTTTCTGCGGCATTGAACAAGTTGATCCGCCACACAGAGGTGGCGATCATGATTTGCTGTTAAAAAGACGTGAAGCATTTTGGATCTTCACACTACAAACATTGCCACCTAGAGGCCTTAATGATGAACATGTATTAAATGTCATGCTGTGATCTTTGTTTTTATCCTTCAGTTTGCTCCATATAGTTTTTAACTTTTTGTATTGTTGATGATTTGATTTTGTACTTGGTTTTACCTCTTGTAAACTGTTCCCTTTTGTCTTTCACAGGGAAAGTTTCTCATGAAGCTTCAACCTGCAATATGTTTCTTGATCATGATTTTTGTATACTCTATTATTTAATAATATTACCATTTGTATACTGTCATGATGGCTAATATGGATTATTATGATTTTTTCTTATTACCTTGCACAGGTGTATTGAGTTTTTATATGACTTTTTTTTTCTCATTTAACCACATGAGTACCTGTCACCTTAAGTTGAGTGATGTCATGTCTTTTCGTTTGTTCTAGTTAAAACCCCTAACAGTTTTCTGAAAGCCCTTGTGTTTCTATGTCAGTAAGTCTGGGGTCCACCTATGCTTTTCTATGGCATAGGCAGCTCCCGGCAGGATCCGCCGGGAGAATATAGACACAGCTGCGCAACATGAGACTAATTAATTAGAGCGACAGAGAGAGAGAGAGAGAGAGAGAGGAGTGTGTGTGTGTGTGTGTGTGTATGTGCGTCCATTTAACAAAGGTGCAGACGATCAGAAATCAGCAGAGAGTGATCGACGTTTGCGCTACTCTATGCCGAATTACATATTTTCAGATGGGGGTCGGCGGGCCAATCACATATACATTCTAGGGGTCCTTAGTTTGAGAACCACTGACACAGAAACATAGGGGTTTTTCAGAAAACTGTCAGGGTTCAGAAGGCATTGTGTAGAATCGTTCCTGGGTCAGTTTACCTTGTCCATGTGGAACAGCGCGCGGTACTGGGGTACCACGGTGTTCCTGGGTTAGTTTACCTTGTCCATGTGGAACAGCGCGCGGTACTGGGGTACCACGGTGTTCCTGGGTCAGTTTACCTTGTCCATGTGGAACAGCGCGCGGTACTGCGGCACCACGGCGTTGCGCGGCTCCGTCAGGATGCGCACCAGCGTGTCCTGGTCCAGGCCGTGCAGCGGGACCACCACGGGCAGCCGGCCCACGAACTCGGGGATCATGCCGAAGTCGATGAGGTCGCGCGCCTCCACCAGCCGCAGGAGGCGGTCCTTCTCCTCCATCTCCGCCACTGCCGCGTCCGCGTCACTCTCGCGCCCTCCTCCCCGGACGTTGGCCAGGTCGGCCGCGGCCGCCGCGCGCCGCCCCACGCCCAGGTTGGACGGCGTGCCGAAACCCAGATACTGCGGAGGAGTAAACGGTAAAGATACTGTTATTGTTGATGCGAGCAAGACGCGCGAACGCGGGAAGCGAACGCAGCTGTGTGTGCGCGTGTGTGTTTTTGTGTGTCCTATGGTGGCAGGCGGGTGGTGTCACAGTGTGACACACACACAGACAGACAGACAGACATGTTCTGCCTGGGTTACATAGTAACTAGGGCTGTGAATCTTTGGGTGTCCCACGATTCAATTCAAATTCCGATTCTTGCGGTCACGATTCGATAAAAAAATCGATTCTCTATTCAAAACGATTCTCGATTCAATACATAGGATCTCATCACAATCTACTCCAGCCAACTGGAGTGACTATACTACAGTAACTTGAAAATGACTGAAGACATGATGTTCACTGTGATTAGGGTGAGCTTACATTTCATATCACAAACAACATGTAGTGAAAACTCCTGTAACTAACTAAATAAATCGATTTTTGGAAATGATGAATGGATTTTGAATCGTTCATAACGGGAATCGTGATTATAATTCGAATCGATGGCTCAGTGCATTCGCAATTATTATTATTGTTGTTTTGTTGTTATTATTATTATTATTATTATTATTAGTAGTAAAGGTAGCCTAAGTGATTTTTTTTGGTTAAAGGTAAAATCATTATATTCTGATAGTAATCATTGCTATAGTGTTTGTTCAGTAACAGTAGTCTCCCCGTCTCTCCAGTCCTTTAATAGAACAGAAAATACATGTAGTAGCCATTTATGAACTTGATCTTTATATAATATTAAAATTGGAACTAGTGGAAACTAGTTCCAATTTTGTCAGCTCCTTTCTTTGCGTCATCACTTACGATTCCACTCGTTTAATCTGTATCCCTGACTGTGTTCTCTATCCTGATCGGATGACATTCCACTAGTTTAATCTGTATCCCTGACTGTGTTCTCTATCCTGATCGGATGACATTCCACTCGTTTAATCTGTATCCCTGACTGTGTTCTCTATCCTGATCGGATGACATTCCACTAGTTTAATCTGTATCCCTGACTGTGTTCTCTATCCTGATCGGATGACATTCCACTAGTTTAATCTGTATCCCTGACTGTGTTCTCTATCCTGATCGGATGACATTCCACTAGTTTAATCTGTATCCCTGACTGTGTTCTCTATCCTGATCGGATGACATTCCACTAGTTTAATCTGTATCCCTGACTGTGTTCTCTATCCTGATCGGATGACATTCCACTAGTTTAATCTGTATCCCTGACTGTGTTCTCTATCCTGATCGGATGACATTCCACTAGTTTAATCTGTATCCCTGACTGTGTTCTCTATCCTGATCGGATGACATTCCACTAGTTTAATCTGTATCCCTGACTGTGTTCTCTATCCTGATCGGATGACATTCCACTAGTTTAATCTGTATCCCTGACTGTGTTCTCTATCCTGGATCGGATGACATTGGTATCCCAGTAGTTTCAGTTTCTGGAAGTGCATTTTCTGTTTTGTCTTTTGGAGTTCTAAGCATTATGCTACACTTTAGCTATTGAAAAATAGCAGATCTACAAGTAGGTCTGCTATTTATTTATTTTTTAATCGTGAAAATGTCATGTTTTAGAAGACGTTTGTAAACGAATCAATCAAGAATCAGTCAATCCGAAGGAGCTCCAGAGTGGCTCAAAGATGGCGGAAAGGGATTCTGTGCCAGCGCCTTGCCTTTTCCATGGTGTTTCGAGTGCAGAGGGGACACGGAACGCAACTATGTTGTGCACATGCGCGGCGCGGAAAGAAGGGTTTTAAGGTCAGGGTACTCATACGACTGAAGGCTGTTAGGTTTAGGGTACCTCAGACCGGTGTTGATTTCGTCGACTAAAACGATGACAAAAAATGTTCGTCGACTACCCTTTTTCATTGACGAAAACTACATGGAAACTAAATACAAAGTAAGCTATGATGACTAAAATAAAGACTAAATATATTGACAATTTCGTCAACAAATAAAAACTAGACTAAAATGTTAGGAAGAGACTAGTGGACAAGACATCCATTTTACACTTGGTCGCATGCTGATAATATACGGCATCAAGGCCCGCAAAATACATTTTTGTCGACTAAATCAACCGTAGATTTAGTCAACTAAAATCTCATGACATTTAGTCGACTAAAACTAGCTAACACTAAAATGAAATGAAAAGTATTCAAAAGACTACGACTAAAACTAAAATCTAATTTTGCTGCCAAAAACAACACTGACTCAGACCTTCAGACCGATGGAACGGTTTTAGGGTTAGAGTCCTCATAGTCTCACGTATAGCCAGACAACTATTCCACAATCTCCGAATGCTATATATAGAGTCTGGAGCTACTCCTCCCGAAATCTGAGGAAGGAAGCTGCCATTTCCTTTCACTAAAATATATTAAAAAATGATCTGATTAATTTGTATTTCTATTTCTGCTAAGCAGCAAGCTATATATGCTTAGGTGATTTATATTTAGGATACATTTGCGGGACTGTAAAGACTTTATTGCTTACTCGCTTCCGTTGCTCCAGACTGTATGACGGAAGCATTTATATTTTACTCATGATCAGAGCTTCCGTTGCTCCAGACCGTATGACGGAAGCATTTATATTTTACTCGTGATCAGAGCTTCCGTTGCTCCAGACTGTACGACGGAAGCATTTATATTTGACTCATGATCAGAGCTTCCGTTGCTCCAGACTGTATGACGGAAGCATTTATATTTGACTCATGATCAGAGCTTCCGTTGCTCCAGACTGTATGACGGAAGCATTTATATTTGACTCATGATCAGAGCTTCCGTTGCTCCAGACTGTATGACGGAAGCATTTATATTTGACTCATGATCAGAGCTTCCGTTGCTCCAGACTGTACGACGGAAGCATTTATATTTGACTCATGATCAGAGCTTCCGTTGCTCCAGACTGTATGACGGAAGCATATATATTTGACTCATGATCAGAGCTTCCGTTGCTCCAGACTGTATGACGGAAGCATTTATATTTGACTCATAATCAGAGCTTCCGTTGCTCCAGACTGTATGACGGAAGCATTTGAACACTGCGAGAGGCAACAGTCTGGGCAAGGCGACGGTTCCTCGGTATACCTTCTCGTTCTTCCTCCGGCTGATGATCCTGTCCAGGCCGTTGAAGGCTCCGGACGCGACAAACAGGATGTTGGTGGTGTCCACCTGGACCGTCTCCCCTCTCAGCTTCCTGCTGTTCTTCTCGGGGACGTTGACGATGGTTCCCTCCAGGAGTTTCAACAAACCCTTCATTAACAAACAAACAAACAAAACGACGATCCCAGTTAATTCATTCATCACTTCAAACCAAATAAACCGCCTTTACTGTTCCTGTCCCGACTTGCCTTGCGTGGGTGGTACGCATGTGCGTTTGCTGCTGATCCTAAACCAGCATAATCTTCACACACCGCCATGTTCATGTCTCTGCAACACTAACCTCCACTAACCTGCGAGACATGGCCAAAGCATTTCCGGCTAATTCGATTTGAATTGCGATTCCCGTTATGAACGATTCAAAATCGATTCATAATTTCCAAAAATCGGGGGGAAAATGGTTACAGTTACAGGAGTTTTCACTACATGGGGTTTGTGATATGAAATGTAAGCTTTACCCTAGTCACAGTAAACATCATGTCTTCAGTCATTTTCAAGTTATGTAGTATAGTCACTTCAGTTGGCTGGAGTAGATTGTGATGAAATCCTATGTATTGAATCGAGAATCGTTTTGAATCAAATCGTGACCCCAATAATCGGAAATCGAATCGAATAGTGGGACACCCAAAGATTCACAGCCCTAATTTCCAGGGGGTCCCAAGCCAAAACGGTTGAGAACCCCTGCTCTACTGCAGTCCCTCTCCTACACATACAAAACGCAATGAAGCCGTAGACACACACCTGTTGCACTCCCTCTCCTCCGACGTCTCTCAACTGATGGATTCCTGGAACGCTGCCGATCTTGTCCACCTCGTCCAAGAACACGATGCCTGTTGTATACACGAATGTTAAAAACAACAATGTCATTCTAGGGCTGGGTTACTCGACTATAAAAAAATAACACCCGTGTGAACTGAGTGGTGCCACTCCCCTCTCCCCCCCACCCCTCCTCCCTCTCTCTCTCTCTCTCTCTCGCTCTCTCTCTCTCTCTCTCATTAGCAGGCAACAGTGCAGCACTGTCTCTCTCTCTCTGTTTCTGGCACAACAGCGCCCCTACTGGTACTCATAGTCATACTGGTGCTCATTAACGTCACATAGGTGAACCAACACATACTGTAGGTGAACACGGACATTGCTGTTCCTTGGAGTGGTTGTATCACTCAAAAACTGGTGACTAAAATGTGAGTAAAACTAAATCATGAGAACTATTCATTAACCCATTTTGGACTGAGGTCGATTAAAAAAAAGGCATCAAAATCAAAACATTTTTCAGAAAAACCCATGTTTCCATATCAGTGGTGCTCAACCTTTTTCATGTCAAGGACCCCCAGCATTATCTCTATTGGGCCATGGACCCCCATATCAAAATATGTAGTTCCAGGGACCTCCCCAGAAGCAAATATTTTAGTTAAAATCACACCCGTGTGAACTGAGTGGTGCAACTCTCTCTCTCTCTCTCTCTCTCAACAGTGCAGCACTAATACTATCTCTCTCTCTCTGTTTCTGGCACAACAGCGCCCCTACTGGTACTAATAGTCATATACTGGTGCTCATGGCCACATAGGTGAACACTTACATTGCTGTTCCTTGGAGTGGTTGCACCACTCAAAAATGTTCGCTCTGAAATATATATTAAATGATTTGCGCCACATTTGAACGATTTTTCAATAATAGCAGACCTACACGCTCGTAGCACGCCACTCGCTACGCGCCACACCAAAAAGGGTTCCCGCCCAAAATGGGTCAATTACTGAAATCAAAAATCAACATTTTGCTGCCCAAAAAATAAACACTGATATCGTAATGGTTTCCATGTGTGTTTTCTGATCTCTCACCTTGCTGGGCCTTCTCCACAGAGTAGTTGGAGTCCTGCAGCAGCTTGGCGATCACCGACTCGATGTCCTCGCCCACGTAGCCCGCCTGCGTCAGCGTGGTGCAGTCGCAGATGGCGAACGGCACGTCCAGACACTTGGCCAGCGTCTGGGCCAGCAGCGTTTTACCTGGACCAAACAGAAAACACACACACACACACACACACACACACACTAGGACTTTTAAAACCCATTTAGGCCCGACGTCGAAATAGATAAAAAAAAGTCTTCTGAAAGAATATACTGTATATATATTCAAAGATTTGTGCCGCATTTTCATGATTTTTCTAAAATAGCAGACCTACAAGCTTGTAGCGTGCCACTCGGTGCCGCGCTATGAGCTCGTAGATCTACTGTTTTTCAATAGCTAAAGTATAACATAATGCTTAGTTAAGCAACTAGTCGACTATTGAACTAGACAGTCGACTAGTAAATCCACTAGTCAACCTTGTTGGTACTAGTTGACTAGTTGATAAGAGTTTTTTTTAAATTTTGCAGGCCTCAAGATCAGGAAGATTATAGTTATAGTCAGTCACCAATGTACACAGTTTTTAAATGTACAAATATTTATTTCCAAAACAAACTAAAAACAAAAAAATTGTTGACAAGTCAACTAGTAAACTAGGCAACTAGTCGACTAGTAAACTAGTAAAAATGACGTCGAGACGTAAGCGGTGAAGTGAATGCCCGCTCGCTTCAGTCCCGACAGTTTTCTGAAAAACCCTATGTTTCTATGCGTCAGTGGTGCTCAAACTATTTCATATCAAGGACCCCCAAAAATATATGTATTTGGCCGCCGATCCCCATCTGAAAATATGTTGTTCCAGGAACAGATATGAATCGATTATTTGAAATAAAAATAATCTGAAAAAAGGAAAGAAAAACTGGGTTTTTTGGAGAGAAATGATAGTCACTTTCAGTAGTAGAGCACTGTAGAGGGGAGCTGTGTGTGTCTGACTGTGCCCAGGTGATGATGGTCGTTGATGCTCATCAAGGAAGGCAATTATGTTTCTGCACTGTCAAAAGTAATGCTACTTCTTTTGCAATGTAGTTAAATAAAAAATCTCAGGGGGGAAGATAAATTATATAAAATTAAAAAAAAAAAAATTTAATATCGTGAAAAATCGCATCGTGAACCTCATATCGTGATACGAATCGTATCGTGAGTTGAGTGAATCGTTACATGCCTAGTCGGTACCCACAATTTGGGCCCGGACCAGTGTTGTTTTTGGCAGCAAATTTTGATTTTAAGTTTTAGTCATAGTCTCTTAAATAGTTTTAATTTAGTTTCAGTCACATTTTAAGTCACCTGGAAGGTTTTAGTGTTAGTCTAGTTTTAGTCGACTAAATATAAGATTTTAGTCGATCTACAGTTAAATTAAGTTGACTAAAATGTGTTTTGTCGGGCCTTGATACCGTCGTAATGACCAATTTTACACTTTGTGTGAGCTTGTAGATCTGCTATTTTTAGCATGCAACCAAGTCTAAAATGACTGATACTGTCCCTTCCTAACATTTTCGTCTAGTTTTTATTTGTTTTGACGAAATTGTCAGTATATTTAGTCTTAGTTTTAGTCATCATAGCTTAGTTTTCATTTAGTTTCCATTTAGTTTTCGTCAGTGTAGTCAGGGTAGTCGACGAACATCTTTCGTCTCGGTTTTAGTCGACAAAATCAACGCTGGCCCGGACCCGACCCGAAAACGTCGGGTAGGGTTCGGGACGAATTTGAGAATTCGACACCTTTATTTTAATAGAACTGACCTGAGCCCGTTGGACCTAGCAGCACAATGTTGCTCTTCTCCAGCTTGATGTCTGTGTGGGCGGAGTCGAGGACTTCCCCGCCCCTCCGCTCCTGAGCCGGCTGCTGATTGGCCTGCTGCTGCACGGACGCTCCCAGGGCGTTGCCATGGGGACTGATCCCTGCGATCTGCAGCAACTCTACAAAAAAATATTAAAACATAAAACTATTAATTAGACAACCCTACAACATTATAAATGATAAAACTATTAATTAAACAACTCTACAACGGGGCGACTGTGGCTCAAGAGGTAGAGCAGGTCGTCCAATGATCCATGGGTCGGCGGTTTGAATCTCGGCTCCTCCTGTCTACATGTCGAAGTGTCCTTGGGCAAGACACTGAACCCCAAATTGCTCCCGATGTGCTGGTTGGTGCCTTGCATGGCTTCCGCCGCAATCGGTGTATGAATGTGTGTGTGAATGGGTGAATGTAATGCACAATCTATGTAAAGCGCCTTGGATAAAGGCGCTATATAAATGCACCATTTACCATTTACAACAAAACAACACTCTACAACTCTACAACCTAAAACTGTTATCACAGGAATCACGCAAAATATTTCTTGGAGTTCATAAGCTTAGGCCTATCTTGGCTATTAGCGGAGATATGGGATGGATGCCCGTAAATATCAGACACAAAGGTGAGATGTTGAGACTTTGGAATAGACTTGTTAATATGTCCAATGACAGACTAACCACAATTATTTTTAATTGGGACATTTCTAAATGGTTACCCCTGGGCCAATGAAGTAAAGTCTTTATTTATTTATGAATAATTCATCATTTATTTATTTAAACAGACTATGCTGTAATATTCATGAAATACAGAACTGTATGTTCCTTGGGTATAAGGAGAGTTGGCCTGTTGATTTATGGTACAAACCAAAACTAAGAACATATCGTCTTATTAAAAATAATTATGGCCCTGAACCTTATGTTACACAAAATGAATCTTTTTGTGCACAGCTGCATTCTGGGACCTTTAGAAACGGGTAGATTCATTGGTACTCCTGAGGAGGAGTCTAGCATGTGATTTGAAAGAAATTGAAAATTAAATTCATTTTTTTGTTTTACTGCCCATTATATTAAGAATTAAGACAACCATCTGTGTCAACGTTTCTTGTACACTTGTGCAATATTGAAGCAATGATTTGTATGGTGTGTCCTATAAGTCCATGTGGGCTGGGCGCCTTGGGTGCATGACAGAAAAATAAAGAATATATCTATCTATCTATCTATCTATCTATCTATCTATCAGACGAGCCATTAACCCATTCAGACCTGAGGCTAAACCAATGACTTACTTGTGAATCTGTATTCATCTTCCCGTCTTCTCATCTCTAGTTCTATAAAAAAAAAAGGAACATCAACATTTAACAGCTCGAAAGAAGACAATAAACAATCTATTTAACATCTCTAAAGAAGACAATGAACAATCTTTATAATAAACTAGACCTGTACCTACTTGGGAACGATGCAAGCTAGGAACCTAGTATGCAATACACGTTGTCATAGCAACTGTTTTAACCGTCTGTCTGTGTCCCTTTTGTGCCCATATAATATATGGAGATCTCTGTATCTGTCTGTCTGCCTGCATCTGAAGAGTGCAAACTGACTGGTTAAGTAATCAAATGGCAGGTGTGGGGGGGGTTTGCCATGGCAGTAAATTGGCTGAGGCAGAGGCGGGGAATTCTACAGGTGAGGGGACTTGGGCTCATTAGGTCCACTGACTGGCAGAGCCTGACCAGAGCCTTTTGTGGCGTTTCCGGACAACCAGTCGGTGGGGGGGGCGAAGGGTTCTCGAGTTACATGGATTACAGATGTACGTAAAAATCACACCCGTGTGAACTGAGTGATGCAACTCCACCCCCCCCCCACCCCACCTCACCTCTCTTTCTCTCTCATTAGCAGGCAACAGTGCAGCACTATCTCTCTCTCTCTCTCTGTTTATGGCACAACAGCACCCCTAATGGTACTCATAGGTACTTAAAGTCACATAGGTTAAAGTCACATAGGTTAACCAACACGGACATTGCTGTTCCTTGGAGTGGTTGCACCACTCAAAAATGCAAATGCCATACTGGAAGGCAGCATTCAGGAGAATTGCTTCCCCCCCCCCCCCGATGTCTCAACACAGGATTTTGGCGTTGGAACGGGTACAGGCTTTAGTTCCGACATACTATTGATCCGAAACCTCAATCCCTAACCTAACCATAACCACAAGCACGGGAGCAGCGCATGTCGGACCATCGCATTGCATTGCACAAGCGTGCGCACCCCGTTGGAGCAAATTTGTTTAGAAATCCAGATAAAGAGCGCTGAGATGGGCCCCGAAAACAGCTGATCTACAGCTTGTAGATCAGCTGTTTTCGGGGCGTCAGCGCGGCAGGTTTGAACCCATTCTGACCGGGAAGCCATTTTGGTGTTAGCATCGTGTCGTGCTTTAGCTATTTAAAAATAGCAGATCGGCCCAGGCCGTAGCGTAACGGTCTGGGCACCGGACTGGTGATCCAGTCGCGGTGTGCCGCGGGTTCGACTCCCGAACCCGACACGGCCTTTACCGCATGTCATCCCCCCATCTCTCTCCCGTTTCCTGTCAGCCTACTATCTGTCCCTTAAAAAATCAATAAAAGGCGTAAGCCGCAAAAAAAATATCTTTAAAAAAAAAAAAAATAGCAGATCTACCGATAGCAGATCTACCGAGTGGCGCGATACGAGCTTGTAGGTCTGCTATTTTTGAAAAATCAAAGACACTTTTAGAATCTGATCTCAGGTCAGAATGGGTTAATAATGAAACTGTCAGGATGTAATAGACATTTTTAGAATCTGATCTCAGGTCAGAATGGGTTAAGATGGACACTGACCGCGGGGCGTGAGCGCGGCAGGTTTCTCCACCTCCGCGGCCGTCCTGGGGCTTCCAGGAGGGATGTTGTTGTAGATCCTCTTGTAGTGGTTGTACACGGCAACGGCCAGCACCTTCTTGGCGTACGACTGACCCACCACGTACTTGTCCAGGTACGCATAGATCTGGAATAGACAAACACCTGTAAACTGACTGACAGCATGGATCTGGAATAAACACATAGCTTACCGACAGCATAGTTCAGCATGTGTAACTAATGTAATCTTGGGCTCTAAACTCCCTCCGCAGACCTGGGGAGAGCAACGGACTGACCTCATGCTTCCTTCATTGCATCCAAGCGTCTGAGCGTCCAAGCTGCTTCTTTTCACTTAATGGGGGAGTTTCACCGGTTGGACGTAGCGCGTGGAAGGAACACGTTATTCCAACCAATTATTTTCTCCTTCGGCTGGCCAAGGAGAGGCAGTATAGAGACCAGGATTACTGCATGTTTTTGTGAGGGTACCTACCTACCTACCGTAGGGGACACGGGGAGAACATGTGAGGGCACCTACCGTAGGGGACACGGGGAGAACATGTGAGGGCACCTACCGTAGGGGACACGGGGAGAACATGTGAGGGTACCTACCCTAGGGGACACGGGGAGAACATGTGAGGGTACCTACCGTAGGGGACACGGGGAGAACATGTGAGGGTACCTACCGTAGGGGACACGGGGAGAACATGTGAGGGTACCTACCCTAGGGGACACAGGGAGTTCTTATCTTCTTGGGGGGAGGGGGTGGGCGAGTTTTTACCTTATTGGGGGGGGGTTACCTTCTTGGGGGGAGGGGGCGGGCGAGTTCTTATCTTCTTGGGGGGAGGGGGCGGGTGGGTTTTTACCTTCTTGGGGAGGGTTACCTTCTTGGGGGGAGGGGGAGGCTTGTGATCGAAGGCCATTTTGACGGCCTCGGCGGCAGCAGCGTCGGCCTCTTTGTTCAGGGTCTTCTTACTGTCCGTCTCAGACAGAACCACGAAGAAATGGTGGCATTTCTCGCATTTCACAAACCGCGTCGACGCTGGAAGAAGAAGAAGAAGAGGCATAGAATTAGCCCTTCGCTAAGTCCCTCCCCAACCCGTCCTTGTCCAATAGAGCACCGAAGTCTGACGTCACTTTCAGTAGAGGGCGTCAGTCCCCAGGTTCATGTATTTGTTTAGTTGCATTGAAATCCCCATTGAGGCGATTTTAGATCGCCTCATATAACAACTGTGTTTGAAAAATAAACATGTCACCCCGGCCGTTTCACTCATATGGATATGAAGAATCAACTGACTGAGAGAAAACGCTAATGTTACTGCTGCTGAATTAGTTAGATTTTCGCTAGAAGCAGACTGTATCATATATGAGTGACTGACTGTTGCAAACGATACAGAGACACCTCCCTGACAATAACGCAGAGACAGCTTGTTTATTTTTGGACCACAACGCTTATAGTAGACGATATTAAGATCACCCCATGTTATTCTCCATAGAGACATTACTTCCGCGAACCAGGGGAATCGTCGGGATGAGAGAGTTACGTCAGGACTTCGGTGCTCTATTGGCACGTTAGCAGTGGTTACCAAGTCCCTCCCCAACGCGTCCTTGTCCAATAGGCACGTTAGCAGCGAGTAGACGTGGCCAACCTTTCCTTCTCAGCCATTGAGATGAGATGCGTGTTAAATGACGGGATTTCTCCATATAAATAATCAATCATTTCAGTAGTAAGACCTTCAAAATGTCTTCTAAATCTAGTCAACCAGGCCTGCAGTAGGCGATATGCACTGGACAAAATGTGCATGACATTATTTCAATAAAATAGAAATACGAAGAAATGTTAGAGGGAGAAAAAAAGGTCAATTCATTTTAACGAGTTTTCATGAAATGCATTGTAAGACTACAGCGATTAGTATTATTGCAATCACCTGTAGTTGGGTGATCCGTGTAACTTTCCCGACGTTAAGCTGTGTATGTGTTCAACAACAACAACAACAACACAACCATGCAAAATAACACTGGCAGCTATGAGGGGACAAAAGCTTGCCATCCTTAGCAACGGACGCTAAATTATTTGGTTTGGCATTGGACAGTCGCAGTTTTACAATCGGTACCGTGGGCGGCGGTTAACAATTTACAATTTACAATTTAGGCATTTAGCAGACGCTCTTAATCCAGAGCGACTTACATTTAGGCAAGAACAAAAGCATGGGAATACATCACATAAAAGCATTTATCATGAAACATGCGTAAGCTAAGAAGGTAACAGTGGAATATCTATATGATGAAACTATACATACACTATACATAATAAACTATACATATTCACTACTATGCTATACATATGTACTATGGCGTGCTATGACTATATACAATACAATTATAGTGCTGTCTACATAACATGCTATAAGTCTAAGTCAAATGCTATCTAAGCCAACAGAAATTCTATCTAAGGGTTAACAAACATTATAATTAAACAAAAAGCACCCATTTACCCCCAGATGAAAATCATGTTGTCATGAGGTGACTTAAACCCCCTTTACACGAGAACGGTGTCCATAGAAAACGGCAAAATAAAGTGTCATTTGCTGGGGTCCCTTTATGCGTTTTCGGGAGGGTGAAAACACAACAAAGTGAAAACACCTTCCAGAGTGGAAATCTTTGAAAACGCCATGCATCTCCTCCCATCTCCATGTAAACAGGCTAAACAGTGAATCCACAAAACGTGAGACCACAACGCTTATGTGATAGGAAGTAGAACGGTAGGTTCTGCATGAAAATGAAGGCCAGCCTGGCCTTAATACCATGCCGTGAGGCCCGGAAACCCAGAAAAGGTGTCATTATACACTTAATGTCCTCAAAGTCATGCATCCAACACGCTTTGAACTGAGCAGATTTGACCTTCCGTTCTAGAGATAATGGCCAAAACATCTTGAAAACGGCCACTTTTTACGATGTTCTATCGAGTTTTGGCCTTTGTCTTTAATAATACGGGCTAGGGAGGCCGGACGGCAACAAACTAGATACAGTATGTGAGATCCTGAAGTTCACTTTGAGCCGCATCCAACACATCTACTTCCGTCTGCCGTACAGTTAGGGCGCCAGGGGCAGATGAAATGTATATTAATGTATATTAAATGTATATTATTTGGTATATTATTTATTTTTCACAGAACCAGAGGCTAATTAGCATACATTTCTGGGCAGGGTTTGTGCAGAATTTGAGACTTACATACGAAGGTCTCCACATTTGTTGTAACTTACAGTACATACGAAGGTCTCCACATTTGTTGTAACTTACATATGAAGGTCTCCACATTTGTTGTAACTTACATACGAAGGTCTCGACATGCGTGCAGGGATCTCCACATTTGGGGTAATTTAAGGTCTCCACATTTGGGGTAATTTACATACGAAGGTCTCCACATTTGGGGTAACTTACATACAAGTAAGACGCGCAAACGCGGGAAGCGAACGCAGCTCGTGTGTGTGTGGTTGTGTGTGTGTGTGTGTGTGTGTGTGTGTGTGTGTGTGCGCTACAGCTGCGCCCTGTGTGTGTGTGTGTGTGTGTGTGTAAGGTCACCACATTTGGGGTAACTTACATACAAAGGTCACCACATTTGGGGTAACTTACATACAAAGGTCTCCACATTTGTGGTAACTTACATACGAAGGTCTCCACATTTGTGGTAACTTACATACGAAGGTCTCCACATTTGTGGTAACTTACATACAAAGGTCTCCACATTTGGGTTAACTTACATATGAAGGTCTCCACATGCGTGCAGGGATCTCCACATTTGTTGTAACTTACATACGAAGGTCTCCACATGCGTGCAGGGATCTCCACATTTGTTGTAACTTACATACGAAGGTCTCCACATGCGTGCAGGGATCTCCACATTTGTTGTAACTTACATACGAAGGTCTCCACATGCGTGCAGGGATCTCCACATTTGGGGCAGCGCAGATGGTCTCCTCCCTTCCCTGACCCTCCTGAAGAACCAGACAGTCTCTTTCCCTCGCCGAGGCTTTTCTGAGGACCACAAAAACAAACGACTCAATGCACAACACTCAGTTAGGACCATTAGTCACGATTACAAATGGAAGTTGACGATTCATTGTCACACAAATGATTATCTCAATTAATTGCAATATGTAATAATTATGACAGGCCTACACTCAATCACAAATTTAGTTTTCTCCCCAACCTTTTAAAATTAAGCCAGTTACTTAGTTTATAAAACTGGAGTAGCATTACGCCATTAACCCATTTATGCCTGAAGTCAAAATAAATAAAAACGTTCGCGCTGAAAGAATATATATTCAAAGATTTGTGCCGCATTTTTACGATAAAAAAATTGCTCTTAGCGCACCACTCGGTGGCGCGCTATGAGCTTGTAGATCTGCTATTTTTCAATAGTACTAGTTTTTACCACACTGGAGTAGCATTATGCCATCAAAGTACTAGTTTGTACCACACTGGAGTAGCATTACTCCATCAAAGTACTACTTTGTACCACACTGGAGTAGCATTAGGCCATCAAAGTACTAGTTTGTACCACACTGGAGTAGCATTAGGCCATCAAAGTACTAGTTTGTACCACACTGGAGTAGCATTAGGCCATCAAAGTACTAGTTTGTACCACACTGGAGTAGCATTACGCCATCAAAGTACTAGTTTGTACCACACTGGAGTAGCATTAGGCCATCAAAGTACTAGTTTGTACCACACTGGAGTAGCATTACGCCATCAAAGTACTAGTTTGTACCACACTGGAGTAGCATTACGCCATCAAAGTACTAGTTTGTACCACATTGGAGTAGCATTACGCCATCAAAGTACTAGTTTGTACCACACTGGAGTAGCATTAGGCCATCAAAGTACTAGTTTGTACCACACTGGAGTAGCATTAGGCCATCAAAGTACTAGTTTGTACCACACTGGAGTAGCATTAGGCCATCAAAGTACTAGTTTGTACCACACTGGAGTAGCATTAGGCCATCAAAGTACTAGTTTGTACCACACTGGAGTAGCATTACGCCATCAAAGTACTAGTTATTACCACTGGAGTAGCATTACGCCATCAAAGTACTAGTTTTTACCACTGGAGTAGCATTAGGCCATCAAAGTACTAGTTTGTACCACACTGGAGTAGCATTACGCCATCAAAGTACTAGTTTTTACCACTGGAGTAGCATTAGGCCATCAAAGTACTAGTTTGTACCACACTGGAGTAGCATTACGCCATCAAAGTACTAGTTATTACCACTGGAGTAGCATTACGCCATCAAAGTACTAGTTTTTACCACTGGAGTAGCATTAGGCCATCAAAGTACTAGTTTTTACCACTGGAGTAGCATTAGGCCATCAAAGTACTAGTTTTTACCACTAGAGTAGCATTAGGCCATCAAAGTACTAGTTTTTACCACTGGAGTAGCATTAGGCCATCAAAGTACTAGTTTGTACCACACTGGAGTAGCATTACGCCATCAAAGTACTAGTTTGTACCACTGGAGTAGCATTAGGCCATCAAAGTACTAGTTTGTACCACACTGGAGTAGCATTAGGCCATCAAAGTACTAGTTTGTACCACACTGGAGTAGCATTACGCCATCAAAGTACTAGTTTGTACCACATTGGAGTAGCATTACGCCATCAAAGTACTAGTTTGTACCACACTGGAGTAGCATTAGGCCATCAAAGTACTAGTTTGTACCACACTGGAGTAGCATTAGGCCATCAAAGTACTAGTTTGTACCACACTGGAGTAGCATTAGGCCATCAAAGTACTAGTTTGTACCACACTGGAGTAGCATTAGGCCATCAAAGTACTAGTTTGTACCACACTGGAGTAGCATTACGCCATCAAAGTACTAGTTATTACCACTGGAGTAGCATTAGGCCATCAAAGTACTAGTTTGTACCACTGGAGTAGCATTAGGCCATCAAAGTACTAGTTTGTACCACACTGGAGTAGCATTACGCCATCAAAGTACTAGTTTGTACCACATTGGAGTAGCATTACGCCATCAAAGTACTAGTTTGTACCACACTGGAGTAGCATTAGGCCATCAAAGTACTAGTTTGTACCACACTGGAGTAGCATTAGGCCATCAAAGTACTAGTTTGTACCACACTGGAGTAGCATTAGGCCATCAAAGTACTAGTTTGTACCACACTGGAGTAGCATTAGGCCATCAAAGTACTAGTTTGTACCACACTGGAGTAGCATTACGCCATCAAAGTACTAGTTATTACCACTGGAGTAGCATTAGGCCATCAAAGTACTAGTTTGTACCACACTGGAGTAGCATTACGCCATCAAAGTACTAGTTATTACCACTGGAGTAGCATTAGGCCATCAAAGTACTAGTTATTACCACTGGAGTAGCATTAGGCCATCAAAGTACTAGTTTGTACCACTGGAGTAGCATTAGGCCATCAAAGTACTAGTTTGTACCACTGGAGTAGCATTAGGCCATCAAAGTACTACCTTTCCACCGTCGCTATCCTTCGCTGAGCCGTCTTTAGAGGCAAAGCTGACAGTGGGCGTCTGGGAGAAGGACCGGACCCTCACCCTGGGGGGTCCATGGGGTCCCTGCTGGACCTGGACCTGTCTGCTGAGAGAGTACTGGAGCCTGGAGCATGATAAACCTGGAAGAAAATACATTATTATTGTTATCATCATCATCATCATCATCATCATCATCATCACACTACCCGAATCAGAATAGGGTCGACATGGTGTCTGGTTGCTTATCAGCATATAAAACACATTATTCAGGCACATTTCAGCCACCTCTACATGCTGAAATGTGCCAAAGTAGGGCACTAAATACACACAAGTTAAGATACGGAGATATGAGGTTTCTGCCAGACAGTACGGTATATGCAATTTGGGACTCTGGAGTGAGTGTGGAACTATAGTGGCCCTCTGGAGTAAGTGTGGAAATATAGTGGCCCTCTGGAGTAAGTGTGGAAATATAGTGGCCCTCTGGAGTAAGTGTGGAAATATAGTGGCCCTCTGGAGTGAGTGTGGAAATATAGTGGCTTTCTGGAGTGAGTGTGGAAATATAGTGGCCCTCTGGAGTGAGTGTGGAAATATATTGGCCCTCTGGAGTGAGTGTGAAAATATAGTGGCCCTCTGGAGTGAGTGTGGAAATATATTGGCCCTCTGGAGTGAGTGTGAAAATATAGTGGCCCTCTGGAGTGAGTGTGGAAATATAGTGGCCCTCTGGAGTGAGTGTGGAAATATAGTGGCCCTCTGGAGTGAGTGTGGAAATATAGTGGCCCTCTGGAGTGAGTGTGGAAATATAGTGGCCCTCTGGAGTGAGTGTGGAAATATAGTGGCCCTCTGGAGTGAGTGTGGAAATATAGTGGCCCTCTGGAGTGAGTGTGGAAATATAGTGGCCCTCTGGAGTGAGTGTGGAAATATAGTGGCCCTCTGGAGTGAGTGTGGAAATATAGTGGCCCTCTGGAGTGAGTGTGGAAATATTTTGTAAATAAATGTACCTCTGTGAGCAGCGTACAAGAAGACCCTCACAGAGGTGAGTGTGCAGGAACACGTCATCACGCTGCAGCCTGCCGGAGAGAGGCTCCTCGATGACCTGCAGAACAATCACAGGACCAGAAACATTGAGAATGAACCAGAAACACACACGAGATGTCCTCCTTTGAGAACACACACACAGGACCAGAAACACACACGAGACGTGCTCCTGGAGAACACAGGATGGAAACACATGAGCCTCACGTGTTCTGCCAGGACAACGCAGACCTTTGGAACACATCTGTGTCACCTTTCGCTTTTAACCACTTCAACCATTGTTTTATACTAGTTTTATTACGTACAGAACGGAATTTGATTACCCAGGTCCATGGTCAGCCATAAAATAAGTAAAATACAGTAACGTCTAAAAACACTAAATATAAATAAAAAAACCTATAGTGCACAACCCACAGGTGCAGTATGTTGCTCAGACTAGTCATTGGTCTGACAAACGACAACCCACCTCAAACCCTAACCTAACCATGAAGTCGCATGTCGGACTAATGCTCCCGTTGCTCCGTCGGTATTACGTGCGTTCCCCCAACCCACTGATATTGCACGTGCCCATGAAAAGCATATGAAAATAAACAGTTTGTTTGTCACGGCTCAAGTTCATAATGCAGAGTCCATGTGTAATCAACAGATCACTGGTGCAAAGGTCACAGTTCAGGGTCTAGAGTTCATGATTCTCACAGCTACAGGGAAGAAGCTATTTTTCTTCCTGGTGGTGCTGG
This sequence comes from Protomyctophum parallelum, assembly GCF_964188405.1. Lineage (NCBI taxonomy): Eukaryota > Metazoa > Chordata > Actinopteri > Myctophiformes > Myctophidae > Protomyctophum > Protomyctophum parallelum. The sequence goes on from NC_139700.1 coordinate 47,980,548, forward strand.
CCTTAATACTGCGCAGCCTCCTGCCCGAAGGGAGGGGGGCGAACAGACCGTGTGCAGGGTGGGTGGGTGGCATCCATCATGATGCTGGCAGCCTTATTCCTGCATTGGAAAATAGCAGATCTACAAGCTCATGGTGCGGCACTGAGTGCCGTAGGGTATGAGCTTGTAGATCTGCTATTTGTTATTTTGTTTATATTTAATTGTGAAATCCTGTGCAAATCTTTGAATGTATATTCTTTCACAGCAAACGTTTTTAACTCATAAATGTGTTTCTGGTAGGTCACTCCCTGGTACAAAACATTTTCAGATGGGGGTCGGCGGCCAAATACATGCCAGTGTTGGGGTCCTTGACATGAAAAAGTTTGCAAGTTTACACACAGATATAGGAACTTTTTTTTAAACTGTCATGATTGAGAATCTGGTCCCCAGATCTTAATGGGTTAAACATGCATGAAAACCATGACATTGTACAAGCCGTCTGCCTGAGGCTGGCCATTTAGATCAGTGGTTCTCAACCAGTGGTCCTCGAGGGGGTTCCATGTGGTCCCCAGCTAAATGATTCAGAGTTGCGAAACCAAACCATCTTAAACTTTTACTCTTGAGTGTAATATGAAACCAAATTAATCCCATTGTGTCAGATACAGTATATGTGTTATGTTATCAGTAGGCCTGTCACAATCATTAACCAAATGGACAGGGTTTGTAACTCGAGTGTCCTCACATGGAACCAAATCATGGCAAGAATATATAGCATATTTATGAAAAAAATACAAGTTAATATCGTAACAAATCGTCGAAGCGGTGCAAACTGGTCACTTACAACCCAGCAGTGTTCTTTTTGGCAGCAAATTTAGATTTTAGTTTTAGTCAGTCTTTTGAATAGTTTCCATTTAGTTTTAGTCACATTTTAGTCACCTGGAAGGATTTAGTGTTAGTCTAGTTTTAGTCGACTAAACATCATTTAAGATTTTAGTCGAAATCTACGGTTGATTTAGTCGACCAAAATGTATTTTGGCGAGCCTTGATGGCGTCCCTAATGACAGATTTCACACTTGCTGAAAATAGCAGATGTACAAGATCTACGGCTATGTTCAGCATGAAAGCAAGTGTAAAATGACTTGTGTCTTATATAGGGCCGGGACTAATTGCGATTAATTTAGATTAATTAACTACAGAAAAATTAATCGCGATTAACTACAGATAAATTAATCGCACCTTTTTTTTCACCGCGGAACGTTTCTCACTGGGCGCTTTTCTATAGTACTGAAAACTGGAAATAATAAAAAGTCACCCCATTTTGTGTTGCCTAGAACTGAAGGTCTGACAAAAAACAGTAACAATATGAAGTAAGTACAGCTTTGTGAGTACACTGAGATGTACTTGTTACTGTTACTAAAAAAAATTCAGACCTCCAGTTCTAGGCAACACAGAATGGGGTGACTTTTTATTATTATTTCCACAACAGGTATATTAATGATAGTAAAATGTTGAAAATGAGTGGTATCCTGTAGTCACTATTCGTTGATTCACTGGGATACCAAAAAACATTTAAAAAAAAGGTTTCTCGCTGTTCTCGGGTTGAATATTGATATGCGATTAAAATGCGATTAATCTAGATTAATTAATCGCAAAGACTCTGATTAATTAGATTAAATTTTTTAATCGAGTCCCAGCTCTAGTCTTATACTCTTGTCCACTAGTCCCATTTTTACATTTTAGTTTTTTACACTTTTTAAACATTTTAGTCTAGTTTTTATTTGTTGATGAAATTATCAGTCTTAGTTTTAGTCATCGTAGCTTAGTTTTCGTTTAGTTTCCGTTTAGTTTTCGCCAGTGAAAAAAAGGTAGTCGACGAACATTAGTCGACGAAAACAACACTGCAAACCAGCTCTCTCCCAGGGGAAGAGGAGAGGTCAATGACCGCCCCCCGGACTTCTCACGGAGCTCAGCATAGCAGCCTGGCTGTGCTGTGACCACTGGATGATGACCGTGGATCAAACACACGTGTGTGTGTGTGTGTGTGTGTGTGTGTGTGTACACACAGCTCCTTCTTAAAAAAATTGAATATTGTGCAAAAGTTCATCTTCAAAAAGTGAAACTTTCATATATTCTCAATTCATTGCACATGAAATATTTAAAACCTTTTTTGTATTATTATTATCTTATGGCATGCAACTCAAAAAATCCTATCTCAAAATAGGATATTTAGACCACAAAGAAATATGGTTTTTTAATCCATAAATGTCAACCATCTGAAAAATACATTTAATGTATGTACAGTCAAATGTAGTCAATACTTGGTCTGGGCTACTTTTGAACAAAACAACGGGTCGTGGCATGGAGGTGATCTGCCTGTGGCAATGTTATGGTGTTATGGAAGCCCAGGTTTGCTTTGATAACAGCCTTTAAATTCATTCGTATTGTTCAGGCACACCTTCCTCTTGCCAATACAACATAGATTCTCTGTGGGTTTCAGGTCAGGCCAGTTAGCTGGTCAGTTAAGCACAGTAATACTGTACACCAGGTACTAGTAGTTTTGTACTGTGGGCAGGTGCCAAATCCAGCTTGGAAAGGAAAATATCCATAAAGCCTGTGAACGTACAGCACAAAGACCCCTTTTCCACAGGTTGGTTCCCAAAGAGAACCGGTTCAGTTATTTTTGGTTTTTAGTCCATGAGCCAGAGCTCCAACATTTTGTGGAAGAACTATACCCTATATTAAATTGTTTATAGGATCAATACAAGTAAATAAATACATGATAACCCTTCCACAGTAGTAGCTTTTTCATATTTTCGATTATTTTGCATATTGTCCTACATAATGCCTCATTTGCATATTTAAAACTGTTAAATTTGTAATACAATAAATCATTGTCTTCGTGTAAGTACTCAATTGGGGAAGTGTCATGGTGATAACAATCTAATATAGGTATGGTTTTGCCCACTTCAATTCACGTTCCAATTTTGGAGCTCTGGCTCATGGACTAAGAACCAAAAAGAACTGAACTGGTTCCCATGTCAACCAACCGGTGGAAAAGGGGCCAAAGTGCTCTATAATATCCTGATATATGGCTGTGTTGACTCTGGACTTGATGGACCAACACCAGCAGATGACAGGCCTGACCCCCCCCCCACCCCAGAAAGACAGTTGTTTTTGTTTTTATAATAAATAAATACATGTGTTGGAGGCGTCACGTGCGTGCATGCAGGCCCACCCACCCACTCATGGCCACTCAAAACGTCAGGTCTGGCTTTGCCACTGATGATGACATTGACATGACACCCAAAATCATCACACTGACCATGAAAACGTCACTCTGGAGTGAACATCATAGACAGACAAATATTACATTTTTTACACCTTACTAGCCTGCAGGTTCCCACTCTTCCTCAGTGCCCACCGTCTGTCACCATGTGGGTGTATCCACTGTACACCCCGCACGCACGCGCGCGCGCGCATACACACACACACACACACACACACACACACACACACTGCACATTGCACAACATTCTAACTGACACTGTATCACAATATGCTGCTGGCATGGGCAACAACAACAATGACAACTTGTCTTGTTGTCAACATTAGCTTTCTATGAGCCATAATATATCACATGTCACTCCTAAACAAACAAACAACAAACTATATAGCAGTTAGCAGAACTTAGCACTACTAGGCTAAGCTCCATAGGCCTACTATGGCTGTCATCATGTTAAGTTACCTTACCTCAGTGATGTAAACAAACACGGTCTTGTCAACACTGAGGAATCATTGACATGTCTTCATGGCAGTCCGTTTCACACAGAGAGATGTGTTTGTGTCGCTGGCAGGCAGTCTGCAGCGCTGTGGAATGATAATAATAATAACACTAGTGTGTGTGTGTGTGTGTGTGTGTGTCAGATAGAGCAGAGGAGGTCGATGCTATGCTAATGCTGCTAGCCTCTGGGCTAGGCTTGCTTCAGTGTTGTTAGTTGCCAGGTACTGACTTGTTTGCGAGAGAAGCAAGCGAAGACCATTATTTATTCAGCATTTGAGCCACGGAGGACCACCATTTGATGTGATTCAGCCTCTCAGACCCAAAACTAAAGATGTTTGATGTTTTGAAATAATAATAATTAAAAACAAAATGTAAACAGACCCACACATTTCAATATGTTTAAACAAAATGTAGGAAGAAAGGACAAACAACAAGCTTCTACACCAGGGTTCCCCAATGCCAATACATTTTCCTCAAGGGCCATATTTTACCTGGTTGGCAGAGTAAATATGTTTATATTTTGTATTAATTAATTAATTAATTAAGCTTAGAATAGATGTAGAACAGAGGTTCTCAACTAGTAGTCCAGCGCCCACCAGTGGTCCTTGCGGAAGTTCCAGGTGGTCCCCAGCTAATAGAGTTGGTAACCAAATCGACCCTTAATAGATCTTTAACTCTTGAGTGTAAAGTTAATTAATTTTCAGTGCAAGAGCCCATTTTGAAAAGTTATGGCAGGGCTCAAGCAGTGATTCTCATCATTTTAATTTGAAGGATGCCCAGTTTGACATGTATAGGCTAGCTGACCATCATTTAATGCCATTTATATGGCATTTATTAAGACCTCATATTTTTATTTTTTTATCGTAAAATCAATGTCAACTTAACTCTCCATTTGTACACTCTGAGCCCTTGAATATGATTAGAAACAAGCCAAACATGCAACCCACAGAACTATCGAGTCGACATTTGCAAGTGACTTCACAGCAAAATAAGCCCAAAGTCGTTTATAATAGGCAAACATGGCAACACTGCTGTCCTGACTGGAGGGTCGGTACAGCAGCTTTAGACTAGAGGACGTACACTACCGCCACCCACTGGACTATGTCTGGTGGAGGTAAACGGGGAGTAGCTAGTATGCAGAAAAAGTCAAGTAGGCTATACATGGCTGCTGGACAGTCTGATGATGTTATGCAAGCTGACAGTTATCCAGACCAGTACGGCCTGTAGCAGTCTGAACTCCCGTGAACTGAACTGGCAACCATGACTTCAGCAGACACCAAAACCCGGGGTCGACGGTGCAGTAACTGTACAATTGCATTGTTATTACTTAGTTATTAGTGTTAAATAAAATGACATGATTATTATTGTACTGTACATGAGTTACATGAACGCGACACTGCATGGTCTCAGATCGTGGAGACGCACAACACAGAGTTATAATAGGGATAGAGGGCAGACACTGGACAGCCCCGCCCCCTTGCTGTTCATTTCAAATGGAATTTGCTCAGAGGCCTTTTGAAGCACCCGGAAGACCGCCGGAAGTGCCGTTATAACTCAATGGCTCGAACGAACGGAAGTTAACCCTCCGGAACCTCAAATCTGAAGTTCCGGGATGACGCACATGCATGACGTCACTGAATGTCCGTCCACCTCCATGAACGTGCTGCAGTTCCACCAGTAGGTAGTGGCAGCTTCACCGTTGCGACAGCCTTTACTGGGGGCTTGCTCTAAACAGGGCCATCATCAGGAAGGGCCATAGAGTAGCCTACGTAATAAAAGGATAGAGGCGTAGGCGAAACGGAGCAGCAAGCCACACCCCCCCCACCCTCAGTAGTGTTTTGGTGGTCAAATGCCGAAGTGCAAACGAGCGCTCAATGTTAAAGCCCAGCTGCACGGGGTGTCCTTGTCATAAATCCACATAGGCCCGCCTGCAGTTCACACTCTAACCAGTAGGGCCAAGTGCTTCAACATTGGAGAGCCTCCCTGGGGGCTTGGGAAGGGCCCTAAACAGTGACATCATCGGGAAGGGCCCTAAACAGTGACATCATCGGGAAGGGCCCTAAACAGTGACATCACCGGGAAGGGCCCTGAACAGTGACATCATCAGGATGGCCCTAAACAGTGACATCATCAGGAAAGGCGAGAAAGGCCGAAAAGGGCAGTTATTCAGTAGGGGAGAGCCGCCACGGTTGTAACGCATCATGGTTGTAACATGAACGTTATCTCTTGATTGGTCAACGCCATCATGACGCCATCGCGTCAATATGTGTACAGCAACGTACTCTACGTGCCCATGAATTTTTAAGTGTTTACCTTCATCCTACGGGGAGTTATTGGCGAAAAACTGACTTTTCTCAAAAAAGAACGAGGAGAGAATCAAATAGATTTTACAGTGCAGTGGGACAGTTGCTGTGGTGTCTGTCAGTGGTTCCCAAACGACCCCTAAAGTGACACTAATTAGCCCACAAAGATATGCCAGGGACCCCCATAAGAGAAGATTTTTACGGCTCTAGCAGTAATTCTCAACCAGTTTAATTTCAAGGACCCCCAGTTTGACATGCAATACGGACCCCCATTGAATGGCATTTATATGAGAACCCAATTTATATTGTAAAATCAACGTTTATTTAACTCTGAGAGTGTACAAATGGACCCAAATGAATTTGGTTCCATTTGTACACTAGGGTCCATTTGGTTCCAAACTCTCATTTAGCTGGGGACCCCCTGGAACTGCCTCAATGACCCCTGGGGGTTCCCGGACCCCAATTTTGGGAACCACTGATCTAGAATATTATTCATTTATATCATTGCATAAATCATAGAAAAATAAAAAGCGATAGAAAAAACACGGTCCACTCACGCATTAGGACAATATATCGGTCACCATGAAGCAGGGGCGTGTGTTTTCAGTGAATATCATGCTTAAAATGACTTTAATGCATTGAAACAACATAATATATATAGTGCCGCTTTCATGACAGAGAAATGACACTACAGCAACAAACATAAACACAGTGGTGACAAAAGTACTCAATTGTTTTAAAGGTATCAATACTGCAATATAGAAATACTTACAATACGTTACAAGAATCCTAAAAGTCCGGAATTCAAAATGCACTAAAAGTACAAACGTGTTGGAATCAAAATGTAGGCCTACTTCAAGTTCCAAAAGTAAAAGTACTAATTATGCAGAATGTCTCCTTGCAAGTTTTCAAATGCATAAAAATAATTGAATGCGGGCTATATTTTCAAATGGACGAAATGTATTTAGGGTTGAAGAGGTCAATACATGTTTTGTAATAATAATCAAGTAACTACTGTAGTAACTAAAGTTTTCAAATAGCCTAATTGTAGTGGAGGAAAAAAAGTACAATATTTGCCCCTGAGATGTAGTGGAGTAGAAGTAGAAGTTCCGGAAAGTGGGTAATACTCAAGTACAAATACCTCAAAATTGTACTTATACTGTAAGTACAGTACTTGAGTAAATGTAGTAATTTACTTAGTTACTTTCCACCACTGGTCAATGGCGACAGTGTTGTATTCAGTCAGCATTAGGAATGTCCCGATCAGGTATTTTTTTGATCACAATCATTTGATTTTGAGAATCTGCCGATACCAATTTTCAAGATCCGATATTTATATTTTTATGAAACACTTATGCCACATCACAATTGTACAATATCCAAAATCACAGACAATATATAGTCTAATATCATGATATGGGTATAATATTGATACTATGGATGCCCCAATAACGTTTTATTTTATTTTTGTATTTATTTTGCTCCCGATCCGATTCTGAACATTTGAAAATGACAACATGACAAAATGGCAACCAATTTTACGACCACGTGATCTGATCGGGAACCCTAGTCAGAATGGACGCTGCAGGCGCTAACGACCACACTGCTCCGAGCTGCGGCGCGGTCCAGAACCAGCGCGCTGCTGAAGCGGTACGTCAGCTTCTTCTTGATCTTCACCACCTCGCCGGTCCTGCCGTAGTTGCGCAGGGCGCGCGCCATCTTCTGGTAGGTCATCCGCAGCCGGTTGCCTTTCTGCTGGCCCCAGCGGCTGGCCAGCTGCTCCTTGTGCTGTGGTTGGAGAATAACAACGTTATTTTATTATAGCAAAGAGTGTTCATTTTGAGGGTAGGTGTACCCTCGCAAAATAAAATTCTTGCCGTAATCGTGGTCTCTTAAGATGCCTGATGGAGGGGAAAGGAACTGGTTGGAATAACGTGTTCCTTCCGTGCTATACGTCCAACCGGGGAAACTCCCCCCTGGCAGGTTGGACTCCTCATGCATTGAAGGAAGCATGAGGGCAGTCCATTGCTCTCCCCACGCTGGCAGAGGGGGAGTGAAGAGCCCAGGTTTACACTAGATAATTGACACTGGCGACATGGTACAATAAATGCACCACGTCTCGGTGCGTACCGTGTATACATGTGTACATGTGTACGTGTGCGTGTGTGCGTGTGTGCGTACGTACGTCTGTAATTCACGTAAAATAACTAAAGTTTTCAAATTAATGTAGTGCAGTAAATAGTAGAATATTTGGATCCGACGTGGTGGAGTAGAAGTAAAAGTATTGGAAAGTGGATACTCCAGTAAAGTACAGATACCTAAAACATTTACATGCAAATACATGTACCTGGTTACTTTACACCACTAATGTCACCCACGGTTCGTCGTGACAGTGTGTCCACTAAACAAACAAATCGCATGCGCTCTATTTCATTATCAGTAGAAGTCAACCTCCGGTACCAACAACAAGCGCACACAGCAGTGAACAGTTTTGATGAGGGGCAGGAGAGGGGAAAAACACAAAGAACAAGATGAATCTCAGATTCATTTAAGAGCATGAGACTTCAGCTGGCATCATATTCATCCTGCGCTCTTTGGACTTGAACCCTAATAATAGATTGTCTCGGTCCACTCACCTTGGTGGAGAACTGGAAGACTCCCTGGCTGCGGTCCAGCCACCAGATGGTGTGGCTCATGTCTCCGCTCCACAGCAGCTCCAGCAGGAACTCGTACAGACGCACCTTCCTGCTGTTGGCGGTCCCGGGTGACGATGACGGTGATGACGATGATGATGATATTGATGATGGAGCCAGTGGAGGGGACGCCATGACGGAGCCTTCATCATCATCATCATCATCATCCTCTATGTGGATGATGCCTGCACGGAGCCAGTGGAGACATCATTAGCATAACGGAATCGTCTGCATGTACGGTGTGCTGTGATTGGCTGAGCATTGCATAATAGTCTACTTGCCAGCCCCTAGAGCCCCATTGTGAACCCGGACATGTTGGGTACACCAAGGTTTTATGTTAGGAATGTTGAGTATGGGTCCCCAGCATGTAGAAACTGATGTTAGACATGTTGAGTATGGGTCCCCAGCATGTAGAAACTGATGTTAGAAATGTGAGGCGTGATCAATGCCATTGATCACGCCTCCAAGTCTTTAGTTTACTCAAGTTACGGAATAAGACCTGGTACTTAAGACACGCTAAATACAGCTAAATACAGTGTGTGTGTGTGTGTGTGTGTGTGTGTGTGTGTGTGTGTGTGTGTGTGTGTGTGTGTGTGTGTGTGTGTGTGTGTGTGTGTGTGTGTGTGTGTGTGTGTGTGTGTGTGTGTGGTGGGGCACAAATGGCCTGCAAGTGTGTACAGACCTGCAAGCTTTCAGATTGCTCCTGCCTTGCCAACAAATTAAAGAGCACAGAAATGTGCAAGCTACAAACCTGTAGTGAAACTGATTGATTATGTGATGATCTGATGAAGATGGTTATTACTGAAAAAATGATATTGATATGACAGTGATGATTATAATGATGTTCATTGGTTAAAGTGAGTGAAAGACAGATAATTCTTCATTTTTCTCTCTGTATGACATTAGGCGATTTTTCATTCTGTGAATCTATATAGTTGGTGTCTTTGAAGGCTGATAACTGCAACTAAGCTACCACTTGGGAACTGCTATCATGTTGAAATAGTATCTAGGGATATAGACCAGGGACGGCTCCAGGGACGGGCAAGGGGGGGCTTTAGCCCCCTCTGGTGGAGGCTTTTCCCCCCCTAAGCCCCCCCTCCAAACAAGCCAAATTGACTGACTTCTATGTAAACCAAGATTCATTAGCCCCCCTCTAAATAGCCAGCCCCTCCATAGCACCCACAGTCACAATTTTCTGGAGCCGTCGCTGATTCAAAAAACCTTTTCAAAAAAACATGATAGCATTTGTCACCTTGAATGTCCCTCACTAGTGAAAATTCTGTTCTGGGCCTATGGACTATACAGGGACAGACAGGTATGTGGACATAGGGACATTGCTGTTCTTTGGAGTGGTTGCACCACTCAAAAGCCTTGGTGTACTCAACATGTCCTGGTTCACAGTGGACTACAACGGGTGTGCCTCATAAGTCAATATAAGTGGCAGAGGGAAGGAGATGTCAGGCGTTGCATTTCAGTTAAAATAATCACACCTGTGTGAATTGAAGGGCACTCTTATCATTATACATCATCATACATCATCTCATGAACAACTGAATTTATGTGATTGGTTAGCCGATTTGCTCGTCTACAATTTCCCCTTCATTATCAATGGCATTTAATGTTTGCGTTGCCACACATTTACATCATATTCGACGAACATAATATGACCTAATTTCTCCTTTCATTGTCAATGGCACATATGGGACAAAAGCTGTATATAGGAGGGGCTAGCATCCCCCCAAAAGAGCTAAAATTATTATCAAATACTGAATCAAGCAAGTTACAAACTGTCTGGGATGTTCACAAAAGCCTGTGTAGACGATGAAATGACCAAACGTTAATTTAGTTTAAAATTTTATAATATCCCAGTTATTTATTTATTTTTATTGTTTTATCCCACGATTTTGCAACTCATTTTTTCACCCAGTGTCAATTTCTCGGCTCCACCCCTCTCCAATTGTTTATATTGTTTTTAGTTTCCAAGATGGCCGCAGCACCAGGAGGGGGTGGCCTTACTGAGCTGTGTTCAGACACAAGTCAGGTGTCAGACACAAGTCAAGTGTCTTGAATGCAGCTCAGTAAGGGCATATGCTGTCGACCCTGCCCGCTCACCTCCGCCCCACCCCCTCCTGGTGCTGTGGCCATCTTGGAAACTAAACACAATATAAACAGTGGGAGAGGGGTGGGGCCGAGAAAGGCCCTTATTGTCTAATGTAATTCTGGGCGCTGCACTTCCTCTGCCAACCTGGGAGGGAAGCGGACGGACCTCATGCGCCCTTCTATGCATGAGGAGTCCAAGCTGCTTCTTTTCACCTGACAGGGGAGTTTCTCCCGGCCGGACGTAGCGCGTGGAAGGAACACATTATTCCGACCAGTTCCTTTCCCCTCCATCAGGCGCCCCGGCTGGCCAGGGGGAGATAGTTTAGAGACCAGGATTACTGCATGTATTTTGTGAGGGTACCTACCCTAGGGGACACGGGGAGAACATGCAAACTGAGTCCACACAGAAGGGCCCTCTCGCCAACCCCGCCTCAGGTATGGGCAGTGATGACACGGAGGAGAGAATACGCCCACAGTGTCCCCAGTGGTAATCGAACCCAGGACCTTCAAGCTGTGAGGCGACATCACTACCATGTGCCACCGTGCCCCTTTTTTGTAATATCCCATAAGGCAATCTGGGAATCCCATCAGCGTTGCGCTGAAAGCTGGTAGATGTGCTATTTTTGGCAAATTGATTTGTGCAGAGTGAAACTATAGAAATGCACTCTGTTTGAGGTGCAAAGTAGGCCTACTTGTGCGCAAGCAGAGCGCGCAAGTATTGCAACTAACTAATGTCTATTACAACTGCTGTTCTAAATCCTTTAGAGTTCATCCGGAACGGTTTCAAGCGTTAGATGATTGGCCACTGCCTGACAGGGTAGTCTACCCTGTTTCAAATTGCCATTACATGTATTACAAATCCATACTTTCTCTTCTGTTATTTTTTTCCTGTATTTGGGATCAAATACCAGTCTTGTTAGATAGTTTGTCACTTATTCTGAGTACTTACAGCACTATGTTTATATAAAAGTCTATGGCAACATGTACATGTACTGCAACTTCAAATTTAGCTATGAGTTCAATCATTGTTGTTTATCGGTTTAATTTCCTTGGATATCCCAGAGTTCTGTTTCGCATAACCAGCCGTCCTCTTCCTTTTATACCCGTATTCCTTGTGTGGACAAAGGGTTATTTTACTCCTAAGCTTTTCACTGCGTTTTTCCCTTCTTTTTAAAAGCCGTTCCTTTCGTCGGTCATCCGTCTCGTTTCTTCGGATATCCCTGAGTTTTCCGTTTCGCATACCCAACCGTTCCTTTTGTTTTATATCGGTTTCATTTCTTCGGACATCCCTGAGTTTCTGGTTACGGGTAACCAACCGTTCCTTCTCTTTAACACTCGTTTCCTTTTGCAGAATCCCAAGTGTTATCTTAATACTCCTAAGCTTTTCATTACGTTTTTCCCTTCTTTTTAAAAGCCGTTCCTTTCGTCGTTCATCCGTTTCATTTCTTCGGACATCCCTGAGTTTCTGGTTTCGCATAACCAACCGTTCCTTCTCTTTAATACTCGTTTCCTTTGGTAGAATCCCAAGTGTTCTCTTACTTCTAAGCTTTTCACTGCGTTTATCCCTTCTTTCTAAAAGCCGTTCCTTTCGTCGTTCATCTGTTTCATTTCTTCGGATATCCCCAAGATTGTTGTTTTGCATAACCAACTGTTCTATACCCATTTCCTTTTATAGACTCCCAAGCGTTACTTTACTCCTAAGCTTTGTTATTGGATTTAGAGATCCTATAGTCTTCGTAGAGTCTACTCCCCAACACGACTTGGCAGTGATTTAGAGATCCTAGAGTCTACTCCCCAACACGACTTCCTAATGTCTTCCTCTTCCTCTGTCCTCCTCCTGTTGTTCCTGTACTGCGGGAATCTTATTCCCGACACAGCTGTCTGAATAGTACTGAGCTTTGTTATTGGATTTAGAGATCCTATAAGAGTCTTCCTAGAGTCAACTCCCTGACACGACTTGGCAGCTCGTTCCTGATGTCTTCCCTCTTCCTCTGACCCCCTCCTGTTGTTCCTGTATGGCGATAATCCTATTCCCGTTATTGGACACAGGTGTCTGAATAGTACTGCATCGTACAAACCTTCAAATATAGTTCGTATTTAGTGTATACTGCCTGTTATAACTCCTGGTTTAAATCACAAAAAACTACAGATAAATACTATAATGAAGTTGTGAAGGTTCTAAATGACTTATAAACGATGTTGGAACCTAGATTGGTTACGTCATCATCAACCGTCAATAAAGGACCATTATTCTGCATCCTGCATACTTGTACGTACCCCCCTATTGATCTTATCACAATACTTTGACATTATATTATATTATACCAACCTTGAAACACGCCTACATACCCAGCCCGTCTCAAGTTTTGCCATTGACGATGAACGGAGAAATGGCGTCAGAATTCCGCTAAATATGACGTAACTTAAACATCAAAACATTAAACACCTATGACATTGAAGGGAAAACAATAAGGGACCACCTTTATGTACCATATGTAGCAATGTAAAAAATGTACGTCATATGTAAACGAGCAAATCAGCTAACCAATCACAGGCAACAGACATTCTGATGGGCCAGAATTAACCAATCACAGGCAACAGGCATTCTGATTGGCCAGTATGTGATGATCCATGATGCTGTATAAGAGCTGATGATTCCCAGAGTGTAGAGTAGCGACACGCTTTGATATCGCCGCAAAGCAGGTGCCTATGGGCTATAGTCGGGGCTGGACTGAGACAATAATTCGGCCTGGACATTTTTGCGGAATTTGGCCCAGACTGGCCCACCACATGCAACCAGTGCGCAGATACTCCAGTGACTTTTCGGGTCGAGGCCCATACAAATTCTTGAAATACAAACATAATATAAAACAATTGCTGAATCGCAATATAAGTACGAATCACAACATCATTTGAATCAGCGCTCTATCGAAGCCGTAGCGAATCGGGAGGTAAAGTGACACATGCTGGTGTTTGTTTACCCCTAAATGCCAGCATGGGTGTTTTATTTGTATTTGTATTTTTTTCGTTTTCTCACCGCAGGGGGCAGGGGTCCTGTCTGCATCCTCCTCCTCGCCCTCGGACACCTCCAGTGGGGGACTGGGGGCAGGGTCCCCGTGGCCCCTGACGGGGGCCCTGACGACGAAGGGCGCCCCGGGGGCTCGCTGGTGTTCCTTCTCCGAGCTGCAGGTGGCGCTGGAGGAGTCAGAGCGACGGTGCTGCTGGTACCACTGGTAGCCGTGGCTGTAGAACGGGATCTGTAACAACAACAAGAACAACAACAGCTGTACTCATAGATGTAATGATCTCTAAGGCATCTAGAAGTCTACTATATGTGACCAAATTTGACTGAGGGACTGCCATTTTTGTAAAGCGTTAGGGTAAAGCGTTTGTACACTCTTTGAGTTACAGACCCATAAGGGTCCATTTGGTTCCTAATTTATCATTTAGCTGGGGGACCCACTGGAACTCTCTCAAGGACCCCTAGGGGTCCCCGGACCCCACTTTGGGAACCACTGGGATAAAGAGCGTCTGATAAATGCCTACACGTATGTATACAACAACATCTTTGTCACTAGGTTTGTTACCATAAAGCCCCTTTTTTGCACATTTTCGATTTTGAGCTTAAATTCCTGAATGGAAACACTTCAAATTTCGAATCAAATTTTCCGCAATAACACCTTTGCGCTTGAAGGAGTGGATTTTGGGTGTGATGTGTGTGTCCCCCGTCCCCGTGCTTGGAAACTAAACCTGCAGCCCCTGTCAACACACGCCTATTTACAGATTGATTGAAAGACAATATGGACAGCATACGAAGAAAAATGGCTGAATTCTTTGTTATTACTATGGCAGTAAATGAGTTTAAGTACAGCAAATTATAGTTATACTTTACCTGTGTGGCTGCTTGCGGGGGGGCCGTTGAGGGGGCCTGTCTGTAGTGATAAAGCTGCAGGAGTTGAGCTGGAAGACAGTGAAGCTCAGCCAGGTGAGGATGACCTTGGTGATGACCTTGGTGATGACCTTGGTGATGACCTTGGTGAGCTCCGCCCCCAGAGTGCTCAGATTGATCAGACTGCATCATGCTCCAGCTGTGATCTGAGACAACACAAGCACAGATCCAGTGTTTTTTTTTATCTATCTATCTATCTATCTATCTATCTATCTATCTATCTATCTATCTATCTATCTATCTATCTATCTATCTATCTATCTATCTATCTATCTATCTATCTATCTATCTATCTAATATATCCTGCACGTAAACTGGAGCCTACATGGCTGCGATTATGAAACACAGAACTGAAATTACTGTGAAAACACGTCTGTGAAACTCACTTAAGTGGCCGGTTAAGACTGATATGAGGTTAGGGGATTGATGTGTTCAGTTAAGATAAGACTGAGGTTAGGGTTAGGCCTATAGTTAGGATTAGATTTAGGGTTAGGGTTAGTAATAGATGGGCGAAGTGACCAACACCACGTCGGATGTCTCTGCATTTCCTAATCACAGTCAGTATAGCCTATAGGCTCCAGAACGTTGGCATATTATGATCAAAACCATGGAGAGCGCCGTAGATTTAGAGTTATTATGAGCACATTTTGTCGTCCCGTAAACAAGCAAGTGAACGGCAGTGTGCATGCGTGAAACCAGTCTAGGATCGCTGAAGCAGGAAAGGCCAAAACATATATATCTTTTTTTATAATATGGTTTTGATATCAATAAAAATGACCTATAGACACCTAGACACGACCACGGTGCCAGGTGGTGTTGATTCTAAAGATGTGTATTAACGTCATTAGCATACTTAGTGTTTAAAGGGGTGCACGGAGCTTTACAGCGCTGCTACTCACCACCAGGCATCTCTGTCACGTTGCTGAGGTAGGTGAAGATCTCTGGCTGTGAGCGGAACATCTCTGCCTCGTACGCTGCCATGTCCTCCGACACCTGAAACATCACATGTGTGTGTACTGTAAATACTGTATATACAGTATATGCTGTCGGGAGGAAACCTCATAACTCCAAAATGTGTTCATTTTTCAGAAAATGAAAAATATAAATTGTTCAGTAAATGACGAGAACCGCAATACTGCATCATCGAAGGTGTTGTTGTGACTTATTGTCAATTACTTCCATGAGAGGGCGAGAGGTGGTGGAGTTAGCTGCTTTAGCAGACAGTTTGAGAGGGGGAGAGGTGGTGGAGTTAGATGCTTTAGCAGACAGTTTGAGAGGGGGAGAGGTGGCAGAGTTAGCTGCTTTAGCAGACAGTTTGAGAGGGGGAGAGGTGGCGGAGTTAGCTGCTTTAGCAGACAGTTTGAGAGGGGGAGAGGTGGTAGAGTTAGCTGCTTTAGCAGACAGTTTGAGAGGGGGAGAGGTGGCGGAGTTAGCTGCTTTAGCAGACAGTTTGAGAGGGGGAGAGGTGGCGGAGTTAGCTGCTTTAGCAGACAGTTTGAGAGGGGGAGAGGTTGTGGAGTTAGCTGCTTTAGCCGACAGTTTGAGAGGGGGAGAAGTGGTGGAGTTAGCTGCTTTAGCAGACAGTTTGAGAGGAGGAGAGGTGGTGGAGTTAGCTGCTTTAGCAGACAGTTTGAGAGGGGGAGAGGTGGTGGAGTTAGCTGCTTTAGCAGACAGTTTGAGAGGAGGAGAGGTGGTGGAGTTAGCTGCTTTAGCCGACAGTTTGAGAGGAGGAGAGGTGGTGGAGTTAGCTGCTTTAGCAGACAGTTTGAGAGGGGGAGAGGTGGCGGAGTTAGCTGCTTTAGCAGACAGTTTGAGAGGGGGAGAGGCGGTGGGGTTAGCTGCTTTAGCCGACAGTTTGAGAGGTGGTGGAGTTAGCTGCTTTAGCACAGTTTAAAAATGCTTTTTACTACTTATCATTGGTTCAATGTTGTTATTAACCAACACACCGACGTAGGGTGTTCAATAGCACTGATTTATGCAAATAAAATCAAAGACCTCAAAAATGGAGTTAGATGGTTTCTTCCCGACAGCAAAAAACAAACAAAAAAAGTAGTGTACACATGGTAACCCGTAAGGGTCCATTTAGTTCCATGTATGCACTCTGAGTCACAGACCCATAGGCTAAGGGTCCATTTGGTTCCATTTGTGCTCCATTTGTGCTCTCTCAGAGTTACAGACCCATACAGGTCCATTTGGTTCCATTTGTACACTCTCAGAGTTACAGACCCATACAGGTCCATTTGTACACTCTCAGAGTTACAGACCCATACAGGTCCATTTGTACACTCTCAGAGTTACAGACCCATACAGGTCCATTTGTACACTCTCAGAGTTACAGACCCATACAGGTCCATTTGTACACTCTCAGAGTTACAGACCCGTAAGGGTCCTTTTGGTCCCATACACTCTCAGAGTTACAGACCCGTGAGGGTCCATTTGGTTCCATGTGTACACTCTCAGAGTTACAGACCTGTAAGGGTCCCTTTGGTTCCATACACTCTCAGAGTTACAGACCCGTGAGGGTCCATTTGGTTCCATTTGTACACTCAGAGTTACAGTCATCACTGAAAGCCAGTGTGATAAGAAAAGTTATTTCCACAAAAGTCTAAAATTCCCAAATGTTAACATAATAAGCGGTGAATAAATAAATATGACTTACCGACGAGACCGTCCACCGTAGCGTGTCCATGCTGCTACGACTCCTCTCGACACTGACAAAGTGACAAACGGGAAGTGAAAGTGTCCAGTGTGTGTGTGTGTGTGTGTGTGTGTGTGTGTGTGTGTGTGTGTGTGTGTGTGTGTGTGTGTGTGTGTTGTGTGTTAGTTCCTGCTCGTGGTCAAAGCTGTCACTTTGCACATGCATGCACTGGTCTTAAATCTCAAAGCTGTTTCATTTCAACGACCCCCAGATTTGAATTATTGACCTCTGAGACCTGTAAGGGTCCATTTGGTTCCATTTGTACACTCTCAGAGTTGCAGACCTGTAAGGGTCCATTCGGTTCCGTTTGGTTCCGTTTAGTTCTGGAAAACTACGACTACGACAAAATATATCACATAATCCACAACAATCCAACAAATGATACACTGAAATGTGGCAGTATGTCTGGATTCTATTTCTATGTATGATTCGAGGATTATCTGTTGTGACTGACTGCAACTCATCCTGTTGTGATGAAAAACACATTCCAAATGTTCCAAATCTCTCGGAAGAGAGATGATTCAACGTATAACAAGAAAAGGGAACAGTCTATTGTCTGAAACATGATTCCTTATGTTTTATGCTTCATAGGCTATATATGAAGCAGACATTTTATAAACACATTTTTATTTATGTGTCTGAAATTACACACATTTTGTTTTCTATACAGTAGTTTTTGTTACAGTTCAAAAACCACAAGCAGAAGTTCAGAGATCCTCTTCCTCTTTTTTCCGCCCCACATCATCATCACCACGGCATGCTTTTGAGGAAGTTCACCGACAACCCCCATGACTCACCAGTCATCACATGTCCATCTTGTTTGGCACAGTATATATTGTGTATAGTGTTATGTCCCACGGTGGACCACAATGGAAACAAGCTTCGTCTTTTCTGTGTATGGTCCACATTGGGGCTTTCAATTTTTTTTTTTTTTTTTTAATTGCCTGCAGTAAAGTATTCTATCTATCTATCTATCTATCTATCTATCTATCTATCTATCTATCTATCTATCTATCTATCTATCTATCTATCTATCTATCTATCTATCTATCTATCTATCTATCTATCTATCTATCTATCTATCGAACTGGGTTGCATGCTTAGTTTAGACTAGTCATTGGTTAGACATGGGTTTAGGTTTAGGTGTGCTGCCCCGTGAGAGGTTAGGTTTAGGGTGAGGGTTTGAGAGGTTGTAGTTGTAGGACTAATGACTGGTCTAACCAAAGACTAGTCTAAACCAAAAACTGTCTAAACTAAGTACTGCACCCGCGGTTACCATCCAGCCACTCTACCCCTGAGCCACCATCCATTCACGCAGTGGTGGAAAGTAACTAAGTACATTTACTCAAGTACTGCACTTATAAGTATACATTTTGAGGTATTTGTAGTACGTTATTTGAGTGTTTCCAATTTCCAGTATTATTTTCTTTTACTTCTATACTGCACCACATCTCAGAAGCAAATACTGTACTTTTTAATTACTCCACTACATTTATTTGAAAAATTAAGTTACTATAGTTACTTTGAAGATTTAATTATTATTACAAAACAGTAACAACTTCAACCCATTTGAAAATATCCGATCTACAAGGTAAGGTAAGGTAAATTGTATTTATAAAGCGCCTTTCAAAACAAATGTCACAAGGTGCTGTACAATAAATAAAATGAAATAAAACAAGAGCAACACATAGATCAACAATAAAACGAAAACACAATGACAGAGTAATAATACAATATATATATATATATATATATATATATATATATATATATATATATATAAATATGCAGTACCATATAGACAATATTACAGACAAAAGTGCTTTTGAAACAAATGGGTTTTTAGCAGCTTTTTAAACTTCGACAGATTCTACCCTCCTTAGGGAAAGGGGTAATTCATTCCATAGGGAAGGGGCTACAACTTCAAAAGCTCGCCTTTTGTTGGGAATTAATTTACAGGCACTTTGATAAAATAATTACGGTATAGATGTGTCGTTGGGGTCCCAACAACATCCCGATTTTTATGTTTTATAGGTTTGGAGAGTACAGAGTAGTAGACCATACAATTAGTCTGTTCAAGCCAAATATAATGTTCCATAGATCATAATCACTGATCATATACACTCATTAGAACCCCCAAATGACTCGACATTATTGTAAATATATTTAGCTTGGTTTATTATGTAGCATATTGAGGGAATGAGCTGTTAGCTCCGTTTTTGTCAACTTTATCATCATCATCATCATCATCATCATCATCATCATCATCATCATCATCATCATCATCATCATAACTACAGTTGTTAACCATGAAGGGTTTGATTTGATGAAAATAGCAGATCTGCAAGCTTGTAGATTGCCTCTTTCTGACCAAGGCTTTAATGTGGCAAAACGTTTGATGCTGTCAATACATTTGTCATCCATCTGGATGTCTGAGTTGTGTAAAGTGCCTAGCACCACAAGTGAGAACCCAATGGTACTGAAGTTTCTGACATTTTTGAGACCCAGTAGCCATGGGGTCCTATTCCACCTCTACCCTGCCACCTGGTACGCGGACATAAATAAACATAAATACCGTCGCATACGTTGTTTCTGCGCCGTTTGAGGGCTTCTGTTCGTGTGAGTTATTCTGAATGTGTGAACTATAAGTACCTATAAATACCGCTGCGAATTCTCCTGTGCCGCGGAAGCCGTTAAGTATTTTTTATATTTTCTATATTTTAGTCTTTGTTTGACCGATTTGGTCGCTTTGATTCTTCTCTTCCTACCTTGTTTATTGACACCTCATTGTACCACCTATCTGGCTATAGCTAGTGGCTATAGCTATGACAGAGCAGATCAGAGGCAGGAACGTAGCCACGCATAAGCCAACCGCACAGCGGGAGGCGGTACAATAAACGGTAAATAAACAAGGAAGGAAGAGAGGAATCAAAGCTTCCAAATCGGTCAAACATAGATTAAAACTACTTAACGGCTTCCGCGGCACAGGATAATTCGCAGCGGTGTACGTTGTAAACTAGAGTTCACACATTCAGAAGCCATCAAACGAACAGAAGCCCTCAAACATCGCAGAAACCACGTTACCGAAGCTATTATGTCCGCGTTCCATCATTTCCATACGAAAACACATCACCGCACAGGGACCCTACGGGTCAGCCCAGTTCGGTTCGGATTGGGCTGACCCATGGGGTTCCAAGAGGGGCTATAAAGTGCCCAGTGTAACATGGATTTTATATTCTTTATGCTGAAATGGAGAGATTGACAGCTCTTGTCTGTATTTGAGATGTATTTTTTTTCTTCATCAGTGTCTGTAGTACATCACTGTCAGTGACTGTCTTCATCCCAAAAGAGCTGATCTGCAATCTGCACTGTGACATAATTATCATATTCCCTATGGTTTTGTTTCCTAAATTATTTTAAAACATTTTCCAAAAGAAATCCCCAAAAATAGCAAAACCTTTCATGAATTAAACCAAAATGCAGTGCTTTGTTTTGCAAACCACATGCATGGTCCATGTAGTTAAATTTGAACACCCTCGGCTAATACTGTTATTTTTTGTTGTCCACTCATTGTGTGTGTCTGTGGCAGAAATTTAATTTTGACAACAATGTCCACCACAAGCCAACATGTTGATGACCCCTGGTCCCAGGAGAATGTCTCATTTATATTTTGGGTCACGAGCTAGCTAAAACGTGTGGGAACCACTGTCCTACTAAGGTCTCAGGGGCACTTACCCGGCGGGCCAAGTACAGGTCATGTCCTACTTGCCCAAAGGTCATGCCCCACTTGCCTGAAAAGTAAAAAAATAGATTGTAAAATTATAGGTCACATTTGAACATATTTTGGGGGGGCCCCCAGGTGATGGTGAGTGAAGTGACCATAGTATAATATGGCCGATCTACAAGCTCACAACGCCTCGCAAATGTGAGCTTGTAGAGCTGCTGTTTTCACTATGTATATAAACTAAATACAATACCTCAACTTAACTCCTACAATTCCAAGTGCTTCTCAGGGTGGGGGTCCCCAGTTTAAATGTGATTATGTTGGGGGTCCCAGCCTGAAAAGGTTGAGAACCACTGCACTAGGCTGTACGATAAAAAAACAAAACCTACACACAGTAGCTATGAATGACTATGGGTTCACACTTGATATTTTATAATGTTAAGTGTAGCAACGGTGAAAACAGCACGTCAGGTAAACAGTGCTCTTATTTTTATTTCACAGATCCGAACGCAGAGTGCTCTGGCCACATTCAGGTGTTTTATATTTTGTGTTCTATTCATATATTGTCGCGTCCCCTCCCCTCTCAAAAGAGCACTTGCCCGGTCGGGCAACCTGAAAGCAGACTCCACCTGCCCCAAAGTGTTATTTAGCTGCCAGGGGCAGGTGGGCACCCCTTAGTGTTTTATTTAGCTGCCAGGGGCAGGTGGGCACTCCTTAGTGTCAACACCTGAGGAACCCAGAGGACTAGGTATTAATTAACATCTCAGATACAGTAATAGCTGTTTTTTGTTTCTGAAACAGTCAATCGCTCATTTGCTTTCTGGGGGTCAACATTTCTGTAACTCTGACACAAACAGCTGAAATCATTTTTGACCCATTTAGACCTGAGGCCGATTCTAAATCCTGACAGTTTTCTGAAAAGCCCATGTTTCTATGTCAGTGGTGCTCAACCATTTTCATGTCTAGTAGTTGGGTCATCTGAAGAAGTTCCGTGACCGTGGAGAGCAAACCTTTGTTTCGCAATGGATTTGTCATCTATGAAGGTCATCTATGAATCACAGACCCATCACGGTCAAGCCCGAGCACCATTATCTTTACATCAAATAGGTTTCACCAGCAGTTCTATACATCAAGCAGCCTCGAGAGAGCAATACAAATGACCAAATATTTTTGTGCGTCACGTCACTTTGGCCAGGCTAACTCAAAAAGGGCCTGACAGAACAGTCTCAAACTAGGCGTGTGAGTCGTGTGAGGGGAGAGTGCACAAAGAAAAGAGGCTACATTCATTATCAATGGAATCCAGCAACATAAAGATACCTGGTTTGTAGCAAGGGCAATTATTTGTGTTTGTGAACTTACTTGTGTGTCTGCACACACAAGTTGGAGGCCCATTCCATAATCAGACCACCTCAGGGGCAGCTGAATAGCTTGGGAGGTTCTCCATCACTTTTTGTCATGTGTAATTAATTGACCCCACAGTTCAAATTAATTAGCTTGATTGACAAACTGACCACCATGCCACCGATCAATATATTACCCCACTGTGAAACTAGAAATGCAGTCCAACGAGAAGAAACTAGTGGTCTCCATGTGTTTAGTCAACAAATACAATGGCTAAGGGTCTAATGTGGGGTGGGGCAGATTTACTGTGTATGCAGTAATGACCACGGGATCATATCTGAAATCAATGGGTTCCACAAGGTGCAAAGCTCACATGAAGAAGACCCTCTCGGCGTGTGTGCGTGTGTGCGTGTGTGCGTGCGTGCGTGCGTGCGTGCGTGTGCACGCAGCCTGGTCAATGTGTGCGTGTGTGCGTGCCTGTGGGATTATCCTTTTGACCTTTCACAGACCCATCACGGTCAAGCCCGAGCACCATTATCTTTACATCAAATAGGTTTCACCAGCAGTTCTATACATCAAGCAGCCTCGAGAGAGCAATACAAATGACCAAATATTTTTGTGCGTCACGTCACTTTGGCCAGGCTAACTCAAAAAGGGCCTGACAGAACAGTCTCAAACTAGGCGTGTGAGTCGTGTGAGGGGAGAGTGCACAAATTCCAAACAAGTTTGTTTGGGAGATTGGATGCATCAGCTTCCCATTGGCTTCATCGATTGGCAGAGCGTGCGTGTCTTACGTTATGCTTGACACCACTTAGCCAGTATAAGTCTCTGATTGGTCGACCCGACCCTTCGGCTTAACTGATTGGCTGACCATGTTTTGTAGTGCATAGCCAATTCAATTCAACCTGACTTGGGTGGAATCACAGGTGAAATCTCGTCTCGCGAGACTTCCGGAACTGCTCATCTACTGTATCACAAACACTGATAGAGGTTTTAAGGATGGATTTAGGAAGATTTTCAATAGCACCTTTTTTATTTTAGTTTTTCCTTTTTTTATTTTATTTTTTAGTTTTCCATTAGGCAAGGCATTTGGCCTGCAAGGACCGAACCAAAAAAATGTACTACTGTTTAAAGATCAGATAAAGACAAACGTCAAGGGCCTGACAAGGTCACCCATACATTCCTGCCAGTGGGATAATACGTGCTGCGATTGTGCAGTCCTCTCGGCCTTTATTGCAATCAAATCGAATGCAGAACCTATTATTCATCAGTCGGCACATATTTAAAGGAAATGGCTTTGCAATTATAGGACTTATAAGTACCATACTGTACATCAAAGTGTTGCTGATTGCCAAAGTGTGCTAAATGAATTATTTCCGAGGTCTATAGTCTTACTTAGTTTAACACGTGCTCAATCTACCCAATGCTGAAAGTGTTTTTCACAGTTTCTTTCTTGCCAGTGCCACCAACTAATACTTTATGCTGGCAAATGTTTGATATCATAGCGTGATCCGCCTGAAACATTCAACTTTTACTGTCCGTCACCTTTATTTATCCAAACTGCTTTTTAATCAAAAGAAAACAACATTAAGGAGTAGTAGGACACATTTCACTCACAACTTAAAACATATTAGTAGCCATACTAAAATCAAATTTCAGAGCATGTTTATTTGTGGCTTGGATCAGCTACATATATTATTTTTCAAACTTGTAAAGAAGAAAGTACTACAGTATGCCATTTTCTTTTTACATCTTAAATACTGTATGTCTTACTACATGCACTTGCAAGTTGCAATATCCTAATGGCCCACCAGTGAGCCCCAGCCAACAGGTGAGAATACTGCACAACTAGTGATGCTTGTGAGCTTGTAGATCTGCTATTTTCAGAGTGCAACACCTGAGCGCAACCAAACATAAAAGGACTTCTCCACTAGTCCCTCCCCAACATGTTAGTCTAGTTTTTATTGTCTCCACCAGGCTGAAGGCATGGGGAGAGAGTATGTTTTGTACTCCGTCCGTGTGTGGCCTGGTGGAGACCTGTGCCCCGAGGGGCACTATAACTAGTTTGTTTCTGAAACAGTCAATCGCTCATTTGATTTCTGGGGGTCAACATTTCTGTAACTCTGACACAAACAGCTGAAATCATTTTTGACCCATTTAGACCTGAGGCCGATTCTAAATCCTGACAGTTTTCTGAAAAGCCCATGTTTCTATGTCAGTGGTGCTCAACCATTTTCATGTCTAGTAGTTGGGTCATCTGAAGAAGTTCCGTGACCGTGGAGAGCAAACCTTTGTTTCGCAATGGATTTGTCATCTATGAAGGTATATAAAAAAAATGAGCGGGGGTGTACTTCGCAAAAAGGTGGGGAAAATCTTTGAGAGCCCCAAATTCAAAATGGCAGCCCTCAGCCATACTAAAAATTAACTTTTCAATGGTTTGGCCTACAATGCTGCACAGTACATGATTTCTGACATTAATTGGGTCAGGGAATTCATAATTGATGTCATTTTATTGATTTGACACCTTCAAATTCAAGATGGCTGCCGATTTTTAGCTCCAAAAGGTCAATTTTTCAAAATCGTCAGAAACACTTTATTTTAGGCTTGAATGAAAGATATTCTCATGTTGAGTTAAGTTATGAACAGTACAATTACTAGTAGGCCTACACAGGGGAGAGGCAAGCTGACATGGTCACCCTGGTTCACTTCGATAATGTCATTAGCCCTGGCTGCAGTTTCCACCAGTTGTCCACACTCAGTGGTCATTGACATTTTTTTTTCTAAAAAAGGCTCCATGCTAAAGAGAGGTCATTTGACTGTTCTTTGTCTGACCTCTCGCCCTCGACCTGTCCGGTTGTCCGGAGTCACCTCCTACCGGCATAGCTCTCAGAGTTCAATGAGGTACACAAGCTCCCTTACCACGACAAGGTGAACAGTCACAAGGGATTTTTTTTTTTTTTTTTTTTTTTTTAAGGAAAACAAACAAAGGAAATAAGGGTGAAGGCAGAGAAAACTGACTTATAACTGGCCTATAAAGCAATCAAAGGTATGGCCCCTCCATACTCCATACCATGATCCGGCCCTACAACCCTTCCCGCTCGCTCAGATCAGCTGGAATTACTCTTCATCTGAATCTGTTGATTCTCCACACTGACTGCTCTCTTCATCACCACTACTCTCATCTGAACAGACATGAGGTGTGAGCTGCTGGGGCAAGGGTGGAAGGGTGTGACGCACTGGCCGGCACTTCCCATTCACTAGTTCCCAGCCGTGACCAATGGGAGAAGGATGCTCTTGCAGGTTGTAATGGAGCTGACAATACGTTAGGTAGTTTGTCCTTTTCAAGTGAAGATCCAAAGAGTCCTCATCAGGTGGGAGACGGATTGTACACTTTTTTTTCAGTTTGTGCCACTTGGAAGCCCTCAAGTTAATTGATGTTTCTCCCTCACAGTATATGAGTCGTGTGAGACGGTTTCTCAGCTCGTCATCTTTTATGTGTGACTGTGTGGCGCTTGAAGGAGCACCATCCTGAATGTGTACTGATTCTCAACAGGTTATTTGTTCTATCTGGATGCCTCATGTCCACACCCTGATTGCACCACACACATTTTGATTTGTCATGTAGACGCCCACCCACGGATGAACGCAGGTGCTTTGGTGATGGCCCCTCTGGCTGTTCATTACACAGAGTCTCGTCTAGCATTTCAGAATTTGAGCTCTGAGCAATGTCACTTTGCTTTTTTGCTCGTTGTCTGGCTTGCTCAATCAAACGTGTCGAGGAAATTGACAGATAACATGTTGAATGCATGTAGTGATTTCCTGGACCATTTTGCCATGGAGTGGTGTTGTAAATGTCACCACCAAAAGTCCTGACCAGTTATTGGCTTTCATTTGTAAGCCATCCCATTTAGGCTTGCCACATTTCAGGACACATTGATACGACATTGTGCTTTCTCTTTAATGCTGCATTCATGCAGGCTTGATCTTGGGGGGTGGGGGGGGGGGGGGGGGGGGGGGGGTGACTAACTTTTAAGTGTTAGCTATCAAGCCACATTTTTGTAACCATTATTTGAATTGGTTTTGCTGTTGAAAAATAGCCGATCTACAAGCTCATGCTTGTAAGACATTTGTAGAATGCTAGAACAGAACGTCTTCAGATGACCTAACTATTCTGTCTCTGTGGATCCATGCTACATGTGATAGTAACCAACAAGGAACTGAGGGCTTAAATAGACACAGGCTTAACTGGACACAGGTGAATACAAAAGGTAACTAGATTGCAACAATCTGCTTTATATAAATACCACATACTGTACGTTTTGACAAATAAATCGCAAGCCAATTCCAGTGCCATATTCCTCTGGACCTCCTTAATTCCGGGCATGGGAACTAATTAATTCTGTTACAGTTTGTGTGCACAAGAAGACACATTTCTGTAACTCATCTGGCGATATTTCAATGATATCAATGTACGTTTCTTGTTTCGCTATATGGATTAAGAGTGTTGTGTGCCAATTGGAAGTTCTCCGTTTTGGAAAGGCATGAAGAACCGTCCCTGTGAGCTATGGGAACGATAACGCATGCATGGCGCAGACAGGATAAGTTTCCCCCGACGACTTTCTGTCATGAATCTTTTGATCGTGAGGGAGCGATAAAGAGAGTACTGCCAGTGATGTACGTATCGATACGGAGGGCTGGATAATCGATAGGAGTATTGTGAAAAATTACAATGTTTTACTCAGCAATATGCAGAAACTAATCTAAAGTGTCAATCAACAGTCCCTGCATCTACTGTACTGTACCTGATGCTGTAGGTGAACGGAACACCCCCCCCCCCCCCCCACCCCGGTATTCCACAAGGAAGCATACTAGTCTAGTATCTATGTGTCTATTTCTCCCTGTCCATCTCTGCCTCCCTCCACAAGTCTTTCATCGCTTCCTCCTCCATTCCTCCTCTCAGATCAGTCCCCTGGGCTACTCAGGCAGAGGGATAGGCTTATCAGTTTAGCTTATCGGTGAGATGCCCAGACAAACAGCAAACAGTTTGACAGGCCGGATGCTTGAGTATTCAGACAGAGACAACTACAGGCAGGACTCTCAGTTTACACACACACACACACACACACACACACACACACACACACACACACACACACACACACACACACACACACACACACACACACACACACACACACACACACACACACACACACACACACACACACACACACACACACACACACACACACACACACACACACACAGAGAGAGAGGATATTTTTGACATATTGTTTTTATCCCGTGGAATAACGTAGAAGGAACACGTTATTCCAACCAGTTCCTTCCCCCTCCACCAGGCGCCCCGGCTGGCCAGGGCGAGGCAGTTTAGAGACCAGGATTACTGCATGTTTTTTGTGGGGGTACCTACTAGGCTACCTACTGTATAGGAGACAAGGGGAGAACATGCAAACTCAGAGAGAGAGAGAGAGAGAGAGAGAGAGAGAGAGAGAGAGAGAGAGAAAGAGAGAGAGAGAGATAATTGAGCTCAATAGATGCGTTTCCCACAGTACGTATTGTCTTAACAGAGATACAAGGTACGAGGATCTATGCCGTTTCCAGGCATTACAGTGGCTTGACAGACCTAAAAGCCAGCTTTTCCACATCTTGTCTCTTAAATTATCACAGAGACAGGCTACCACATGTTTTCCATTGGTATACAGAAAATAAATGTGATGCAAGAAAATGAAATCTCCTGCCTACAATGTGTGCATTGCTTGTGTGATACTCGAGTTAACTAGTTGCAAAGTACATTTTTTAAACATTGGTACTTTGTTTGAGCATTTCCTATTTACTTCTACATCTCAGAGGCAAATATTGTACTTTTACTCAACTGCATTTATTTGAAAACTTTAGTTAGTAGTTACTTTGTAGATTTTGATTATTATTACAAAACATACAGTAACTACTTCAGCGCTATATGGATTTCGACCATTTGAAAATAGCCGATCTACAACCTCACAATGCGTCACAATGCGTGAGCTTGTAGATCGGCTATTTTCAGAAGATTTTTTTTTACATTTGAAAACTTGAAACATTCTGTATAATGGGTAGGCCTACTTTTACTGTTGGTACATTGTCTGCCACCTATAGTGACAGTGGCTATAGTGGTACCAGTATGCCACCTAGTGACAGCTAGTGGTACTGTGGCAGTATGCCACCTAGTGACAGTGGCTAGGTACTGTGCCAGTGTTGTCGGGCAGATTCATTTCCGCAATACCGCCATGGGGAACTTCACTGTAACAATCGGCTATTATTAGCGTTAGCTCACACAGTTTATCTTCCGCTGGAAACGTTTAACGTCACAAATGACATCCGAAGTTCCGAACCTCGGATGCATCATGAAAAACCATGGACTGCAGCGCTCATAGTTGCAGAGAAATGAGGCATTTAAAATCTTTTACCTTTTACTACTTTGACTGGAGGTAAATGTCCAACCTGCATGGTGTATAGATGTGTTTCGTGGATTTGGAAATTTTATTTTGCTCCTGTGTTGGATGTTTTGTGTTGGATGTTGTGTGTGTGTGTGTGTGTGTGTGTGTGTGTGTGTGGTTGCAAAAGATACTGTGTTTGTGATAAAGTGTAATTGAATCTTGTCCACTGGTATGTTGCATTCTCAGCTCACTTGGCTGGGGAGTGAAGCATTAACATGACAATGTAAGGGTGTAACGATACATTTTAACGATACGATACGTATCACGTCACGATACATGATTGACGAAACGATATGTGGATGATTGGTTCATTATGGCGATCCGATCCGATCTGATGATTTGAAATCGATACAGTAACTATTTAAAATACATTGACATGATTTTAAACTAAGTAATTAAACCCCTCTTTATTTTTTCTTCTAAAGATTGCTAAATATCATGCACAAAAATGTAGTATTGATGCAATCGATTATTTTCATAGCAAAATGCTTCGATACTGATTATTTGCATTGCAAAACCATACGATATACATCATTTTTGATATACTTAGATTATTGAAATTAAAACAATTTTTCGATGCAGTTACTATATCGTTACACCCCTATAACAAAGTAATAAAGGCGCTGCATGTCCGCACACACAGATCAACACCTCCTCGGTCAGTTAGGCCAAAATGATGAACGCTACATTTAAAGGAGAATTCAGTGATTTGGAAAAAAACACGGTCCACCCTGGTAACAAGATGTGCACATGCACACGCTCTACAGTGGGGGGGGGGGGGGGGGGGGGACGGGACATGCAACAGGCCAACAGCACACACACCAAGGCCCGCCCCCGCTCGATCATGATTGGCGGAAGGCCCCTATCTATCCTGATTGGATGAAAGCCAAAAACGAAACCTAAGGTTTCTTGACCCCCAGGGTTAACTGGGGACAGGGAGGAACTCCTTATATGGTCATCACATTCTATAGTAGGGAGGATTATCACAACAAAACAAAAAAATAAGTGATATTTGAATTAAGTGAAAACACTGAATATACCTTTAAAAAATAAAAAGCATTACTGAAGCATATAATATTGTTGTTTTAGTTATTTTTCCAGTTTCTTTTGTTGCAATGGGACAGTGGAGGAACCCACAGGTAGTGGTGTTAATAATATCACTCATAACAACTAAAAAAAACAAAGTTAAAGGATATTGTGCATGACATAAAATAAAGAAATTATTTTACATAATACCTTTCACAAAATCAATTTTCCTGTGTGTTGCGCATTTTCACCTGTGTTTTTGAACTATAATTCCACCCAGTTCTCACAGAAATGACAGGTCAACCCATTCCAGTGAATAAGATGCCCAAAGCACTGATGCACTGATTCACTGCCTGGGGTTGCCATGGTTGCTACAGTAAAAAGAAAAAAGGCTACTTAGGATCAAAGCCACACAGGCACACATTGCTCCTCCTGAGACAGAGTGCTAAATTTGCGATTCATCTTGTGTACAAAGAACTGGGTCTTCTTGACCCTAATACATTTCTATTGCAAAATATAGCCCTTGATCTTACCTGTACTGCTG
This sequence comes from Protomyctophum parallelum, assembly GCF_964188405.1. Lineage (NCBI taxonomy): Eukaryota > Metazoa > Chordata > Actinopteri > Myctophiformes > Myctophidae > Protomyctophum > Protomyctophum parallelum. The sequence continues at coordinate 48,011,180 of NC_139700.1, forward strand.
TATGCTTTATTATTCAAGCTACAGCTTGCACTGTGCTTGAGTGTGTAGCTCAGCCTGAAGCTCAGACAAGAACGACATTGCCCTTGACCAGCATCCTTTGTCCTTTACCACCCACCCTTTAGATGGGTGCTAGATATTAGATGTTCTGGATTCCCGGGATTCAAATAAAAATCGTTGTTTCTGTATTCGTTTCCTCCATTTTTCCAATTCCATTTCCCAAGACAGACCACAATTTCATTTTAGCATGGTCTTTGACAGTGCAGGGTGGAAGCCTATACCTTTAGCATGGTCTTTGACAGTGCAGGGTGGAAACCTATACCTTTAGCATGGTCTTTGACAGTGCAGGATGGAAACCCATACCTTTAGCATGGTCTTTGACAGTGCAGGGTGGAAACCTATACCTTTAGCATGGTCTTTGACAGTGCAGGATGGAAACCTATACCTTTAGCATGGTCTTTGACAGCGCGGGATGGAAACCTATACCTTTAGCATGGTCTTTGACAGTGCAGGGTGGAAACCTATACCTTTAGCATGGTCTTTGACAGTGCAGGGTGGAATCCTATACCTTTAGCATGGTCTTTGACAGTGTGGGGTAGAAACCTATACCTTTAGCATGGTCTTTGACAGTGCAGGGTGGAAACCTATACCTTTAGCATGGTCTTTGACAGTGCGGGGTGGAATCCTATACCTTTAGCATGGTCTTTGACAGTGCAGGGTGGAATCCTATACCTTTAGCATGGTCTTTGACAGTGCAGGGTAAAAACCTATAACTTTAGCATGGTCTTTGACAGTGCAGGATGGAAACCTATACCTTTAGCATGGTCTTTGACAGTGCAGGGTAAAAACCTATAACTTTAGCATGGTCTTTGACAGTGCAGGGTGGAAACCTATACCTTTAGCATGGTCTTTGACAGTGCAGGGTGGAAACCTATACCTTTAGCATGGTCTTTGACAGCGCGGGATGGAAACCTATACCTTTAGCATGGTCTTTGACAGTGCAGGGTGGAAACCTATACCTTTAGCATGGTCTTTGACAGTGCGGGGTGGAATCCTATACCTTTAGCATGGTCTTTGACAGTGCAGGGTGGAAACCTATACCTTTAGCATGGTCTTTGACAGTGCAGGGTGGAAACCTATACCTTTAGCATGGTCTTTGACAGTGTGGGGTAGAAACCTATACCTTTAGCATGGTCTTTGACAGTGCAGGGTGGAAACCTATACCTTTAGCATGGTCTTTGACAGTGCGGGGTGGAATCCTATACCTTTAGCATGGTCTTTGACAGTGTGGGGTAGAAACCTATACCTTTAGCATGGTCTTTGACAGTGCAGGGTGGAAACCTATACCTTTAGCATGGTCTTTGACAGTGCGGGGTGGAATCCTATACCTTTAGCATGGTCTTTGACAGTGCAGGGTGGAATCCTATACCTTTAGCATGGTCTTTGACAGTGCAGGGTGGAAACCTATACCTTTAGCATGGTCTTTGACAGTGCAGGATGGAAACCCATACCTTTAGCATGGTCTTTGACAGTGCAGGGTGGAAACCTATACCTTTAGCATGGTCTTTGACAGTGCAGGATGGAAACATATACCTTTAGCATGGTCTTTGACAGCGCGGGATGGAAACCTATACCTTTAGCATGGTCTTTGACAGTGCAGGGTGGAAACCTATACCTTTAGCATGGTCTTTGACAGTGCGGGGTGGAATCCTATACCTTTAGCATGGTCTTTGACAGTGCAGGGTGGAATCCTATACCTTTAGCATGGTCTTTGACAGTGTGGGGTAGAAACCTATACCTTTAGCATGGTCTTTGACAGTGCAGGGTGGAAACCTATACCTTTAGCATGGTCTTTGACAGTGCAGGGTGGAAACCTATACCTTTAGCATGGTCTTTGACAGTGTGGGGTAGAAACCTATACCTTTAGCATGGTCTTTGACAGTGCAGGGTGGAAACCTATACCTTTAGCATGGTCTTTGACAGTGCGGGGTGGAATCCTATACCTTTAGCATGGTCTTTGACAGTGCGGGGTGGAATCCTATACCTTTAGCATGGTCTTTGACAGTGCAGGGTGGAAACCTATACCTTTAGCATGGTCTTTGACAGTGCAGGATGGAAACATATACCTTTAGCATGGTCTTTGACAGCGCGGGATGGAAACCTATACCTTTAGCATGGTCTTTGACAGTGCAGGGTGGAAACCTATACCTTTAGCATGGTCTTTGACAGTGCGGGGTGGAATCCTATACCTTTAGCATGGTCTTTGACAGTGCAGGGTGGAATCCTATACCTTTAGCATGGTCTTTGACAGTGTAGGGTGGAAACCTATACCTTTAGCATGGTCTTTGACAGTGTGGGGTAGAAACCTATACCTTTAGCATGGTCTTTGACAGTGCAGGGTGGAAACCTATACCTTTAGCATGGTCTTTGACAGTGCAGGGTGGAAACCTATACCTTTAGCATGGTCTTTGACAGTGTGGGGTAGAAACCTATACCTTTAGCATGGTCTTTGACAGTGCAGGGTGGAAACCTATACCTTTAGCATGGTCTTTGACAGTGCGGGGTGGAATCCTATACCTTTAGCATGGTCTTTGACTAAGCAGTCTACACACACAAAGACATTACACAGTCCTGTTCAGGGTATGAGCAGTCTACACACACAAATACATTACACAGTCCTGCTCAGTGTCTAAGCAGTCTACACACACAAAGACATTACACAGTCCTGTTCAAATGTTACATTTTTAAATATGCAAATGAGGAAAATATGCAAAATAATCGAAAACAATTTCTGTAGCCAATACGGATACCGAATACCGATACCAGAGAATAATATTAGCAGACTCCTCACTCAGATGTGCACTTGCAGTTTGGGCAACTCCAAAGCAAACTCCACATGTACCTTACCCCTGTGCATATTTGCCGATACCGATATGACCAAAAAAGGGCCGATCCGATACCATGGCCGTGGCTCCCTGTCCCTGAAGCAGGGTTGGAGGGAAGTTTGTTTGAATGTGGTGTGATATGTGAGAAATATGAAATAGATATTGCAGGAACAAAACCCAATACATTATTATGTTTTCAGATGAAATAAAGTGGTGCACCGGTTTCTACAGAGTGCTACAGTGTACACTGGCAAGCAAGCCACACACGCTCCAGCTAATGCCCACTTCATATGCTTTTACCACATGTACATTTTGTTGTAAAAGGCTTTACTCAAACAAACATTTTCCTGCCTTGATCTCCGACACAAAACGCCACAATGGGAACTATGCACAAAGACGCATTTCACACACCGTTTTACTTCAGATTCTGGTGCACTCACTGTTGCACGTCACAGAAATAGCAGATCTATAAGCCCACCACAATAAAGAACATAAATATAAACTAGAAAAAGTGCCCGCACAGGTCTCCACCAGGGCAGGCCAGGTTGTGGCCTCCTGGTGGCGCTATAATAGGCCAATGGGAAAAGGGTGCCATTTGTTCTTATGCCTTTGATAACAAATGGATGATTTGAGGCATTTTGTTTCAAAAATGTGTTTTGCAAAAATCCACCTGTTGGTGGTACAGGCCAATACATTCCTCGGCCTAGTAGGAGAGTGCGTGGAAGATTCCACGTAAATTGCACACTGCGTTCTTGATTTGAGGCTTTTTGTTCAAAACGGGCCAATCCTGGAAACTTTGAAAGCCAATGTTAACCAATTAGGATGGAATATGAAATATCGGACAGATCCATGACCATGACTAACACATGACTATAGTGTAACGATTTGCGGGATTTCTGGACAGAATCTGGAGGAGTAATATAAAACTAGAAAATTCGCAATTTAAAAAAATTGCAGAGTGTGGTTGCCGCAGTGGCTTACATATGCCCCTCCCACTAATATTGCCAGCCAATTACAATTTCAAGTCACGCCTTAGATCATGCGTAAGTAATTCGGAGGGGATTTAACCCCCGAAATTCATGTTTTTGCGACAAACGGTTACATTTCTCGCATTTGCGGCGCCCCCTATGGATGAAAATGGAATTGCTTTTAGAACTTGGTTGATTGAACCACCCCGGACATGTGATTCAAATTTGGGATGGATTGGACATTCCGTTCGTGATTTATGGCATTTTTGTGATATAGGCCCCTCCTACTAACTTCGGAAGACGATTACGGCCGAACGATACGCACTACCAAGCATTTGGTGTTTTAATCGGATATGTCCAGAGATCATGTGTGCCGATTTCTGTGAGATTTGGACAAAATATGTAGGAGGAAAAGCTAAAAGTTTGTTTTGGACAAAATTAAAAATGGCGGAAAATCCATCATGGCGGAAATGGGCGTGGGGAGATGCGGCATGACCCAAGGAATCCAGGGAACAAATAATTTTGATGTTACGACCTACGGTTCAAGAGTTATAAGCCAAAAGGTAAAGTGGGCTGTTATAGCGCCACCATGAGGCCGACCTATAAAATTATAATTTTAATTAATTTTAGTGATAATTAAGAAATATCCCTAAAAGTTTTGTAACTATAGTGATTACAGTCTCCGAGGAAAAAATACTTGAATGTGATTTTTTGGCGGGAAATCTATCTAGACGCAAATGGGCGTGGCCTATATAATTTTAGTAATTATTATTAATCTCTCCTCCAAGTCTTGTAAGTATAGCCCTTACGGTCTCAGAGGAAAAAATACTTGAAAGTGAGTTTTTGCATTTTCCCATTCATGTCTATGGGGAAATTTAATGCACTAATTAATTCATATCAATTAAACTATCCAACAAATTATCCCAATACACGCACACGATTCCCGATGTAGCCCGTCGTTTTGACATATGGCTCGAGTGCGTGCGACAAAAACTGTGGGAGGTATAATGCGGCAAAATAAAGTTTATCTATAATAAAAACATAAACTAGAAAGAGGCAATTCTGGGAAATTGCAAAGTGTGGTTGCCCACATCGCACCCGTCGAAAATGGAATCGCTTTCGTCTCTGCGTTGATGAAACCACCCTCGACATGTGATTCAAATTTGGGATGGATCGGACATTCCGTGCGTGAATTGTGGCGTTTTTTGTAAAATAGGCCCCTCCCACTAACTTGGGAAGACGATTACGACCGAACTATACAGAAGATCGCTGTTTTAATCGGATAGGTTGGCTGATATAGGCCCCTCCCAGTAATTATACCAGCCAATTACAATGTCAAGTCATCCTTTGTGATCATGCATAAGTCATTCAAAGAGGATTTCCCCCCCCCAAAATCATGTTTTTGCAACAAACGGGTATAGGCCCCTCCCAGTAATTTTGCCAGCCAATTACAATGTCAAGTCACCCTTTGTGATCATGCGTAAGTCATTCAAAGGGGATTTCCCCCCCAAAAGCGTGTTTTTGCAACAAACGGGTAATTGTTTTTGCAATTGTAGCGCCCCCTATGGATGGAAATGGAATTGCTTTTGGCTCTGTGTTGATTAGGCCATCCTCAACATGTGATTCAAATTTGGGGAGGATTGGACTTTCCGTTCGTGATTTGTGAATTTTTTTGTAAAATAGGCCCCTCCCACTAACTTTGGAAGCTGATTACGGACGACTGTGCTGTTTTCATCGGATAGGTCCCGAGATCATGTGTACCGATTTCTGTGAGATTTGGACAAAATCTGTAGGAGGAGGAGAAAAAAGTGTGTTTTGAAGAAAATGCTAATTTGCTGCAAATTTGTTCTAGACGGAAATGGGCGTGGCCTATATGGGGAGATGCGTCATGACCCAAGGAATCCAGGGAAAAAAACATTTTGATTTTACGACCTACGGTTCAAGAGTTATACCCAAAAATGTAAAGTTGGCTGTTATAGCGCCACCATGAGGCCGACCGATATAGTTCTAAGGTAATTAATTTTAGTAATTATTATGAATCTCTCCTCCAAGTCTTGTAAGTATAGCCCTTATGGTCTCAGAGGAAAAAATACTTTTGCATTTTCCCATTCATGTCTATGGGGAAATTGAATTAATAAAAATTTCGGGACTGTAGCATATTGTAAACAAAAGTAGAAAATGCATTAAAGCTGAAGTAAAAGTTAAAAAAAAGTATGAAAATGTGTAAAAACTATAGTTTAAGCAGAATAGAGTATGTGGAAGTTGTAGAAGTGTTTTTAAAGTTTTTTTTTTTAATTATAAACGTGTGTGTGTGCGTGCGTGCGTGCGCTTGCGAGAGCTGTGTAAAGGCCAGCCAATAGGAAGACAGGGTGTGTGTGTGCGTGCGTGCGTGCGCTTGCGAGAGCTGTGTAAAGGGCAACCAATAGGAAGACAGGGTGTGTGTGTGCGTGCGTGCATGCGTGCGTGCATGCTCTTGCGAGAGCTGTGTAAAGGCCATCCAATTGCACAAATAGCAGACCTACAAGCCCACAAGGTATCGCAGAGCAACTCATTGAGATCTTGTAACTTTAATTTCAGCCCTGTAATTAAGCCCTTATACAGTATGTCTCAGCTGTGGAAGTGTAAAAGACAAACACTATGGCCCTCATTTATCAACCGTGCGTACGCCAAAATATGGGCGCACGCCGAAATTACCGACATTTTCGGCATTTAACATTTCCGGCAAAGCTTGAAATTGAACTTGAGTAGGACAAATAGTCACGTCTACTCTTCAGCTGGCGTACGCTGTTTTTCTGTTTTACTCAAGCGGAGCAGCCTTGTCTGAACTGCTGAGAGGCTGTCACAGGCATCTAAACATATATGTATTCACTCCTAAAATGTTTATATAAAAGGTATGTATAATGTATATGGGCTACATGTAAAAAAAAAAAAAAAAAAAAGTTAAGGAATACATGTGTCATATGAAATTAGTAGGAGATAAAATCGCGCAATTAAAAACAATGTTGCAAGAGATGCTTAAGCCATTTAAACAGTGTTTTGCATGAGCGCATACATGTGAGGATTTGGGCTGTCTGTGCTGAAATATTTCCATGACGGGACGTTGGAGAGTATAGTGCAGCAGTCCCAACGTGGTATAGCCTACTGTAGCCTAATCTACAGCATGAAGGCTGATGTCTTTCTTACGGTATGTGCAATATAATAAACCCGACGCGTCGCTCAATGCCAAATGTACCGTGCCAGGCTCCCAGCGCAAGTGGGAACTGCATCGGAGATATATAGGTATATTACCCAGCCAAGCAACCACCAGCCACATGAGGCTATATACGGTTTTTGCTGCACATTCATATAATGACAGTTGACAGCCCGGCCGGCGGCCACTGCAGTGACTAACGTCTGCGAGGCAATCTAAATAGACTGTCGAACGTCGGAACGTGCATGGTCAGTTGGTCACGGACGGACCACTGTGATAGAGAGAGACAGACAGACAGACAGACAGACACACTGGACAGGAGGAGCACCTGCAAAACAGCAGCGTGTGTGTGCCTATTTGTTATTTAATTATGGTTCACAGGTTCAGGTTTTCGTTCACTAATATATCTTGTTGTATATTAAATTAAAAATACTTTAAGGATTTAATATACAACTAACAACACACAGTGAAACATTGCGATATGTGTGCGGGGGGTGAGGCGGGCAGCAAGGGAAACGAAGCGAGAGGAGAAACAGACAGCTTTATTTAATGTGTCATGTAGGTGCGTGCGTGCGTGGACATGACAGCAAGGCAAGCGAGGTGAGAGGGAACAGACAGGGTAGGCCTACAACTTTATTTAATTCATGCAGGTGTTCGTTGTTTATTTATTTAACAACACACCAGTTAGTTGGGCTTGCAAGTTGCGTGTGCGTGCAGCTTGTGTGCGTCTGTGTGTGTGTGTGTGTGTATGAGAGAGGGGGGTGAGGCGGGCAGAAAGGCACGGTAACCATGGTTTCCAGATCGTATAGCAGTGGTTCAGGTCGCAAAAACGAGGGCGAGGCTTGATTTCTTAGGGCGTGCCAGATCAAATTCAGCCGTGACATTTATTAACGTGAGAACGAAATTAAGGAAGGATCAGCTGTTTGCGATCACTTTATAAATGCCGTGGAGACGTGGGTGTACTACGAAACCTGCACTCGAATTTGTGGCAGATTTTACACTCGATTGATAAATGAGGGCCTATGACTGGGAGTGGCGCGCAACTTGAAGGTCTTGATCTTGAATGGTCTTGAATGGTCTTGAATGGGGGGAAACTATGCCCGAACAAATTGCTCTATCGCAAAAAGTAAAAGTCGAATGCAAATATTTTTTTCGCTGTGAGTGGCCTGAGATATTGAGGTACACCATGTGCGATTGTGGTGTTGGTACGATCGAAAATGTGGTTATAAGAGCGAGTTAAGAATTGTCATCGCGATAATTTCCTCGTAAGGATTTTACAATGGAGGTCAATGAGAAGCTTGACTGTATTTGTGTCACTTAAAAGGCCGTAGTTCACATTCTGTATGTCTCTGTGTTTTGGTGGTCACATTGTGTGAAAGAGGACATGTGTGGCTACAAAATGACCAAAGAACATGCGTGTAAAGTGAATATTTTGGCCGGGACGGCAATTTGTTTGGTAAATTTTCAAGGAAAGATTTTCTGTTCCCCTACTCTAGTGAAAGAAGCCCAGCACTCTAAGTTGGCACTAATTAGGCGAAACGGCCTGCGATTGAACTGCGATTTCGGAAAAAACGTTTAACGTATTCGAATACGGTTTGAACCACGAAAAGGTCCAGAGTCGTGTGAGCTTTCTAAAGTTTAAATCACGTTTCTACGACAAAGTATGCCAGAGTAATGAGGCTGCAAAAGTGAGGTTGATTTAGAGATAAATCCCATACATTGTCAATGGGAGGAAAAAACTATAAATAAAGTTAAATATTTGAAAAAGTATAAACTTTTTCAAAACAACTTTTTCACCAATGAAAGTTCAAAGATAGATGAACATTATAAAGTTTGAATGAAGTTTCAAAGTGAAAGTATGACGGAGTAATAAGAGCTCAAAAAAGTTAACTGTGAAAAATGGGACCTTTCTTCCATCGACTCTCATTATAAAGAATGTAAAAATAAGTTACAAAGTATAAAAAGTATAAAAAGTATAAAACTTTGTAAAAATAAAAATACAAGCACACATCACTGCAAAGAGCTGAACAGTTTGAAGTTTGAACTAAATGTCTAGTGTAAAGTATGTGGAAGTAGTTAGGTCACAAAAAAAAGGGTGGAATAAAGAATAAATAAATATAGGCTGGCAATAACTATTGTGTGCTCGCTGTGGCGAGCCCACAATAAAAGTATGCAGCAGACAGGTCATGACAGTTTGTTTCTCATTAACCAGACCTCTGAGATGACCCCTCTTTAGGCCTATTGTAATTGTAACTTAACTCAGCATGAGAATATCTTTCATTAAAGCCTAAAATAAAGTGTTTCTGACGATTTTGAAAAATTGACCTTTTGGAGCTAAAAATCGGCAGCCATCTTGAATTTGAAGGTGTAAAATTGGTCAAATCAATAAAATGACATCAATTATGAATTCCCTGACCCAATTAATGTCAGAAATCATGTACTGTGCAGCATTGTAGGCCAAACCATTGAAAAGTTAATTTTTAGTATGGCTGAGGGCTGCCATTTTGAATTTGGGGCTCTCAAAGATTTTCCCCACCTTTTTGCGAAGTACACCCCCGCTCATTTTTTTTATATACCTTCATAGATGACAAATCCATTGCGAAACAAAGGTTTGCTCTCCACGGTCACGGAACTTCTTCAGATGACCCAACTATAGGACCCCCAGAATTACCCCTATTTGGCCTTGAACCCCCATCTGAAAATATGTTGTTCCAGGCACCCCCCAGTTTTCAAAAAACAGCACTATGGGCTTGTACATCTGCTATTTTTCAATAGTGCGGCACTATGAGCTTGTAGATCTGCTATTTTTCAATAGCTAAAGTATAATATGATGCTTAAAACACCAAAAGGGGTCCAGAAATGTGTTAAATGAGCATTTGTATAGCAACACAAATTGACATTAATATAACATTACCCTCAGTTAAGTTAAATATTCTAGTGAGGGGGGGGGGGGGGCTGTTAGAGCATGAACCAGACCATACAGTATTGACATTGAGAGTTTATTCAGTCTTTGCAGATACAGGTATGGCAGTGGTGAATGACGGATGAGTGATGATTTGACAGGCAAGAGAAGGAAATAAATAACAATCAATAATGGGGATAAGTCAGGCGTAATAAACAGTAGGAAACATAGGCAATACAACGATTAGGATATATAGGAAAGCAGACTTACATTAATGCATCATTATACAGCAGGGTTCCCCAATTAATTTTCCTCAAGGGCCATATTTTGACTAGCGTACCAGGCTGGGGGCCGAGTCTGCACGCGCGAGGTCGAGGTCTTGCCCTGAAAATTCATTTTCAGGGCAAGACCCCATTTGAAAAGGATGCCCAGTTTGACATGCATAGGCTACTGACCCCCATTCAATGCCATTTATATCTGGGACCCTTAAAAAATTATTTCATGGGCCACAAGGGGGCGCTCTGTGGGCCGCAAATGGCCCGCGGGCCGCCTATTGGGGTACCCTGGTATACAGGCACATAGGAGTTGTGGTGCTGCAAGCACCTCTCAGTGAGAGACAAATGTTTGTATGCTGCCTAGTTAGGCCTATATATATCCCTCAGGTGTGCAGATTATTAGCCCCACCCACACCACCAACAGGCAAGTATTGAATTAAAGCTGCAATGAATAGACAGGCCATTCAGAAAAAGTTACATCCAACCAACTATGTTCAGAGAAACAGCAGAGACAGTTTTTAAATGAGATGGACATGTATATGATAGAAAACATTAAAAGCATCTTAACACTGGTGAAATAGTGAATTTCATATTTAATGTAAACATACAGCAGGACTAAGGTGAGACAGTCAGCAGGTTACAGCGCTGTAGGGCTTCGAACTCTATATCCAGGCAGAAGCTTGGATAGTACACTACCAGCATGTCTTAACTTGCATGTGAATTCAGAAATATAAGATAGCCGATCTACAATATATCCTAATAATTAACCCTATAACCTTAACCCAATTTTCTATTGTACATGGTCATTACAGGTCAATCGGTAAACAATGAAGGAAAGCTGTGTTGGTGCTTGATCAAGGCAGGCTAGTCTTATCATATTTTATACCTTTTCACCCACAGCGCCTGGAGCATCAGCTTGGACTCAAGCCGGGGTCTCATCAGCCGTGGCCGGGTTGCCTGGAGGACGGTGTCCTGTTGCGAGATGTTATAAGTCATAATAGTACCCAGGGCTGCCATGTCTCACCCCTTGGAGAAGCCCCTGACTGCAGCTTGCAGATCGGGGAGGAGCTGATGGTGGGCGGAGTTAAACAGTGATTGTGGGTGTAGTTAAACCATCAACCCCTCCCATTCTGGGCAGGGTCGAACCATTTAAAAGTTCCCCCGCGGGCGTCCTACTGTTTCCGGGTACTACTAGCACTGACCCCATGAGTCGAAGCAGCAGTCAAACAACTTCAGCAAACAGCAGTTACTATTCTTACTTACAGTTACTATTCTGTCCCTATCGGCTTCGTAACTCGGACGGCGCTGAGTCGGGTCTGACGGCCTTCGCACCGCTCGGCACGGCGACTCGCTCGGCTAGCGCCTCGCTCGGCGGTGCCTCACGGGGCTCATGGCCGCCAGACACGGCGCGCCTCCGTACTTATGGGAGGGGTTGATGGTTTAACTCCTCCCACCATCAGCTCCGCCCCGATCTGCAAGCTGCAGTCAGGGGTACTAGACCCCTTGAGTGTGACAGTCACGCAATTTAACCCTTTACCACGTACCACACCACACATGCCATTTCACACGCATTATAAATAACAATTTTCTCCGCGGCTCCGCCGCGTAATAACGCGCGCTCATGTGTGCGTCCTCACAAACGGTAAAATAGCCGATCTGCATGCAGCGCTGATATATGCAGTAGGAGGGTAAACAGTGGACCAAATCGTCAGCAGGGTCCCTGACTGTGACGCATGGAAATGAGCCATGCAGAGTTTAACATCGCTTCGAAATATTTTTCATGGAAGACAATATAGCCCCCACAAGTTACAACAAGTGAGGTGTGTGGCGTCTCTTGCGTGATATGAGGAAGTGGAACGGTGCCAGTAGCCCGTGCACATTATAGGGACAAAGTCATGTGTGTGTGTGTGTGTGTGTGTGTGTGTGTGAAGTGGAGGGGGAGGGGGAGGGGCCGCATCGTGACTTGTTTCTGTTCAGAGAGAGAGAGAGAGAGAGCCCACAGATGTGTTTGAACTAAGAAAATGTAAAAATAAGGCATTTTCCCACATTCCAGTTGTCTGACTTTTTATTTCACAACATATTCCCCAATTTCCACTGAGATTATGGGGTGAATGAATGTGGCCAGACCCATCTTCTCTTTCTGTCATAGTGACAATGTCCAAATCAGATCATGTCCAAATCAGGTTCTCCAATCTCCAGTAGTCTCTTCAGTTTTTTGAAGATGTTTTGAGTGGTGCAACCACTGACCACTCGCTTACACGCTATGTGTGTGGCTGGCTGGGTCTGAGCACTATGCGTGTGGCTTGCTGGCTGGCTGGGTCTGAGCACTATGGCCCTCATTTATCAACCGTGCGTACGCCAAAATATGGGTGCACTGTTACGACTCACTGAGTCTAGGTTGGTTATGAGGAAGAAGGCAAGATGGAATAAGCCAAAGTTGTTTTATTACTTGACTTTCTGTGGCATACAGAGTGAAACGATAACATATATTACAGGTGAACAGGGTGAGCAGGCTACGCAGGACCATAAAGCAAAGAAAGAAACAAAATACCCTAACACTGCACCCTATACTAGACCCCCCCTCCCAATACTGACTATCTGACTGGTACACAAAAGAAAACGCTAACTGACTACTCTATTCTTATGCCTACCATCAAACAAAAGTACAGGTGAAGGTGCCTGCCTAACGAGCTATAAGGTGACAATGGTGAAATACTAATATAAGAAATTACTACCTGTTCGTGAATGACTCACAGTTATATGAAAGCACTTTAAGTAACTTTCAGTGTTCTCTCTCTTACGAGGTTGCTTAATATATACTGTTGTACAGAACCAGATTCAGGACTTCTCTTCCCTACACGGAGGGCGCGCTGTCACTTCCCTACTCTAGGAACAAAAATGACAGTCTGACAGCGGCCCGGAACGCTGTCTTCAGTTTGGCTTTATGCCATCAGGCGAGACAGGGTGGAGGCGCTGGTTGGACGCGCAGGATGGGAGGCGGCGGCCAAGGGTGGAGCGTAGGGAACGCTCCCCACCACTGGCGGCGCAGGACGGATCTGCAGGGACGACAAACAGGGCGCGCGCACAGACAAACAGACATATAGCAGACCCGCGCCCCGACATCCGTAACACCCCCACCCTCAAGAAACAAACCATGGGGTTTGTTCTGAAGTTACAATTAAACATAGCATCAAAAAAAAACAGTAATGTAATATCAAAAATATGTACAAATACAAACCTACAGGTTAAATCCCATTTAACCACCCCACACTCTAGACAAGGCGTCAGCCAACACATTGTCTTTTCCCTTCTTGTGCTTTATCTCCAAGTTGTACTCTTGCACTATTAAAGCCCATCGCATGAGTCTTTGATTATGGTTGTACATCCGTGACAAGAACACCAACGGGTTGTGATCTGTAAAAACGATCACAGGTAAGGAACTGCATCCTACATATACATCAAATAATTGGAGTGACAACAGCAACGCCAAAGCTTCTTTTTCAATTGTAGAATACCGGAATTGGTACTTAGTAAACTTGCGCGAAAAATAGCAGACTGGATGGTCCACTCCGTCACAGTCCTCCTGGATAAGGACTGCACCAGCCCCGACAGCACTCGCATCAACTTCAAGTTTAAAGGGCCGATCGAAATTTGGAGCAGCGAGTACTGGGGCATTACACATGAGCGATTTGACGCTCCCGAACGCATGCTGACAATCATTAGTCCACACGTAATTTGACTTGGGACTGAGCAAATTGGTGAGAGGGTATACGACAGTAGAAAAATTTCTACAAAACCCCCTATAATACCCGGCTAGACCGAGGAATCTGCGAAGCGCGCGGCGCGTCTGAGGAGCTGGGTACTCCTTTATCGCAGCAACCTTTGCCTCCAGTGGGCGGACTTGACCTTGACCCACTTGTTTTCCGAGGTACGTTACCGTGGCTTTTCCAAACTCGCATTTGGCGAGATTCAATGTTAGCGAAGCCTGGGCTAAGCGCTGAAACACTTGCCCCAATGTGTGCATGTGATCACTCCAAGTAGAATTATACAGAATCACATCATCCAAGTAGGCGTTAACATTAGGCACGCCTGCTAGTACAATGTTAATGAGCCGTTGGAATGTTGCCGGCGCATTGCGCATTCCAAAGGCCATGACATTGTACTGCATAAAGTAGTCTGGTGTCACAAATGCAGAAATGTCAGAAGCACGCTTAGTTAACTTAACTTGCCAGTAACCTTTTAACAGGTCTAACTTTGTCACATAAGTAGCGTTACCCAGATTGTCAATACAATCTTCAATAAGCGGCAAAGGAAAAGAGTCTGACACAGTTACATTATTCACCTTCCTGTAATCGGTGATGAATCTAGGTGAACCATCCGATTTCAGTTCAACCAAACAAGGGCTGCTCCAGGCACTAGTGCTGTGTTCCGCCAAGCCATGTTTAAGCAAATATTCTGCTTCATCTTTCATCATTTTTCGTTTTGCTGGATTCGCACGGTAAGCGTGCTGCTTAATGGGTTTGGATTGAGTGACTTCTATGTCATGTTCTAACACCGTTGTTTGGGTGGGAACATCGCCAAATATCATGGGATAAGCGTTAACCAAATCAATCACATCATTACGTTGCTCGTCAGCCAAATGAGCGAGATGAGAAGGCAACTCTCTTACCATCTGAGAATTAGGCAGTCGTGCACTCTGCTGCAGAGTGGGACGTAATACCAGTCCATCATCACAATCAGACCCAGTAGGTGAATCAGCCACAATCAATGCCGACACACCAGAACACACAGCAAGTTTAGCCGGAACAGCACTGGAGGGAGCCCTGGAATGATAACATTTTAACATGTTAATGTGACACACACGAGTTTTGCGCCTCCTGCCAGGAGTGCTTATGACATAATCCGTTGCACTCAATTTTTCAAGAACCTCATACGGTCCTTCAAAACGGGCCGAGAGCGCCGAACCGAGGATAGGCAACAAAACCATTACTTTATCCCCAGGTTGGAAAAGTCGCGTGACCGCCGCTCGGTCATAGTAACGCTTCATTCGACCCTGTGATGCAGCGAGCGCATCTTTTGCAAATGAGCAAGCTCGGTGAAAACGCTCTCTAAATTTGCTGACATAGTCCAGTACATGTTTCCCCGAGTCTGGACTACAAGGAGCAGACATGAATTGCTCTTTTAGAACTTTGAGAGGCCCCCGAACGGTGTGACCAAAAACGAGCTCAGCTGGGCTAAAACCCAGTGACTCTTGCACAGCATCGCGTGCTGCAAACAATACAAATGGGATGCCCTCGTCCCAATCTCGCTCGTTCTCGAGACAATACTTGCGCAACATGGGCTTAAGCGTTTGGTGCCAGCGCTCCAGCGCACCCTGACTCTCGGGATGGTACGCGCTGGAAGCTTTGTGCTCAATGTTTAACATTTTCAAAACCTGGTTGAACAATTTGGACTCGAAATTTGAACCACGGTCCGTTTGCAAAACCTTAGCCAGGCCGAAAATAGCAAAAAACTTGTGCAAAGCCTTGACTACCGCTTTGGCTGTGATGGAACGCAAGGGAATAGCCTCTGGGAACCGAGTAGCTGCGCACATAATCGTGAGCAAATACTGGTTACCTGAAGCTGTTCTGGGTAGCGGCCCAACACAGTCCACAATTACCCTCTCGAATGGTTCACCTATTACAGGTATAGGATACAGCGGGGCAGGAGGAATAACCTGATTAGGCTTCCCCACCAGTTGACATGTGTGGCAACTCTGACAAAATTTTGACACATCAGATTTCATACCAGGCCAAAAGAAATGTTTCAGGAGCAGATTGTATGTCTTTGTGACACCGAAGTGGCCAGACCACTTACTTTCATGGGCCACTGACAACACCTGCTGGCGGAATACTGTCGGCACAACAATTTGGAAAACAGCACTCCATTCTAACCCTGCGTTAGCCAGCGGAGTCCATTTGCGCATCAGCATGCCATTATCAAGATAATATCCAACCTGATCAGTTTTAATGGCGTCTGACGTCATCAGCTCTTTGAAACATTTCCTTAGGCTCGGATCCCCCTTTTGAGCAACTGACAATGACTGTCGGGTAATGGGCACCTTGGGAACATTTGTATGTTCGGGAACAATTGTACACGGTACTTTGTCCGCTTTTTTCACAGTGCTAGTCTTAGCACTAGCATTATCAGATTTATTCCCCACCTTTTCATCTCTGAAAATCGGTCCTAGAATAGAATCTGACAGATCAACAGCATCGCCTAATTTGGCAGCTTGTGCACGCGTAATTACGCATGCCGGATACACCTTGGGCGTGGGAGAATACTCACTCACGTCATCAGGCACACCAGTCAGAGGAATAGAATCCAATACCTCAAGAGGAGGCGTCACCTTCCCACCTGCAACATCATTCCCCATTAAGAATGTAATCCCTTGAATGGGCAACTCAGGACAGACAGCAACAGGGAAAAATCCCGTGACTAATTTAGAGCTAACATGCACTCGGTGCAGTGCCCTTGGAACATATCCCATTTCTATGCCACGTAACACAGTGCTATAGCCACACGAAGTTTGTTCATTAAGTGGCAAAACCCCAGCTAGAATGATAGACTGTGAACCACCTGTGTCGCGCAAAATGCGCACTGGCTGCTGATCATTAGGATCCCCTGTCAGCGACACAAATCCATCAAAAGTGAACGGGGCAAAACATGAGTCAGTAGTGTCACATCCCTGAATGGAAACGGGTTCCGTTTTAATTAGCCCTATACCCTGTGCGTGACCTGCACCTGACTGCTGCTGTGGTGGTTTACCAATGCGCTTGTAACAATCAGCGATTACATGCCCAAATTTATGGCAAAAATAGCACTCCCTGTCATCCTTACGTGGAGACGATGACTTGGACGTGTTATTATGTGCCGCAGAACCACCTCGAGAATTAGATTTCTCCCCATGTGGACTTGGAAATCCAGTTTTGTGCGTGAGCACGAATTCATCTGCTAGGACTGATGCCCTTGAAAGTGATTCCACCTTCTGTTCATTTAGGTACATTACAATGCGATCAGACACCAAACATCTCTTGAACTCTTCAAGCAAAACCAACTCCCGTATCGCATTGAAATCAGTAGCCTTACATGATTCGCACCATTTATCAAAGAGAGAGCCTTTCTCTCTGGCAAACTCAACAAATGTTTGATTACCCTTTTTCAGATTTCTGAATTTCTGGCGATACGCTTCTGGAACGAGAGCGTACCCTGTCAGAATAGCCGTCTTAACCAAATCATATTGCAGACTGTCAGGTAGAGAAAGAGCAGCAACAATCTCTTGGGCACGGCCCTGAATTTTGCACTGTAGCAGCAGCGCCCATACATCTTTTGGCCACTTGAGCGCAGATGCAATTCTCTCAAATGCCGCAAAATAGCAGTCCACCTCAGACTCCCTGAAGGTTGGCACTAAAGCAAGATGCTTAGACACATCAAAGGTGGCAGGATTAGCAATTGGAACACCCGCAGGTGACATACCTGAGTACGGTGCGGTGCGAGCCCCTCGTTGTGCGTCGATTTCCAGCTGCTTTATCCGCACAGTAGTGTTTGCCTCAATCTCCAGTTTCTTTACCTGGAGCTGATGCTCAAGCTCAGCCTGTCGCATCTGCAAGTTCACTTTCATTTGTGCAATACGGACTTCAACGTCCCCCTTGGATCCATCTGGATCGGGTAGTGGCTCACGACCACCCCCATATTCATGTAGGCCTACCTCATGTGGCCGGATAGGCGCCTCAGCACCTTCCTTCTCACTCTCAGCGTCTGATTGATCGCCATCATCCTCCTGAACATCACCATGTTCTTTGTCTTGAGCGCCACCAGGCTCACTCACGGGCATACTCACCGCTACCTCGCCAGGCAACACCAGCAGGACATTCTTAATGACCAAACCAGCCAGAACGTGTGTCTTTAGCTCTTCCTTACTTGCCACCTTCGGTACGGGAATCTTATAATGGAAAGCTATTTTGTTCAAGTCCTCTTTGCGACAAGTATCCAACTGCATTAACGTTGGGCTGTTTACAAATGCATCCAAGTCAAATGGAGGTGCCATCTTTCTCTCTACCTGCGCCTTTACACAAACTTTACACAACCGTATGCCACTAAAAATGAAATAAATATATAGTCACACAACCAGGTTCCGTTAAGCTCCACGAGCCCCCATTCTGTTACGACTCACTGAGTCTAGGTTGGTTATGAGGAAGAAGGCAAGATGGAATAAGCCAAAGTTGTTTTATTACTTGACTTTCTGTGGCATACAGAGTGAAACGATAACATATATTACAGGTGAACAGGGTGAGCAGGCTACGCAGGACCATAAAGCAAAGAAAGAAACAAAATACCCTAACACTGCACCCTATACTAGACCCCCCCTCCCAATACTGACTATCTGACTGGTACACAAAAGAAAACGCTAACTGACTACTCTATTCTTATGCCTACCATCAAACAAAAGTACAGGTGAAGGTGCCTGCCTAACGAGCTATAAGGTGACAATGGTGAAATACTAATATAAGAAATTACTACCTGTTCGTGAATGACTCACAGTTATATGAAAGCACTTTAAGTAACTTTCAGTGTTCTCTCTCTTACGAGGTTGCTTAATATATACTGTTGTACAGAACCAGATTCAGGACTTCTCTTCCCTACACGGAGGGCGCGCTGTCACTTCCCTACTCTAGGAACAAAAATGACAGTCTGACAGCGGCCCGGAACGCTGTCTTCAGTTTGGCTTTATGCCATCAGGCGAGACAGGGTGGAGGCGCTGGTTGGACGCGCAGGATGGGAGGCGGCGGCCAAGGGTGGAGCGTAGGGAACGCTCCCCACCACTGGCGGCGCAGGACGGATCTGCAGGGACGACAAACAGGGCGCGCGCACAGACAAACAGACATATAGCAGACCCGCGCCCCGACATCCGTAACATGCACGCCGAAATTAACGACATTTTCGGCATTTACCATTTCCGCCAAAGCTTGAAATTGAACTTGAGTAGGACAAAAAGTCACGTCTGGTCGGGAGCTGTCGTATGCTTTGTCCTCACCTGTTTTACTGTTGTAGAACAGCGGAGCAGCATTGTTTGACCAGCTGAGAGGCTGTCACAGGCATCTAAACATATGTTTTCACTCCTAAAATGTATAAAACTAATAATACATGTTAAAAATATATTTTGTAAAAAGGATATTTCCAAGTGTGCAAGCAATTAAAAACAATGTTGCAAGTCATATAAGCCATTTAAACAGTGTTTTGCATGAGCGCATACCGGTAGCCCCCCCCCCCCCCCCCCCCCCCCTCCTACAATAGTTAACTTCCATGACATGGATCGAGAGGCATTTGCATAGCTATTAGCTGCAGCTATAGCTCTTCTTTTCGCAGATAAGTAAGCCTGGGACCGAGTCTATGCAGCTATAGTCAAGTCTACCAACCAACACCAACGGGTATGGCTACTGCAATCTACAGCCATGTCTTTCTCGCGTCCTTTTAATTAAGGATAAACCCGACGCGTCGCTCGAATGCCAAATGTGCCTTGCCGGCGTGCCAGCCAGCGCAACATGAGGCTGGTTTAGGCAGCACATTCATATAATTGACACTGCCCAGCCACAGCAGCGACTCGCGAGGCAATCTAAATAGATTGTCATAAACGTGCATGGTCACGTTTTAGAGACAGACAGGACAGGAGGCAGGAGATGCACCTAAAACAGCAGCGTGTGTGCGCGCCTATTTAATTGTTATTTAATTCATATGGTTCACAGGTTCAATTTACAATTTACAATTTAGGCATTTAGCAGACGCTCTTAATCCAGAGCGACTTACATTTAAGCAAGAACAAAAGCATGGGAATACATCACATAAAAGCATTTATCATGAGACATGCGTAAGCTAAGAAGGTAACAGTGGAATATCTATATGATGAAACTATACATACACTATACATAATAAACTATACATATTCACTACTATGCTATACATATGTACTATGGCGTGCTATGACTATATACAATACAATTATAGTGCTGTCTACATAACATGCTATAAGTCTGTGTCAAATGCTATCTAAGCCAACAGAAATGCTATCTAAGGGGTTAGGGTAAGTGCTATGGGCCATGATGGAGTCTGAAAAGGTGGGTTTTCAGGCTACGGCGGAAGATTGGGAGTGATGCTGCAGTTCTGACTGCAATGGGAAGTGCATTCCACAGTTTTGGAGCCAGGTTCAGGTTTTCGTTCACTAATCTATTTTGTTGTATATTAAATGAATGAAGACTTTAATAATTTAGGCTACAACAGACAGTAGCCTACAACTAACAACACACAGCAGGCGCGTAGCGTGGATCAAATGATTGACTGGGCAAATTAGCAGGGGGGGGGGGGCGCATCCCCGGCCGTTAGGTGTGAAGTGTGGACGGTTTGGGGCACCATTTAAAACAAAGGCGGCTTGCATGCTGTGGTTTACTAACCAGAAAGGCAAGCGAGGTGAGAGGAGAAACAGACAGGGTAGGCCTTTCTTTAATTCATGCAGATGTTCGTTCTTTATATATTTAAGATACAATAACACACCAGTTGGGCTTGCAAGTTGCGTGCGTGCGCCTGTGTGTGTGTGTGTGTACAGTATGAGAGGGGGGTGAGGCGGGCAGCAAGGGGAAACTTTTTTTATTTGCTTTTTCCACGTGTAACGGTTACCATGCGTTGTTTGGTCGTATTGCAAAACGTTCATGTCGCAAAAACGAGGGCGAGGCTTGATTTCATAGGGCGTGCCAAATAGATTTCAGCCGTCACATTTATTAACGTTGGAACGAAATTAAGGAAGGATCAGCTGTTTGTGATCACTTTATAAATGCCGTGGCGACGTGGGTGTACTACAAAACCTGCACTCGAATCTGTTGCAGATTTGACACTCGATTGATAAATGAGGGCCTATGTGTGTGGCCAGGCGGGTTGGGAGGGTTACTTTTAAAAAGGAATCCCCTACAGTTACAAGTTACTTGCTAAAAAATGTAGTCAGTAACGTAATCCCGATTACTCCATTTAAAAAGTAACTACAAGTTACTTTCAGTTACTTTTGGATTACTTTTAAGTAAAACTCAATTTAATTAGATAATACAAGTTTTACCATTGATAGACAAGAATGTTGAGCCTATGAAATTAAGATAAGGACAACTGAAATATGGTTAAGGTCATTTAATTGTTAAGAATTTGACCTCTCTGAACAGTTACATTACTGTAGAGTCATTGTGTCAACTTATAACAGATCATAAGAAAAATGCATCTTGACCTACAGAACCATTTTGATTGTTTGATCGACAACAACCAACAACTTTGACAACCAACAACTTTGACAACCAACAACTCCATCCATGTGTGGTCAAAGTGGAAAATAAAAACTATTTTTGACATTCCTGGCTGACACTCATTTAGATAGACATGGCATGAGTTTAAAACATTGACTAGACAATAAAGACTCATTTATAATAGTCTACAAAGAACTCAGCCCTATACAATTATATTTATACCCCGTAGGCTACTCTTTAAATAAAAAGCCTCATTGTATTTTACCTAAAAGAGAAGACTGCGCTACCCATTATTTATCCCCAATCCAATATATCATGTATGCTCTCCTATCTAGTATATCTGCAGTGTTGCCTGGTCTGATTATTATAAGCCACATTGGGCTTATTTTTCTGAAGTTGCTTGTAAATAATGGTAGAACGGTTGTGAGCCTGTAGATCGTCTATTTTCAAATAGCCAACATATATAAATATGCACATTGTTTAATGGACGATATATATAGCTTTGAAGTGCTCATGTGGCCTTTTATAGTGGCTTCTTTTGGGCTTGTTTTCATAGACCTGGTTGCTTATTTCTCTCGCAAATTGGCAACACCGCCCTGAAGCAGCAGCAGCCTCCACTGTGAGGATTTTACACAGAGTCAGAGAGGTGCGCGCTGCGCTCAACTCCAATCCATTCCGTTTGGTGTTATAATAATTTATAACTTGTTTGTAAAATTAACGAGGGGAAGGGGAGAATGTAATCCTCATGTAACCTCCGTTACAACACCCCCGTTACTGTAATCCAGATTACACATTTTAAAATGTACTCGTAAGACGTTACAGTTACGTTTTTTTTTACGATAGATAGATAGATAGCATGAGGAGGCTGTCAGTGCAGGGAGAGCAGCTGGCATGGAGGTGAAAACATCAGTGTTAAGGTTAAATATCAACGTTAAAACGGGCCAAATCCACATTAAAAAAGGCCAATTTTTGTGAGGATACCTGTGTTTTATGCGTTTATGCCAATTACTTCTGGCTCAGAGTGGTTTCTATTTGCTGTGTTAATTGGAATTAATCAAAGAGTACATCTCAGTACAGCTATTTACCCAAGTTATGATCTGACTAATTAAGCCTTTTGCAATCTATATTGGTGACGTTTGGAAATGTTTTATTAAATGCCAATACTGTGTACTTTTCTAAATAATGGGTTCCCCAATTAATTTTCCCCAGGGGCCATATTTTGTCTAGGGTATCAGACTGTGGGCCGGGGCCGCCCGCGGCAACCAAAATTGGGGTTTTAATTTTTAATACTATTTGGTTTTTATTTTAATACTATTTGGTAATAGTACAGCAGTTATTTTAACAGCATTTAAGTATGAAATGTGTTATTAAAAGTGTGGAGTCCCTCAGGGGTCCGTACTGGGTCCCAAACTATTCAATTTATATATCAATGATCTTTGCTCTGTGTCTAGTGCACTGAAGTGTGTACTATTTGCCGATGATACGAACATGTTCTGCGCAGGGGAGGACATTCAGCAGCTCATGATGGTCTTAACAACAGAAATGAATAAATACAAACTCTGGTTTGATAGAAATAAATTATCCTTAAACTTAAGTAAAACAAAATATATGGTATTCGGAAACCGCCAAATAACAATGGATATCCAGCTGACTATAGATAATAATAAAATAGAAAGAGTTTATGAAAACAAATTCTTGGGAGTGATCCTAGACCATAGGCTCTGCTGGAGACCCCATATAAAATATGTGGGGAACAAGATGGCAAAGAGCATCTCGGTTATAAATAGGGCAAAGCACCTTCTCAACCCCAGCTCATTGCACACGCTGTACTGCGCAATGATCCTACCTTACATAAACTACTGCTCTGAGGTATGGGGAAACACCTTCCAATCAACCATAAATCCACTAATTATATTACAAAAGAGAGCACTCAGAGTAATAAACAATGCAGGATACCGGGACCACACACACCCACTATTCATACAATCACACCTCCTGAAGTTCACAGATATGGTCAAGGTAAAAATTCTTCAAATCATGTACAAAGCAAGATATAAACAATTACCGGTAAATGTACAGGACACATTTCTAGATAAGGAAGGAGGATACAACCTTAGAGGACCACTGAACTTCAAGAAACCTGTGATGCGCACAAACTTAAAAACAAGGAGCATCTCATCTTACGGAGTCACACTGTGGAATGAGCTGGAGGATGAACTAAAGCACTGTGGAAACATAAACCAATTCAAGACTAGAGTCAAAAAAACTATCTTCGATAAATACAGAAGCGAAGAGTACTAATGGCATTACAAAAAGGGAACTATGACGTACTGTACTGTATAATTATATATTCTTATTACTATACTATACCATACATTATGAAATATATAAACATAGTCAAACCATATCACATATTATGAGTGGACCACTATTGGTAAACCACACCACATATGTATATATAATATATTATTATATGTTGCTTGTGTGTTATATATTATACCATTATTATCATTGTTATTGTTGCTGTCATTATTATTATTTACAGTTGTTATTAGTATATATGTATGTGTATGTATATATATATATATATATATATATATATATATGTATGTATATATGTACATATATATATATATATATGAGTGTGTGTAGATAAATGTACATACATAAGGACAGCATGAATGTATGTATGCACTGTGTAAGCAGGCACGGTCTGCTACACGTGCACAAATGGACTCCAGGGGTAGGGCCTGACAAGCCTATGGCTTCTCCCTAACCCTTTTTCGGAACGGACAGGACATGACCTATGGACACTATGAAAAAAAATATAATAATAATTAAAAAAAAAAGAAAAAAAAGAAAAAAAAAAAAGGAAACTGTGTGCAATGTATGAATGTATGTCCTCCTTCCGAAAATAAACTGAACTGAACTGAACTGAACTGAACTGAATAGTTGTAATTATTATTATACCACAATAGTATTTAGAAATGGACTTGATAGAATTCATTGTAGAAAACGATGACTCACGTATGTGGAGG
Organism: Protomyctophum parallelum; assembly: GCF_964188405.1. NCBI lineage: Eukaryota > Metazoa > Chordata > Actinopteri > Myctophiformes > Myctophidae > Protomyctophum > Protomyctophum parallelum. The sequence goes on from NC_139700.1 coordinate 48,035,750, forward strand.
GGAACATTGTGAGTAGAATCACTGCTGTAGCTCTCATGTTTTTTGATTGGTTCTGGGCTCATATTCACAACCTCCATATGAAGCGCTGCCTCGTCTATATTAGGGGCCAGTTTCTTTGCCTCTGACGTCCACTGGCCATCAGCTGAAATGAGGAACGGATCACGGAGGAAGAGAAGGATGTCGGCTGATAGTTTGCACCTGTCAAATCTTTCTCATCACTTGTGGTATCGCAGAGTCGGCTATTTTCTTTTTTTTCACAAAAAAGGAAAATGCATCTTTCTCCTGGAGAGATCTCATTCTAGAAGGCTCAGCTAGTCAACTTTACTCTGAAAGCCCAGATCGCCTCGTACATGTCTGCAACTGTGTGGTTTCTCCCCTGCAGTTGCAGGTTGAGCTCATTTAGTTGAATTTTTTGGCTCACTTTCAGGCCTGATAGAAACGTAAGCAGCTCCTCTCGCAGGTCACACGCAGGTCACACGGCCCTTGCTAAGCCAGCGCACATCATTACGCACGGCCCGGCAAAATAAAACAAAACTTATCAGTTGTTATCTCCTGGCTGTGTGCACATGTAGGAAGCGCTGTGCATGCGCCCCAAATCACGTATACAGGAAGGTCAGCCTGACCTGCTCAGGTGAACCCAGAGAGGTGTATGCTGGGGTATGTTGTCAAAATAGTGCTTTTTTAGGGTGTGGGTGTGTGTGTGTGTGTGTGTGTGGGGGGGGGGGGGTTATAATGATCGCGCACACTTTCTCTGTAATGTAAAATTTAAATGTATTTATATTTAAAAAAAAATATATATATATATATATATATCTTTTTTTAAATAAAATTAATTTTAATTTGATGACAGGCAGGGTGTGGGCCGGACAGGGTCCTCTGGTGGGCCGCAAATGGCCCGCGGGCCGCCTATTGGGGAACCATACAACCTTTTCAATAATTTTACCTAAATAAATACCTTTATAAAGGGTAAATTTGATATCGGCCGGTAGTTATTCAGTACAGCAGCATCAAGGCTCCTCTTTTTAAGGAGAGGCTTGACAACTGCAGTTTTCAGGTCCTCAGGAAAATTACCAGATTGAAGAGTATCATTTACAATATTTACTAGTTTTTTCACCAGACTGAGAGAGAGAGAGAGAGAGAGAGAGAGAGAGAGAGAGAGGGGGAGGGGGAGGGGGAGGGAGATAGAGAGAGAGAGAGAGAGAGAGAGATATATACGGACTTACGGAGGGAGGGGGAGAGAGAGAGAGGGAAAGTGAAATCCTGGCAACACACACACCAATATGATCTATTCTTACATGTATTTATGTCATGCATTTCACATATAAGGAGTTGGAGTTCCGGGCACTCCAATTGGACAAGGTCCAGATACAGACGGTATATAATGTGTGAGACTCAGGCATAGTTCTTCAGTACTTGTCCTTCCTCGATCCTTAGTACTCAACCCTACCCGGCTTTCCTACCCTTCTCCTTTTTGTTTTTGAACATCTTGTTAATCTCTTATATCAAATAAATGGACTCTTGTCATTTTAACTTTGCGACCTGTCCGACTGCTTCATTCATCATCGACGGCCGTGTCCTGAACAGACGATAATTATACTTCAGGTTGTTACTGGGATCGGTGTGGAGTGATTGATTCATTGATTGCGCGGTGGCGGCAGCCGGTCACTCAGGGGAGAGAGAGACGCTGAATCACTTTTTTGTGAACGCAAATCTGCGAGAAATGCACTGTAGTGTAGTTGGAAACAATTGCTCTCAACGAGGCTGCTCTCACGGTCCAACGCGTGGGGCACAGCGGTTTCAAAGACGGGGCATTTTCATCCTGGTGCTCCTTGAACCAGGCGAGTCTCTTTGGTGAATTCTTGATCAGAGAGAGAGAGAGAGAGAGACAGAAAGAGAGACAGACACACAGACACTCCAACATGCCATGCAACAATGACACTATAAGCGAGAACCTGGATGAATGTGGACGTGGTTTTTGGTATTTGAGTTTCCTCGTGAGTTATTGGAGTTTGTTGACGATCTCTATTGCAATGAATTGCTGCCTGCTATATTTGGCATTAAAACACAGATATCCCAGGCATCCTCAGTACACAATTTTGGCAAATCTAGCGGTGTGTGATTTTTTAGTAACCATTATTATATCGGTACATGTGCTGCCCAGTGTGGTGCAGGGGAAAACTGCAATATTAAGCAAATGGTGCATAAGTTTTGTACCAATATTTGGCGATTGCATTATAGCGTGCCAGCTGACTTGGACCTTACTGGCAGTTGAACGTTACATTTTTATCTGCCGTGGACTCCACTACCGCCAGATCGTCAGGACACGTCACATCCGCAGGGCTTTGGCAGTGATCTGGACCATAGTTTTGCTTTTGAACACCTACCATCAAGTGGTCATTCACTGCAAGTTGGATATAGCCACCAGGCCCTTGGACACGCTGATCTGTGACCCGTTGACGTTGGAGAAAATCACAGAGCTGACCTCCATAGACTTGTTGCTTCTTCGCGGTCCGCCTGGAAGCGTCCTCCTTTTGGCCATCGTAACCATCTTCACCTGCTACTTTTGGATCTTTATAGCGGCGAGGAAGGTGACACGGGATCTGTGTCAGAGCAACCATAGAGCAGCAATGCACGTGGGCTGCTACCTCATCATGTTCCTGGTGCAGTCGTTGCCGTTGTTTTCGTGGATCACGATGTCTGTCGTGGATCAGATTCACCCGGGGATGATACCGCAAACTCAAAGCCAACCTGTGATGATAATTATGATGATGGTCACTCCGTCAGCTAACGTGCTCACCGTGATCTGTTGCAACAAAGAGTTTAAGGAAGAATTGCTCCTTATTCTCTCCTTTAATGGTAGGTCTCGAGTGGGTCAAGAGCTTAGGGCTCCACAGGAAATTGAGATGAGGGAGCTGCAGCCGCCACAGATACAAGGACGGGCTGGTGATTCAAACGAACAATAGGTATTATTGTTGTTGTCATTGTTGTAGCGACTACTTCTTCCCATCAAATCTAATTAGAAGTATTGCTATGAGGCTGAGCTGTCGGCAGGAACTGTATGACGCGTTTCTTTCAATCAAATCCAGAAAGGTTCTTATTGTAGTTAAGGTGATTTATTGACAAATAAACAAGATCCAAAAATGTACTGAAATGTTGATAAATGAAAACGTAGGTATTAACGATCAGATAAACTTTTAAACGGTCAACAGAAAATATTGAGCCTAGAGCTCACCCCCATTCTCTCACTGAATGCCACTGCCCAGACACACAGCTGACATAAGTAAAGTGATTAGCAGACACACAGCAGGAGCTCATCAACCAGGTAAGGGCTGTGGCACATCGAAAACCCAAGCGTGGGAAAAATTTTACAAATAGAATAAACAACAAACAAAATGTATATTTTGGCTCCTACAGTCATTGTTATTATTGCTATTATTATTACTAGATTTATCTCTTATTGTTTGTTTTGTGTGATTTAATGAATACAATTCAATTCAAAAGAGCTTTATTGGCAACTAAATAATGTATTATGTAAGTAAATATTAAATATAATTAGGAATAGGATAAAAGTGTAAACAGAGCGGTGTTATATTGCAGCTTTGAGGGAAGACTTAAACTAGGGCTGGGACTTGATTAAAAAAAACATAATCTAATTGATTTCAAGCATTGTAATTAATTATTCAAAATCATTTCAATCGCATATCAATATTTGACCTGAGAAGTAAAACAGATTTTGGTAGGTCTATATGAGAGAATCAATGAGTAAGTTTAGTTCAATCTAAATTTCCGATCTACTGGGCCAAGCAAAGATCGGCTAATTCTCCCATTGATAGATCGGTAGATCGGTACGCCTTAAATTCATCCAGTGAGACAGGTTCGGGGGTGCAGAAACTATGCGCGATTAAAATGCGTTAATTTCTCAAATCACATTATTGTTCCTGTAATTAATTAATCTAAATGAATCAGTTAATGTCCCAGCCCTTACTTAAACTATTAAAACAAATGGTGTATTTTCTGTTAGAAATAGTTATACATGCATATAGGAGAAGTTCGCTTGCTGTACTCTTTTGAAAATTGACTGTGTTGAATGTTTTGCATTCACTTGGGATATAAGACCTTTGCAGTAAGTAGCAATTTATTAAAACTATAGCGGGGGCACTGGCCTACTTGGAACGATGCAAGTTGGAAATGCATGCATGCATTCACACCAGAAATGTAGTCCAGGCCTACATTGGATGTCTTATGCTAATGGAGCAGGGATCCTGGCACCCTCAATTGCAAAATCTGCCCCCTCGGTTTCAGTTTTAAAAGAATAAGGTTGTGAATACAAGCGGCCGAAAAGAGTTTTCTTCGACGGGTGGCTGGCATCTTCTTTAGAGATAGGGTGAGAAGTTCAGTCACACGAGACAGACTCGGAGTAGAACCGCGGCTCCTTCGCCTGGAAAGGAGCCAGCTGAGGTGGTTCGGGCATCTGGTTAGGATGCTTCTCCTCAACGCACGTCCCACTGGGAGGAGACCCCGGGGCAGACCAAGGCGCAGTTGGAGGAAACACATCGACTCACTGGCCTTGGAACATCTCGGGGTCCCCCAGGAGGAAGTCACTATAATGGGAAGTACTGTATGGAGATCTCTGGTGGAGCTGTTGCCCCCGCGACCCGACTACGGATAAGCGGTTGAAGATGGATGGACATATTGCTTTACTATATAAAAATGAGATGTGCCCCCTTGCCATTTTCAACTGCCCTCTCAGTCATTTCATGCTGGAGCCGAGCATGTAATGGAGCAAGATGTTTCACAATAAATAAAAATAAGTATGTGATGATATAATAGTGGGTGAGGGGCTATAATACAGTCATTTGTGTATAGTGTGTAGAGGGAACGACTGAGGACACAACCGTGGGGGCCCCTGTGTTGGTGATAGTTGATGAGAATGATGTGTCAGTGTGGAGGCAAGAAAAATGGTCAATTTGACCTGAAGACCGCCCGTGCGGTCGGTGATGGCCTTTCTGCCGTCATGCAAGTGTTAAAACTTTCTTTCTATATATTCTCTATATATTCTGTTTTCAAACTGCAAAACCTTGTGAGCTTTACAGAATTTGTTTTTGCACTTCCCTACAGCGGGGAATGAAATAATAAAAATATAGTGTCAAAATCCCGAAGAAGAAAAATCTAATATATCATAATATTGTATAGTGGCTTGTTGAAATGTGCCTTGCCTATCATATCTGCTGTGTCTCTGAACAGTAGGCTACGCTACCGCTCCACCCTATCATATCTGCTGTGTCTCTGAACAGTAGGCTACGCTACCGCTCCACCCTATGTTATAACTATTTGGAATATAGTTGTTCATATTTCACATTTCATTTCATAGTGTTTATAAAGATGTTTATTTCATAGTATTATTATTTACAGTTTACAAAGACTTAAAAGACAGTTAAAAATTATTTAATTCATTTACAATAACTGTTTGCTATACTCATTTACGGGTTTTTGCTGGAACTGCATTTCCCATAATGCTTTATACTAGCGCCGGATATCCGGTGAAGGAGCCGCTTGTTGTTACATGTGAGTTAGATACGAGCTAACTAGCAGACTAGCCGAGAGAAACCTCTTATGCAGTGATACTACGATTCATTCATTTAGTTGTGCCTTTTTCCTTTAACGCTTTTTTTTCCTTATATAAACTGGAAACGTGAAACTTCAACCACAACATCCTGTCACCCTATCATATATGCTGTGTCTCTGAACAGTATAGGCTACCCTACCGCTCCACCCTATCATATCTGCTGTGTCTCTGAACAGTAGGCTACGCTACCGCTCCACTAGAAATCAGGTTATTTGGTGTGATTATTGTTATCGAAGCTTATAGTAAAAAAAAAACAGGTATAGCTAGGATTACACACATATCGCACGTGCACGCACACACACACACACACACACACACACACACACAGCTGAATTTGTATTTGTGTAATGATGCTGCTGATATTTGTCTATAATATAGTAGTATTTAAACAAAAATATGAACTAAATAAAATACTCAATATCCTATAATTGTGTACTTGATTCTGTCACTCTTATTTAAGTTACATAAAGACATCACATACAAATTACTATAATTGACGCTGAAAGAAGACTGAGAATATTGTTTGAATCCAACTTAATTGTATGAAGTTAATGGCCATAAAGAAACGGTCACAACCGGCAATAAATAGTGTGTGTGCGTGTGTGTGCGCGAGCGTGTGTGTGTGTGTGTTTACTGTACATAGTAAGATTTAAGAATCAAGGTTATATTTACTGTGTCTTAATTCAGGTGGTACAACAAGGTGCAGGACTAAGTAGGGTGGGTGAGGGCACATACCCCGCTCAGAAGGCACTGAAGGCAGCGGTGGCCGAACGGTTTGCGGAGCGGTCTTGATATCGGAAGGTCGCTAGTTCATATCCCCGGACCGGCACGTTAAAATTACCACCGCTGAAGTGCCCTTGGACAAGGCATTGAACCTCCTACCATGAAATGTTCTATGAGCAGGGCCTGGCTGTAAACAAGTTATTGAGCTTAGTCCAGTTACCCTGGGTAAACATAGTACCTTTCCTTTCCTTAGTCCAGTTACCCTGGGTAAACATAGTACCTTTCCTTTCCTTAGTCCAGTTACCCTGGGTAAACATAGTACCTTTCCTTTCCTTAGTCCAGTTACCCTGGGTAAACATAGTATCTTTCCTTACCTTTTCCCTGCGGAGGGGGGGGAATTAAAAAACTTCAGTGCACTGTGTCTAAACATGTTGCGACCGCAGGTCGCAACATGTTTAGGCACAATGCAAGGAATAAATGCATTCGCCATGTATCTGGAGGAAGTCTGATCCAATCATTTTTAGATTTCTCCAGTTTAATCCTGCGTTTAGGTTTTGTTGTGTTCAAGATCTGATTTTAGGCATGTTTAAGCCTCCAGGGAAATCCGTGTTGAGGTTCTTAATCCACTGTTTTTCATTAAAACGTCTTTGTCCTACTGTCCAGTTGGGATTGTGTTGGAGTCCAGCGCATTTTAGAGATTCAATGCCATGAGCCATGAAATGTTGCACAAATCTTGTGGTTGTCTTTTTTCCATTGTTAATATTGTATCTGTGTTGTCCCAGCCTTGTACCTATTGTTTTACCCGTTTCTCCGACATATTGTAAACCACATTTGTTACATGTGATTAAGTAAATGCAGTTGCTGGTTCTGGTTGTTATTCGTTGTTTAATCTCTAATACGCGTTTTGTAGTTCTATTTTTGACTAATTGTTTGGGTTTGAAGTATTCTGGTCCCTCGCGTGCTGGTGTGTTGATTTCTTTTAGCTTGCTGTGTACTAGATAATCTTTAAGGTTTTTGTTTTTTCTGTATGCCGATATAATTTTATAATCTTTTAGAAGATCATCCGTTCGGTTCTCAAAATTCCTTTTTATTCTGTTGTTGGCTAGTATGCTCTGTGTTGAATAACTGGTTATCAGGGCCAATTTAGGGCCTGGATCACGCACTCTTATTTCTAAGAAGGTACTTTGAGCTTTCCGGAGGAATGTCCTAGTGTATCCCCTTAGTCTGAGTGCCTTAAATAGTGTTTTACAAGCTATTTTGAAATCACTACTTTGCGTGCAAATCCTATGGAATCTTAGTAGTTGTGATTTGACTATCCCTGTGTAAGAGTGTGTCGGGTGGAATGACGTTTTGTGTAATAGGGCGTGGGTGTCTGTTTCTTTAAAGAATACTTTTAAGTCTAGTTTCCCATTTGTGTTAAAGTTTGGGCCCTTGAAGATTGTTACATCAAGAAAGTCAATCATTTCCGTGTGTGTCACAAATTTTATCGTTATGGATCTATGATGGCTATTAAGAACATCAATAAATTCCTGGAATTCTTCCTTGCTATGTTCCCATATTCCAAAAATATCATCCAGAAACCTATAATAATGTGTTGGTTTAAGTCTGCATTTTTCTAGTGCTGTCTGCTCCCATATGCTCATGTAAATGTTTGCATAAGATGGTGCAAATCGCTTTCCCATGGCCGTCCCTTTGATTTGTAAATACAATTTGTTGTTAAAGGAAAAATCATTCTGGGTTAGATTTAAGTCTAGTAATTGGAGTAATTCCTCCTCTGGTCGATTTGTGTCCGGGTACTTATTAAATACTTCTTTGACTGCTAGTAGGCCTGCTTCTGTCTCAATGTTTGTGTAGAGGCTGTCTATATCTATTGAAAACAACAAGGCTTCCTTTCCTACTATAATAGCTTTAATTTTGTCCACAAAATCGTAAGTGTCTTTTATAAAACTGGGGTGTTTTATCGACAGTGGGTTTAGGAAATATTCAATAAACTCTGCTGTCTGATAAGTCTCACTGCCACAGTCCGACACAATTGGTCTACCGGGTGGAATTTCATATGGTATTGTCCATGAATCCGGGCTTTTGTGTATTTTTGGTAAAAGATAAAATATCCTAGCTCGAGGGCTGTCTTTGTTTACATCTAGCATCCAACAATGTTGTATGCTAGATGCGAAGGTGTGAGTGAAGCCTAAAGGCCTATTCATAGTCTGGATTTTCGGTGGTGAGGTGACCACCGCTCCGGTGGTGAGCTGACCTCCGGAGCTGAAATAACATTGAGCGGTGGTGAGTAAAAACAGAAAGAAGGGCTGGAGCGGTGGCGGTGGTTTGCTCTTCACCGCGGCTCGTGACGTCATGTTGTAGTTCGGTCACCTAACCACCGAAAATCCATACTATGTATGAGCCTTTAGACATACAGGTCACCACGGGTGTTGTCTCCTCCAAAGAGGATGATACGTTCTCCCACCATGCAGCAGCACATATTCTTCATCCTATGTAATGTGGGCCTTCCCCCCTGGCCTCAACCTTCTTCCAGGAGAAGGTCTCTGGACTGAGTTTCCACACATCATTGAAGTACTGGTAACCGCTCCAGCCACAATAATCTCATCTCCCAGCAGCTCTGTAATGTCCTTTTAACCCCTGGGCTACAATTAACGGAAAAAACGGAATATTTCTAAAAATACAAACCTCCCGTTCACGGAATTAACGGAATATCAATCAATGTCAGTTATCTAGGGTTCAACTGAGCAATTTTTTTAATTTTTTCGCTAATATCACTAATGTTGGATGTAATTTACCAAAAAACGGCCGAAATCCGCGTGATCGTGCGCCATCATGCACGCGCGCCGTCTCTATGTGCGTCGCTGTAAAAAAAATGATATTTTGCGATGTTTTGGGGTTGATTTGAGGTTCATTTGACTTAGTTATGAAAAATATAGCATTAGCTTAGCAATCCGGACCAGCCAAGCTAGTGACTAGGGTCAAAATAATACCGGATGTTGTCGATCGTTGAACCGGAAGTGACTTAGGAAGATTCGTCTATTTTGGCCAAAATCAGCATAATGGTGCGTTCCCGCCATCTGGTGGCAATTCGAGAGAATACACTAGCAATGAAAAAAAAAAAAAAAAACATCTGTTCAAACCACCAGATCTTTCTATTAATGTGAAAATGATGAATTAAAAATATGCCAATTTGTTACCCAAACAAAAAAATTGGGATTGGTAGTCCAAGGGTTAAGGTGGATTTCCCACCCAGATACATGCATTATTTTTTTTTTTTTTTAAGATATTTTTTTGCGGCTTACGCCTTTATTGATTTTTTTTAAGGGATAGAAAGTAGGCTGACAGGAAACGGGAGAGAGATGGGGGGATGACATGCGGTAAAGGCCGTGTCGGGTCCGGGAGTCGAACCCGCGGCACACCGCGACTGGATCACCAGTCCGGTGCCCAGACCGTTACGCTACGGCCTGGGCCGATACATGCATTATTTATTGGTTATTTTAACACACACACATACGGATCAAATCACCAAACTGTTTTATAGTGAAAGATCATAATGATTCTGCATGAGATATCAACTGTCAGTTCAGATGACAAATTTGATAGACAAAATCAGCTAAATCGGTAAATTGTGTATTTATATATAACAAAATACATACATAAATGGATGCACCTGGGACGTATCCTCAGTGATGTATCCCAAGGTCATCGGGGTTTCAGGTCTCGCAACATCATACCCCTCACTCAGGTGACCCAGCCGGGAGTGATCAAGTCCCGCTCTCACTAGGTTTTGATTGATTGATTGAAATATTTATTAACAGTTTGTAGAATTTACAGTACATTTTAAGCACAAACTCAATACAAAGACTGTCAACTGTGAGTGGACGACCCAATTAAGCATTACACTTGTTTACAACAGGGTCCACATTGTTCAATTCATCAAAACATTTAAAGACATACAAACATTTAGAGACATACAAATAGACATTTCTATGTAGCTAAATTCATCATATGGGAAGCAAAAAAGGGAAAAGATACAATATACAGTGAGGGAAAATGGGGTGGGGGGGTGGGGGGGATTCAGATTTTACAGAGGCCAGTTTCGAATTGCAGCCATCCGTAGGTGCCCTTTGAGAGCGGTTTTGAAGGAGTCAAGGGATTCACATGTCTTAATGACTGTTGGTAGGGCGTTCCACATTTTGGTGGCATAGGAGCGAAAAGAATTTAGTCCCTTGTTTGTGCCGAATCTGGGTTGTACATGGTTTGTTGCACTCCCTCTGGTGTTGTGGGTGTGGACTTCGTTTACATTAAGGAAGTATTTAGACAGGTACATGGGTATCTTGGTGGTGTATCGAATCTTGTGGACCAGACCCATTGCAAGATGCTGTACTCTGTCGTCGACCCTAAGCCATCCCAGCCAGTCAAAGTGGGCAGGGGTGAGGTGGGTTCGGGGGGTGAGGCCAAGTAGGAGCCTGACCAGTTTGTTTTGGGAGGTCTGGAGCCTTGTTTTAAGGGCCTTTGAGGTGCTGTGGTACCAAGAGGTGGATGCATAGTCAAAGAAAGGTCAGGCCCTGTGCGTTGCACCAGACTCCCAGCACCAGGCACTTTATTCAGGAATGGTGGATTCTCAAGCCGCAACGGTTCCGCAGGCTCCACCTTGCCCTTGGTGGTGCCGCAGGCTCCGCTTGAGGCTTGCATGGTCCTCCTAAAGGCCTCACCGTGGGTTTGTTGGGCTTCTTCCTCATGGAAGACACAGGCTGGGGCGCTAACCCATACTGCTCCTGGGTGCCGTCTAATTTCCGGCTGCCACCCGTCTCTCCGGTGGTCACCAGACTATTCCTGGTTGTGAATTAGTCTATTCCTATGAGTCACTATAAATAGAAGAACTATAACAAAATACATACATAAATGGATGCACCTGGGACGTATCCTCAGTGATGTATCCCAAGGTCATCAGGGTTTCGGGTCTCGCAAAATCATACCCCTCACTCAGGTGACCCAGCCGGGAGTGATCAAGTCCGACTTACGTCCCAGTAGCTACCCTCGATAAGTCCCATTAGGGAAAAACCAGGGCCACACAATCCGTTCCTCCTGAACTACTCTGCCGGGACTGGGAGGTACCATTCTGGCACATGGAAGGACTAGGCTCTGTGGGTTGACACCTGTCCGGGCCCCTCCTACGTCTCACCAGGTCAGGCCCTGTGCCTATATCCAAGGCGCTTTACATAGATTCTGCATTACATTCACCCATTCACACACACATTCATACACCGATGGCGGAGGAAACCATGCAAGGCACCAACCTGCTCATCAGGAGCAATTAGGAGTTTGGCATCTTGCTCAAGGACACTTCGACACCAACTCATGGGGGAGCCCGGTTCGAACTGGGAACCATCCGTTTCCCAAGCAGTCACTCCACCCCTGAGCCACTTCTCAATCTGTTCAACAATTATAATGAGGGTCACGGAAAATGTGCCACAATCTGTACAATTATACCCTTTCTCACAAATGTCACTTATTGTGGACGGAGTTTGTATAATGTGCTTAAAGTGTTTTATGAATGCTATGCTCGTTCTGTATGAAATATAAATGTATAAAGTCAACTCGGAAGACATACAAGATAATGCTACTCTAATAGATCTCTAGATAATGCTAGATTGTTCTTTTCATTTACAGTGAAACATTTGCCACAAAGTATACAACTATAGGGCTTTTCCCCTGTATGGGTCCTCATGTGTTTCTTCAGATCAATATTCTGAGTAAAGTTTTTTCCACACACTGTACAACTATAAGGTTTTTCCCCTGTATGGGTCCTCATGTGTATTGACTGGCGACTAATTTGCTGAAAAACTTCCCTTTGTATTAAAACATCTGCCACAATCTGTGCACTTGAACCCATTCTCCCCAATGCGACTTCTTGTGAATGAAGTTTGTTTTACTGATTTCGGGCCCTGGGACCACTTGTTTCTCAAAGCCGTTCCTTTCACGTCTTCGGTTCTTGTAAATCTGCATGAGCTTTGCCGCTTTCCTCCCACTCATCACTGTGGCGTGGAATGGGGAGGTGGACACCACAAGATGGTTGTGGCGCTCCATGGTCCATGTGTTCAGTTGAGGTGCTGGCTACAGGCTGATCTGTCTCTCCATTTTCAACACCATCTTCACATTTCACTGCCATCAATGAAAATGTTGACACATCAGCAGCCTCTAGCCTTTGAAGCAGTTCATCTTCACTTTTCACTGCTACTATTGTCAACTTTTCCCCATCAGCCTCCTCTGGTCTTTGAAGTAGTTCCTCGTGTTCCTCTTTCCCATGGAGGCTCCGGTTCCTCCTGGACCAGAATGGAGGTCGTCGCCTGACCTTCAGGTGAAACCTCTTTACACACAGGGAGGTGCAGGAGTCTGAACAAAAGAGAAAATGGGAGAAAAACAAGACATGATTAATTTGGAGTGGTTCCACAATTGTCATTTGGTTCTATAGCGTTCAAATGTACTGTTATATCAAGTTACATGCTTGCTTTCTCATCACAGAAATAAGGTAGGAAGTCCACACACCGTTCTTTAAGCTCCCAGTAGTTTAAATCAGGAATCAACGTTTCGACCCCTCCGGGTCTGCACCCGTCAACATTTTTGAGACGTTCGTGCTTCCAAGTTTGGATGTTCTCTCTGATTTATCATCACCACACACCCACCCAAATGTTGGTTGACAAAATCGTCCACTAAAACTTTCACCGTCGTAGTTGTTGGAATACCCCCTTTTAACCCATTCTGACCTGAGATCAGATTCTAAAAAGCTATGTTTCTATGTCAGTCGTTCTTCTATTTTTAAATAGCAGACTTACAAGCTCGTAGCGCACCACTCGGTGGCTGTATGAGCTTGTAGATCTGCTATTTTTCAATAGCTAAAGCATAACATAGTGCTAACACCAAAAGGGATTCCTGCCCAAAATTGATTAGACAAAGTTTTATAATAGGCAGAGTATTAAACTAGCATGACTTATACAACTACTCCCATAAAGAAATTACAACTACAATATAATTTCAGCAAAGTAACATTTAAAACCCACTGTTAACCCATATTGTTGTTGTTGATTGACAGTGTTTAAATGTAGCCTTTAAACCGACTATTTTCAAAATAACCTAAACTAACTTTTTGCAGTGTGTTGCATTTACCAACCTGCTCCATGCAATTGCACGGGTGGTTTTAAAACCATTTCCAGTAGTCTGCGTTGGTGCTCATTCTCCTGCCTGGAATGAAGTGCTTTGTCCTCGACATACTCTGTTACAATTCTTCCAACAATCCCAAATATCTCTTCAGCAGCTGCAGATAGTCGCTCATTGACCAACGACTTCAGTGTTTGTAGTAAATCCATGTCTTAATTAAAGTTCTCTATGTCTTTAACCCCACTTCAGCCTTCAAGCTCACTATAAGTAATACAATAAAACAACTATTAAAAGGTTCTATAATAAGTATCTTCAGAAGCTGTTCTGAGGAAGATTTTGAAAACCTACTAGGCTATTTCTAACCCAGAAGACATTTAGCTCTTAACAAGCTTGAGAACAAGTTAAAGTGTCACATGTGGTCTGATGGCCAATCAAGAGTGAGGGAGGGGTAGAGAGATACTGTACAATGGATGTTTAACTGCAAATCACTGCATTTCAAATGTAAATGAATCATTCCCAAATGGTATCAAGTACCGTTTAACAATCAGACAGTAAGAGAAAAACTACAGTACCTCGCCTTGTCCAATGTCTAATTGTAATGTAATTGGAGAACAGTGTGTGTGTGTGTGTGTGTGTGTGTGTGTGTGTGAAACTTTCAGTTTCATGTGTACTTTGTTTCTGTGTTCTTTGATAGCCTACTAAAGATAAGACACATTCATTTTATGTGTGACAACCTGTTTCCACTTTTACAGACGTACAGTCTATCACCGTCAATACAAGTAAGATATGTGTACTTTTAATCAGGTATGCAGTGGAATGCTGTTTAGTGTTCACGTTTATTTGTGTGTGTTGTTTTAATCAATGATTATATATAGCTTTTATTGATTGATAATTATTTTGTTCTTGGTTTGAGTATGGGTACGTGCATTCACATTTGCTGTGATTTGAAAGGTTAACTAAGCTTTAGTTAACCTTTCAAATGTTTAGTTACTTAACAACTGTTGTTCAATAGAGCGTCGATTCTCTGTTAATTTTCCTCATAGACTTTTCAAAAAGTATTTATGTTAGACAGTCTGAGTGTACTTGACACTTCTGCGTTCTGTCCCCTTCCGTAGGTTCAAGTTCGGTCGGTCACTCTTTCTGTCTGTAATAGTACGGTGAAGTTGAGTCGAGTTGAATTGTCGCGGTCCCCCTCCACCGAACAACGGTGGAAGTTCCAGGTATATTATATGGTGAAATCAGATCCCAGGACCCTACAGCGACTCGTCTGTAAGGCCTGGGTATCTATTGAACTGCTGATGAAGAGAGAGCACCGCCCTATACCCCCAGCGTCTCGCCTAAAGGATAGTGCAGCCTCTGTTATTGGGACACCCTCAGCGGTTCGCCTGCGGAGTCTGGCCGTTGAACACAGAGGTCATAGCGTCTCGCCTGTGACATGAGTTGGGTTGAAATGCAGACTTCAGTAGATTTCTTCTCTTTGTCCTGACCGTGCATGACCATTGAGGCAACTGACATATCGCTCACCCAATAGTGCATCATTATACCCTGGAAACATAATTCAATATTAATTACACAGTTTACTCACCAAAATAGACAGATACAAGACCAGGGTGTTGATTTTCCAAAAATGTGAAGATTTATTATACAGTTGTAGTTGCATATAAAAATTATATAATCCAAAAAATAAGGGAGAGAAACTAGGAAAAATAAGTAGTTTTAGGAAAACTGGAGATATACGGTAAATTACTACTAAGTTTCTAAAACTGGGCTATCTACTTTCTTTGAAAAGCTTAGAGCATCCTCTGTGATCTGGTACCTCTCCTCTCCCCTCTGGACTGAAGACTCGAACCCTAAACCCTCTGCCCTGAGGGGTTATATACTGTATGTTCCTGAGGGGGGAGGTAACCTTTGTTTGTTTTTTGTTTTTTCCATGCTTTGATATTTTTTGAAGATGGCTGGCGCCAAATAACTCACTATGGCTTAGTGAGGGGAAAACAGACACACATTCTTATTAGGGCTGACCCAAAAAAATCGATTAATCGATGTTCAATCGATACGCACGGGAATCGATTTTTAAATTTTGATTCGAATAGTCATTAAAAAAATAGCGGCCGCTTTTGGTCCGCGAGACGGACCCATTTGGTCCACGAGCCATGCTTGCGCCTCGCAGCACCTCGCATTCGCAACGCCTCCTCTTTCCCCGTGTTAAAAACAAGGAAGCGCACCACAGCTCAGTGGACATTAAATATAGGCTACCATGTTTTATAAGTCATATAAAAACATTACTTACACCCAAATGAAAATATAAACTTCACAGATTATAGATCACATGGAATTATAACAATCTGTTGAGTATTGCCTGAATAATGCCACTATAAAATCTCAACTTTTATCGCGCCATTGCACTGAGAACCTTGTGGAGCCTGGCGGTGTAGGCTACATTATACTTGTGAGGACCTGCTTGGATTCACATGGTGACTGCGCGCATCGAAAATTCAAATATCTGCAATCTCATGCGCTGCGTTGTGCATATTGGCTGAGTATAATGGCACGAATGAAACTAGGCCTATAGATTTATTTTGGCGATGCGGAGAATTGATTTTGCCGTTGCCAGCGATATATATTTTTTATTCTTGTCTGAAGACTGACCTGTTCCATCACTGTGAACTCCCATGCAGCAGAGCAGCTCCTACAGACCCAGACCAAAACACCTTTTCTCTTTGGCATTTAATTGCACCTGATCATATTATTGTAATTATGTAGCCTATTTGCCTGTGTTTTTTCTTTTAATTATGTTATTATATATATTTTTATTTGATGGAGAGGTAATGCCTGTTTCAGGCGCTGTTTAATTGTTAAATTAAACCCCCGTTGGGTTTCGAAGCGTCGAAGATCGAAACAAATTTATATCGAAGCGTCGATCATCAAAAACGTAATCGAAGGTCAGCCCTAATTCTTATGCCAACTCCTATTTATTTATGGGCCTTTACTTATCAACTAAAGAGATCTAAGGACCTTTTACCATGTCCTCTACAAACACACCTCCTACAAACATTACATTTTAGCATTAAAACTAATTCAAAACACAATACTGTCTCTAAGAATCCAGGGAGGCTAAAATAACATCATCCCTACTTTATATTAAAACTTGTATTTTTACTTAACCTGTTTAGGCCTACACCATTATGTTGTCATATGAACACATGAGCAACCTGGAATCAAACTTCTACTTAGTTAATAGGGAGGCGAAAACAATCATCCCCTTTTCAATTCAACTTGTAAACTATTAAAAACAAAACAGTTAATAATCATTAGACTCACTGAAGACTGCTGTAGTTAAGCCCCTTCTCAAGAAACACAATATTGATCCCTCTGTTTTGGGTAACTATCGACCCATTTCAAATCTACCCTTTCTGGGCAAGGTTTTAGAAAAATGCATCTTTCATCAATTGGATGTGTTTCTACAGAACAATAATGTGCACAACAAATTCCAATCTGGCTTTAGGAAAGGTCACAGCACAGAAACAGCTCTTGTAAAAGTAATGAATGATCTTAGGGTGTCTGCTGACAAGAAACATGTATCCGTTCTCTTACTTCTAGATTTAACGGCTGCATTTGACACGATTGATCACTCAATTTTAATACAGCGTCTGGAGCACTGGATAGGCCTGTCTGGTACGGCCCTGTCCTGGTTTTCCTCCTACCTATCAAACAGAAGTTACTTTGTCAATCTAGCCGAGTTTGACTCAGACAAACACGACATCAGTTCTGGTATTCCACAGGGCTCGATTCTTGGCCCTCTGCTTTTCTCCTTGTACATACTGCCACTGGGCGAACTCATTGCCAATCACGGAGTCAATTTTCATTTCTATGCTGATGATACCCAATTATATCTATCTGTGGCTCCAGATGATCCCTGTGCTTTAGACCCGCTGCTTACCTGTCTGTCTAGCATCAAATGTTGGATGAGTGAGAACTTTCTCAAGCTAAATGAGGACAAGACAGAAGTTCTCATAATCGGCTCTAGTGAGCAGAAAGAATCAATATTAAGCAGACTTGGCAACCTGACTGTAGACAGTAACAGTAAAGAACCTGGGGGTTATTATTGATTCCGAATTGAATTTTAATTCACACATTAATCATGTTACCAAGATTGCCTTTTTTCACCTTAGAAATATTGCACGAATCAGAGCCTATGTGTCCTTGGACGATGCAAAAACGCTAATCCACGCCTTTGTTTTTTCTCGGCTTGATTACTGCAATGCACTTTTTTCAGGACTGCCTAAGAAAACAACTGACAGATTACAACTTGTCCAAAATGCAGCAGCCAGAGTTTTAACTAGAACTAAGATGAGAGAACATATTACTCCAGTTTTGGCATCACTGCACTGGCTTCCGGTTGTTTTTAGGATTGATTTTAAAATTATTTTACTTGTCTATAAAGCTCTCAATGGTCTCGCACCTTCCTACCTACATGACTGCCTGCCTAAATATGTCCCAAACCGCCCGCTAAGGTCTTCCACTGCTGGCCTGCTCGCTTTGCCTAAAGAAATGGCAACTAAAAAATACGGGGAAGCAGCTTTTTGCTTCTACGGGCCATCGGTCACAGAACAATCTGCTGGATCCCAACCAGTCCGGATTCAAGAAGGCCCACTCCACAGAAACTGCCCTGCTGGCAGTCACAGAAGCACTGCATGCTGCCCAAGCTGCTTCCCACTCTGCAGTACTGATTCTCCTAGACCTATCGGCAGCATTTGACACAGTGAACCACCAGCTGCTCCTAGACACCCTAGCGGACCTAGGCATCGGTGGAACGGCACTAAAGTGGTTCTCCTCCTACCTCTCCGACCGGACCTACCAGGTTTCCTGGAAAGGGCTGTTATCATCCCCCCGAACCCTCCAAACTGGGGTCCCACAGGGATCTGTACTTGGTCCTCTCCTTTTCTCACTGTACACTAAATCCCTTGGCACTATCATCTCTGCTCACAATATATCCTATCACTGCTACGCCGATGACACACAACTGTTTCTATCCTTCCCCCCCTCTGCCACTCAGGTGGAAGAGCGCATCACTGCATGCCTGGCTGACATCTCACAGTGGATGTCCTCCAATCACCTCAAGCTGAACCCAGACAAGACTGAGCTTCTCTTCTTCCCAGCTAAGTCCTGCCGTATGCGGGAGCTAACTATCTCCGTAGACAACGCCCTGGTAACGTCTGTCCAAACAGCCAGGAACCTCGGTGTTGTCCTGGACAGTCAGCTCTCGTTCAAAGCTCACATCACAGCTGTCACTCGATCCTGTAGGTTCACACTCTATAATATACGACGAATTAGACCGTTCCTCACCCAGGAATCAGCCCAGCTCCTAATCCAGACAACAGTCTTGTCAAAACTCGACTATTGTAACTCCCTCCTTACTGGCCTACCAGCATGTGCACTTAAGCCTCTCCAGCTGATCCAAAATGCCGCAGCTCGCTTGGTCTTCAACCAGCCAAAAGTTTCACATGTCTCCCCCCTGCTCCGCTCCCTCCACTGGCTCCCGGTCGCTGCCCGCACAGAATACAAAACTCTGATGCTGGCATTCAAGGCAACCAAAGGTATGGCTCCCCCATATCTTGCAAGTATGATTGAACCCTACAAACCCTCCCGCGCACTCAGATCAGCCAACGCAGGGAAGCTGGAAGTACCCTCACTAAAAACGCCAGGACAACGCTCCACACGTCCCAAACTCTTCTCCCTTCTGGCTCCAAAACTGTGGAATGCACTTCCCATTGCAGTCAGAACTGCAGCATCACTCCCAATCTTCCGCCGTAGTCTGAAAACCCACCTTTTTAGACTCCATCATGGCCCATAGCACTTACCCTACCCCCTTAGATAGCACTTCTGTAGACTTAGATAGCATCTGATATAGACTTATAGCACGTTATGTAGACGGCACTATAATTGCATTGTATATAGTCATAGCACGCCATAGTACATATGTATAGCATAGTAGTATATATATATAGTTTATATGTATAGTCTCATAATATAGATATTCCACTGTTACTTTCTTAGCTTACGCATGTTTTATGATAAATGCTTTTGTGATGTATTCCCATGCTTTTGTTCTTGATTATTGTAAGTCGCTCTGGATTAAGAGCGTCTGCTAAATGCCTAAATTGTAAATTGTAACAAGCTCCCTATGTACCTTCGGAATCGTCAGGCAGCCTCTGTAGACATTTTTAAAGCTCAGCTCAAGACCCACTTCTACAACATTGCCTTTAAGTGATCTTATATTTTTTGTTATTCATGTCCTCACTGTATTGCATTACTGCTTGTTTTTTAATGTCGTTGCCTTGCTTTTCTTTTATTCTCCATTGTTCTGTAAAGCACTTTGAGCTGCATTTGATGTCATGAAAGGTGCTATACAAATAAAGTTTTATTATTATTATTATTATTATATCAGTTTCAGAGGTGAAAACAAAAACAACACACAATAAAATGAACTCACAGGCCCTCATTTATCAATCGAGTGTAAAATCTGCCACAGATTCGAGTGCAGGTTTCGTAGTACACCCACGTCGCCACGGCATTTATAAAGTGATCGCAAACAGCTGATCCTTCCTTAATTTTGTTCTCACGTTAATAAATGTCACGGCTGAATTTGATCTGGCACGCCCTAAGAAATCAAGCCTCGCCCTCGTTTTTGCGACATGAACAACGGCAATACGTTTCCTGAAACCATGGTTACATGAAAAAATAGGTTTCCCCCGTGCCTTGCTGCCCGCCTCACCCCCCTCTCTCATACACACGCACAGCACGCACACGCAACTTGCAAGCCCAACTAACTGGTGTGTTGTTAAACAAATAAAGAACGAACACCTGCATGAATTAAATAAAGCGTGCGTGCGGGGGGTGAGGCGGGCAGCAAGGGAAGCGAAGCGAGAGGAGAAACAGACAACTAAATAAAGTTGTAGGCCTACCCTGTGACAGGGTAGGCCTACAACTTTATTTAATTCATGTCTGTTTCCCTCTCACCTCGCTTGCCTTGCTGTCATGCACGCACGCACCTACATGACACATTAAATAAAGCTGTCTGTTTCTCCTCTCGCTTCGCTTCCCTTGCTGCCCGCACGCACATATCGCTATTTGCAACTTTCACTGTGTGTTGTTAGTTGTATATTACATTATTTAAGTATTTTTAATTTAATATACAACAAGATATATTAGTGAACGAAAACCTGAACCTGTGAACCATAATTAAATAACAAATAGGCACACACCAGGGGGGCAGTCAGCCAGATATTTCGTGAAGCCTCATTTGAAATCGGTAGTTCATATAATGGCCTGTTGTGGCGCTGGACCGGACCCAAAAAGCCCCATAGCTCCATAGAGGCCCATGTATTTTGGCCCAACTTCACCTAGACTGTATTACCTTAATAAACATGGTCATGAATACATTCTTCTTCCAGTCACTAGTTTAAAGTCTCATTTCTAATGTCATAATATTCTTTTTGGAAAATTATGGTCCCATTAATTAAAAAAATGACCATAAAGAAAAAAACCCATCGCGTATGTTCTGAGGGGCGTGGCTACCATTACAGTCTATGATCGGGATTCCCCTCCCACTCGAGTCAAAATAAAAACCAACGGAGAAGAAGGGGGGAAGTCCCGCCTCGTTGTCTGGGCAGCCAATGACCAGCTGGTATACAAAACGGAGCCAGCCAATGGCCAGCTGGTACCAAAGATGGCGACTTACATCAGGAATTAGCATATTATTACAGGCTTCATTTTACGTTCATGTTAGACCCGGGGAACGCTTTGTCCATATTTTTTACAGTCTATGGCACACACACGCTGCTGTTTTGCAGGTGCTCCTCCTGTCCTGTCCTGTCTGTCTGTCTGTCTCTGTCTCTCTATCACAGTGGTCCGTCCGTGACCAACTGACCATGCACGTTCCGACGTTCGCCAGTCTATTTAGATTGCCTCGCAGTCGTTAGTCACTGCAGTGGCCGGGCTGTCATATGAATGTGCAGCCAAAACCATAGCCTCATGTGGCTGGTGCATGCCTGCATGGGCTGGCTGGGTAATATACCTATATCTCCGATGCAGTTCCCACTTGCGCTGGGAGCCTGGCACGGTACATTTGGCATTCGAGTGACGCGTCAGGTTTATTATATTGCACATACCGTAAGAAAGACATCGGCCTTCATGCTGTAGATTAGGCTACAGTAGGCTATACCTGCACGTTGGGACTCTCCGCAGCTGAGCTGCAGCAGCTGCTGCACTATACTCTCCAACGTCCCGTCATGGAAATATTTCAGCACAGACAGCCCAAATCCTCGCATGTATGCGCTCATGCAAAACACTGTTTAAATGGCTTAAGCATCTCTTGCAACATTGTTTTTAATTGCGCGATTTTATCTCCTACTAATTTCATATGACACATGTATTCCTTAACATTTTTTACATGTAGCCCATATACATTATACATACCTTTTATATAAACATTTTAGGAGTGAATACATATATGTTTTGATGCCTGTGACAGCCTCTCAGCAGTTCAGACAAGGCTGCTCCGCTTGTGTAAAACAGAAAAACAGCGTACGGCAGCTCCCGACCAGACGTGACTATTTGTCCTACTCAAGTTCAATTTCAAGCTTTGCCGGAAATGTTAAATGGCGAAAATGTCGGTAATTTCGGCGTACGCACGGTTGATAAATGAGGGCCATAGTGTCTGCCTACATCAGCCAACATGGGGTGAAACTAGGGGTGGGGGTGTAAATCTCTCCTAGAGACTTTAAGAAACCAGGGGAGGTCACTAGGTCAGCCAGACAGTTCTCTAATCTCCTGATAAGGAGGACAACATGCAAGTCAGCTGCTTCCTTTCTTTTTATCCTATGGGGAATAAAATATCTTCTCACAGTACCCATATAAACTTGACCATACAAACTTTACAATAGATTTATACAAAAACACTTTGGCGAACAACACCAAAGATCTCATCACAGTAATGACATCAATCACCACCAAACCTTGATTTATCAGTGGGCCTGTGGTGGAACTTCAAAAGTCCCCATTCCTGCAGTCCGCCCTGGCCTCGCTGCCTTCGGATCTTCTCCTGGAGTGAAGTACTGGTCGTTTTGACATGTGGTCAGCTATCAGATCTGTGTCCCTGGCCAGAACGTCATTGTTCTGCACCTTGAATGTAAACATGCCCATATTCATTATTCTGGACATGCTCTCTTGAAAGAAACTCATAACGCCTTGGGTAAACATTATGTATATCTCTTGCGACCCCAATGCCCATATTCATTCTTCTGGGGCCGCCCGGTCTGCATTCTGGGGACCTTTTCCTCATACAGTGAAGACTGCGTCATCTGCTGGGGAGGCGGCCCCTCCTCAAATGAGGATTGCCCTGAGAAATCACCGGCCCTTGACCCCAGCCAACTTCACAACCTACTGCCGGCCTGTCGACAATTTATTTAAAGATTTTTACGCCGCGGACAAAGCCAACTCTTGTCGTGACAAATCATGACAACAACCACAATTTTTTGGGCCGAACAAATAATTAGAAAGAAGAAAAAGAACGGCAGGTTACAACACTTTTTTGTTGTTTTTCTTCCTTGTAATTATTTGTTTGGTCTAAAATATTGTGTCTGTTGTCATGAGTTGTCACGACTCGAGTTGGCTTTAACGGTCTTAACGGTCATAACGGTCTTTAAATAAATACCTTTTGAAATGTCTATGAGACAAATGCATTGGGAATCATTTCCTGGGCCCTGGTTGGGGTGGGACTGCGACGCTCTATTGCTTGTCTAGGAAGTGGCCGACACGAGCATAGCAGCATGCAGCTATATTGAGGAGAGCTTAATTAGATAGGTGGAAACACCTGCTGGTCATTAACCCTGCCACTGATCTCATGTGTCACAACCCCCACCTTCACCCACAGCAGGAAAAAAAGGGAAAAAAACTACATATTCAGAAGTCTTGAGATTTTTTTGTTTGCTTTTAAGGCGTGAAATCATGATTTTTATTTTCTTTTTTCTTTTTGCTATTTTGTTTTCTTTCAAACTAAAGCAAAATACACATTAAAAATACAGATTTAGATGTTTATTTTAGCCAATGACAGCTCGTTTTTCTGAGTGAAAATCCAGTGGATTTCACTCCACTTCAGTTGAACTCACATACACCAAACATTCCAGTCTTATTCATAACTATATTCCACAGACATTTACAGATGGATTTGTTGATATATCATTCACAGCCTGATTTACATCACATTTTATACCTAAAAACATGCCGAAATCTTTTTTTTTATGCCCGTTGACAATATTTTCTGATTTGTGGAGTGATAATTAGAGATATCAAAAATCCCATCTGTAATTTTCTTTGTCTCTAATTTGTCAACAAAATGAAATGATAATTTTGAACCTGGCTTTATCCGATCTTCAGATTTATCGTCCCAAAATGTATGCAAATTAGCGCATATAATGCCTAATTTGCATATTTAAACATATAATTTCAGAAAACTTGTAATACAAAAAGTCTTAGTTTTAATATAAGTAATCAACTGGAGAAGTTTCATTGTGATAGCTATTATTTAACTTTTTTTCCATATTCACCTGGGGTGTCTCGCCTTAATCCCTGAATGTCCCTATGGCGTGTTTTTTAATGTAGATGTTATAAATGTTAACTCCTGTTTGCAAATGTTCAAAACACTATAGGAGTGCTATTTGGTGATTGCCATCACAAACGTATAGGCAAAGATATGCTGAAATGCAGAATCAGTATAATCTTGAAATATATGGCCGCCATCTTTGATTTTCAAGTGGCTCGGTTTCTTAAGACGAAGAGTGACCTTCAAAGATGACTTGTACCAAATTTCACGCTTGTATCACCTTGTGAAAGATTCTCTCACAATATGGCTCTAGCCACTTCAGTATGAAAACTAAAACAAATAACAAAAATATAAAAATATAAAATAAAGAATAAAAAAATATATATAAAAAATAAATCTATCTATCTATAATGGTGAAATATTTCCTAAAAAGTGTAAGAAATGTAGACATAGGCTAACATTTAGATGTGGCGGCCATCTTGAAATAGCTCCGCCATATTGTATTCTTGGATGGCTCGGTTAAAAAAGTTAAAGAGTTGACCCAAAGGAAGGTTCATGGCAAATGTCACGCTTGTATCACCAAGCGAACAACCGTTCCAATGATCTGCTATATTGCACGAATTGTGTGTGTGTGTGTACATCTGTAATCCACGTAACTCGAGAACCGTTCGCCCCACCGACTTCAAATTCGACACATACGTTCCACACACCCACAGGGAGTGCAGTGCCCGGTCTCGAGTCGGGCGCACCCATGGTTGTCCAGAACCGCCACAAAAGGCCTTTTTTATTTGGCGGCCATCTTGAAAAATGACCACCATATTGGATTTTTCGTTGGCTCGGTTTAAAAAGTTAAAGAGATGACCCAGAGGCATGTTCATGCCGAATTTCACGCTTGTATCACCAAGTGAAAGATCGTTCCTAGTATCTGCTGTACTATAAGAGGCGGGCTTAAACTAGGGAGCTGGAAGTACTGCTAGCCTATACATTGTATGAGCAGCTCCCCTGGGGAGCTAAACGAATGCATGCTAGCCTTCCTATAAAGGTAAACATTGTGAATATCTCCACAATAATCATAAAAAACGTTGCTTTCTTTTTTCTCGGTCTGTGTCTCATAGGAGGGCTGTGGGTAGTTCAGAAACCGTCCTCCAGTGACATAATCGATGGGGAATACAATAGAAACTGCAGGCTTTCTAGACCTGAAAAGTTGCAATGCGAAAATGGAAGCCATCGTTCCCACGATAATGAAAATCTAAACACTTTTGTAAAAATAAATCTGCCTAATGATGATATCACTGGAGGACGGTTTCTAAACTGCCCACAGCCCTCCTATGAGACAGACAAAAAAATCGAGCCATTTTATCATGATTATTAGTGAGGATCTATTGTCACGGTCTCAGACTTTGCTCATCTAGATGTTGTTTTTCTATGTTATGTGTTTGATTCTATGTTATGTTTATCTAGCTGTTGCATGTCTATGTTCTTGTTCTAGTTGTTT
Source organism: Protomyctophum parallelum (assembly GCF_964188405.1). NCBI lineage: Eukaryota > Metazoa > Chordata > Actinopteri > Myctophiformes > Myctophidae > Protomyctophum > Protomyctophum parallelum. The sequence continues at coordinate 48,061,355 of NC_139700.1, forward strand.
TGATTCTATGTACATGTCTTCCCCATGTGTTTCTCATGTGTAATCAGCCCTCCTGTGTATATTAGTCTTGTTCCCCAGTCAGTCCTTGTCGGTTCATTGTTTAGTGTCACTCTGCATTTGTGATTTCTGTTCTGTTCACCTGTTAAATAAAATACCCAAACATGGGTTTTGATCACTACTCCTGCCTGGCTGTCTTGCATTTGGGTCCTCACCACCACCACCAGATCGTGACAGAATGAACCGACCAGTATGGACCCAGCAGACAGCACCCTGACCCCAGCCTGTCTACACCTGGTGAGGCCTTGAGGTGTTAATGGACATCAATGAAGCTCTGGCTAGTTGACTGTTGGAGGCGCAGTTTGTTTGATGTGGAGCTGGTCTGACTGTTGGAGAGAATGCTACTAACGGGACTTCGGATCTATGGGCAGTTTCCTTGTCGGCGCATCGGAGAATTTTCCCACAAGAATGAGTGGCAAATAATGTTATTTTATTTATAATATTTTATTTTCAGAGGAGCAGTTATTTCCCACCAATGGTAGAGCAGCTGTGTTTAGGGGTAAGAGGGGGCATGCTCGGCCCCTGTCTGTCTGTGAGCTGCTGTGCGCTCTGTGCTACTGTAAGTGGCATGCGCTGAAAAATAATCTTGACTAGGGGGTCAATGCGGTCCGCTAAAGCCTTACACATATTCGCACAGCCATTAACACAGCATGCCTGTCGTTGCTTGTCACTACAGTTATTTAATTGCCTTTGTCGCTGGATTTCTCTGCTGTGCATGAGTTGACGTCAATGTCAATCGCATGTTGAAAGAGTGTCACTTGGAAATAGTTCAGGTTTTGAGATTGACAGCAATGGTGAGCAGGCAAGGCCACCGGCCAGGCTGACCACAGAAGAGGCAGAGGAATTCTCTTTACACAGTTTTAATTGGTGCGTTACACATGATTTGTGTGCTGTACATAAAGAAACACATAGTAGAATCAGCAATAATAATAAGCATCAGTAAACAAATCATAGATAGCAGTTCAAGCCAATAACTTCAATAGTAAATCATATTCATATTAGAGATGTCACGGTGTCCGGTGTTACCGGTGGGCGGGCACACCACCGAGTACTTTAATTGCGCACCGATTAAACCGTTTATTTGTATTTTTCAGAAGCCTATGATGAGAGTGGGGGGACTGGGGGAGGGTGAAAGAAGGCCGCATGCAGTTGAGTTGGTTTAGGACAGGCTACAACAGGTTACAGGAGAATACTACAAACAAACAAACATGGTGGAGGCTACGAGTGCGGCGGATTTGGTGTCAAAGCCCAAGGCAAAATCACTTGTTTGGCGTTATTTTGGTTTCATACCCAATGCTGATAGGGAACCTGAAAATCCCAACGAGGTTGTCTGCAAACTGTGCCTCGCTAAAGTGGCAGCTTCTGGAGGCAACACCTCTAATCTAAAGGCTCAACTGGTAGTGAAACACAAGACTGCGGCTGCAAAATTGGGTCTTGCTGCCCGGCGTAAAATCATGGCAGTTGCTTCTTCACACACACAGCCGTCGATTGCTGGAGCAATAAAAACGAAATACAAGCAGGACAGTGTGCGGTGGAAGAGATGCACTGATGCCGTGACCAGGTACATATGCAAAGACATGGTGTCATTCAGGACAGTTGAAAAGAGAGCGTTCAGAGACATGTTGGCCACATTCGACTGCCAGTACCAGGTTCCAACAAGGATTTCTTTTTCTGAAACGGCCGTCCCAAATGCCTACGAAAGTATTCGGAGTGAATTGAAGAATGTCATCACAACGGTTGATTAGCCTACTATGCCCTCACCACCGACTTGTGGTCCAGCCCCAAAATGGCACCCTACATGTCTCTCACTTTTCATTACATCGACAAAGAGTGGAGCCTGGAAGCCAAATGTCTACAGACCAGCTTTTTGCCTGAGGACCACACTGCCGATAACTTAAAAGAAGCTTTGCTGACTGCTCTGGAAGAATGGGGATTAAACATCGATAACTTGTCCTGTCTCACGACCGACAGCGGGGCAAACATAAAGTCCGCTGCTCGAAAGTTAGACGTGCCCTGGATGAGCTGCTTCGGGCACAACCTGAACCTCGCCGTGACCAACACAATCAGCAAGACTGAGAAAACCCGAACCGATCATGCCCTGGCTGTTTGTCGCAGAATCAATGGACTGTTCTCCCACAGCTGGAAAAGGAGACGCAATCTAAAAGCGGCGCAGAGAGAGCTTGGAATCGACGAGCACGAGCTAGTGACGTTACGTTTATTAATATATACCGGTAGCTTAGTTTGTAGTGTATTGAGGAAAGGACACATTATTTCCTACTGCTGGGTATGTTAAAGAATACTAATAATACATAAATATAATATGTAATAATATAAATAAATATAGGATAAGATGTATTTTATTGTAACACTATTTCTTTTTCATTGTGTATTTATAGGACTGTCCAACTCGGTGGGGCAGCAAGCAACAGATGATCAACAGAATGCTGGAACAGAGGCGGGCAATAAACAGAGTTCTTTCTGAAGATCGCAAAGCAGATGTAAGAATTGACTGGCAAACCCAGGAAGTATTGGAGTCTATGAACAAGGCGCTAAAGCCAGTGAGCGAGTTCACAGATGTTTTGTCCAGCGAGAATTGCATCACCGCCTCAGCCTTACTACCTGTGCTCGACCTGATCAGAGATGAGACGCTAGGCCCTAGTGATGACGACACCACACTGACAGCTTCGTTCAAAGCCGGAATCGTAACGATTTTGCAGGAAAAATACGAAGCTCCAACTCTACCCGAAAAAAGTCTGGACCTTCTGCGCAAGGCAACATTCATGGACCCGCGCTACAAGGGTGATTATGATGCAAATGTGGAAGAGACCAAGATCGAGATAAAGGAAGAAGCAGTCTTCATCGGCCGCGAGAGAGCCCCTGCAGCGGTAGCAGACCCAGCCGTGAGTGGAGAGACTGGAGAGAGGGAGGAGGAGGGAGGTGAAGTCCCTGGCCCACAGCAGCAGCCCCCCGTGCCCAAAAAGAAAACTTTAGCGAGTTTATTCAAGCGAAGGGCAACTGCCACGACCACACCCGCGACAATTCCGGAAAAGGTGGATGCCGAGATGGCAAAATATTGCCAAGAATCACTCCTGGATCTAGAGGAGAACTAGCCCAAACATTTAGATTCATTTAGAGGTTTTTTTTCGATTCTGACGAATCTCTCTACGAGAGTCTAAAAGTTAACCCCGCCCCTGACGTCGAAAAGGAACGTTTGTGCCTCAAAATCACTCTTACCTTGTACAAATGCAAAATCTAAGCTGCTTTAAATGTTGCCCCACTTGTTTGTGATCTGTGCGCACCCATATTAAACACTGCACATGCTTATTTTTCAATAAAAAAGGTATTTTAATCAACTCTGTCTCGGAATCTGGCGGCCATCTTGCTTTTCTCTCCATTGTAAATGCGCAAGAGAACCCTGGCCGCTAGGGGCGCGGGCAATATTCTGTTGCGCCGTTTACCGCATTTACAATGGAGGATTCAGAAACAGAGTGGATTAAAATACCTTTATTGAAAAATAAGCATGTGCAGTGTTTAATATGGGTGCGCACAGATCACAAACAAGTGGGGCAACATTTAAAGCAGCAGGGTTAACTTTTAGACTCTCGTAGAGAGATTCGTCAGAATCGAAAAAAACCTCTACAACAATCTAAATGTTTGGGCTAGAGGAGAACCACCTCCTTTGGTGGAAAACAAATGAACACTCGTTTCCCCTGTTGGCAAACGTAGCCAGAAAATACCTGTGCATTTGTGCAACAAGCTGCGCATCAGAAAGGCTCTTCAGCACATCGGGCAACATATGTACACCCATTAGATCTCTGCTGAGCCCACAAAGGGTAAACCAGTTAGTTTTCCTGGCAAAGAATATGTAGCGAAAATATAAGTGGAAATATAGATCTGTTACTACTAGGCCTACTGTTACTGTCTGTAGCCAATTAAGGCCAATGTTAGGCCTATGTGACGTTTTATTCTGTATTTTATTTGTTTAAGTCTGGCAGTTTTTTATTTCAGTTTCTCATTTAATGACACTTTGATTTGGTCATTAAGAGTTGGCAGCTTAACTTAAATTGCACAGTATGCAGGCCTGTTGTTTAAGACTATGGGCTGTATTTTGCGTGTCTTAAGTACCAGGTCTTATTCCCTGACTTGAGTAAACTAAAGACCTGGAGGCGTGGTCAATGCTCTTTGGCCACTCAGAATAGCCAAATGGCATTGATCACGCCTCCAGGCCTCCAATAATGAGCCTGAAACAGCAGCAACAGCTGATCTGATGGATACAGGTGAAGCAGTGGCGGAACATCTCTGAGACGGCACGACCGGGCCTCACGGAACCTGACTCTCAACAGCACCCCCCCCCCCCCCCACCCCCCCCCCGACGGGAAAAAAAAAACATTTACGCAAACAGTTGCTGCTAATTTGAGCAGGCGTGCATGAACGAGAGTCGAGAGAGGAGTTGAGTGTGAGGAGCTGATCACAGTCACAGATAGAGGGAAAGTGCTATATTTTGCCTATTATTTATGCTATATATTATTGATTGCGCCTGTGTCTGTGACATTGCGCAGCAGTGCACACACGAGAGAGAGAGGGAGAGAGAGAGAGAGAGAGAGACGTAGAGAGAGAGAGAGACGTAGAGAGAGAGACGTAGAGACAGAGAGAGAGACGTAGAGAGAGAGAGAGAGAGAGAGAGAGACGTAGAGAGAGAGAGAGGTGCGTGCGTCAGTGTGTTAAAAAATAAATTCTACTCTCTAAAGTCTACTCTCATCTTTGTGTTCTGTTTCACCTTCTGAGTGATCGCACACAGGGAAAAGAAACAAGAAGGGGTTTAGAATCTAAACAGTCCGTTGTGGAGAAAAGGAAGTTATCCACACATATGCACTCCTAAATCCTCACAGAGTGATTAGCCTACTAATGAGTGACAGGTGCTGCACTTTTGGAGCGTGGCTGAGAAGTGAGGATGTTTGTTGGAGAGAGTGTGAAGCCGACACACACCGTCTGCGACCGTCTGCGCGGCGCGTTGCCGCGCGGCGCCGCCTGGAAAATAGAACTGGGTTCTATCGGCGCGCCAGGCGCCGCGGCGCGCCGCGGCGGACGGAGCCGGTGTGCGTTAGGTTAGGTTCATTGAAAATAATGGAGGCGGCTGTGTCCGCGCCGCGCGGCGGACGCAGCCGGTGTGTGGTGGGCTTGAGACAGACTCCACGGTGCTTGTACAGTCCAGCGTAGTACATTCTCATCAGACATGATATTTTGCTAGCACAGTAGCTAGCAAAGGCTGCAGTTGCTGAAAGTGAAGAAAACACTAGCCAAAAAGTGAAGACTTGTCGCCAAAAGGGGAAGTCATCTCGCCCCGGGGCGAATGGCCTTCTGCTTGGTCCGAGTGGACTTGACGTTTTGGCGAATCGCCTGGGCGAGTGGTCTAGGCGATTCGCCAAGGGCGAGTGGTCTTGCTACCCTATTATATAGGCTATATAAGCTCTGTATCTGGTTAATTGCGGGATTCGCGGGGGCCCGCTGGTTTTATCAGTCGTGACTCGTGAGTGACTGTGTAAAAAATCGTCAATCGGGCCCTCAGGAGGTCCGGGCCGGGGTGTGACCACCCCCCCTACACCCCCGTTAGCTCCGCCCCTGAGGTGAAGCTGTGCAATAAGTTGGCGTTGAGAGCAATGCTCTCAAAAGAAAACAAAAAAGCAATAATGTGTCTCTGCCAAAGAAAAGGGTCAAATTGGACATTTGCACACGGCAGGGTAAGCAGGCAGTGCAGGCACAGTGGAGGAGGAAGAGGAGGAGAGGGAAAAGGAGGAAGATGAAGTGGTTGATGATGGGGAGGAGGTGGAAGAGGAGAGGGATCTCTTCTCTCCACCTCTCTCCCTCTCCCTCCCCCCCCCCCTCTCTCTCTCCCCCCTGTCTCTCTCCTTCTCTTCTCTCTCGGTCCGTGTATTTTACGGCCATTTGAATTCTAATTTCGTATTTGACAAACAGTATTCAGAATACGGTTTGGTGTTCTGAAAACTGTTTGTCAAATATATAAATGGTAAATTAAAACAGAATATGGTTCGTTTTCTGAATACTGAAATTGTTAATTAAAAACTTAGAAACGGGTATTTAAAACGAAAGTATAACCCGATTCTAGATTTTCGTTGGTGTCGTTCGAAACAGAATTAAGAAACAAGACGCACCGCGACCTGTAGGCCTACTGTGTTCTCTGGTTCATTTCTCTGCTGTAGCGTCCCTCCCATTCCCTTAAAAGGGGACGGAGGCGCACACAATGCAGCGTAAATGCAGCTGTCGAGGCAGCACCGCCGCTGTAGGTTTTCCTTTTTTCCGTTCTTTTCTCCCAGTTGCGCTCTGATTGCTCTGATTCTCTCTCTCTGGGGGGTCATGCGTTCCTGATTGGCGTAAGATTGGCCATTCTCTCACGGCTCTCCACTTCTTTTTGTATAGGTGCCTATTAGATGTCCATTAGAGAGGATATTTCCAGAGCACTTAACCTGCCAGTTATAGCCTATAACTGGCAGGTAAAGAAACGTTGAATATGTATGTGTTTGGTTCCAAAACACCCATCATAGGGATGGATGCAGTGCAGTGGCGTCAGGTTCCTAGAACGGCGGTGGGTGCCGTTATAGCCCCCCCCCCCCCCCATTAACAACATTAAATTGTTTCAGTATCTTGTTTCAACATTTCAGCATGATCAATGATAAACAGTAAAGCAGTCGCTTTGTGGCGGTCGCTTATTGACGTACCATTTAACGTACGAGGCAAGTGTTTCTCCTTACAGCTGCACGGCTGATGAACTCGTTGGCTATAGCATCCATAGCCAACTGTCTCTGTGACAGTTTATCAGAACAAGGTGATTGAGTCTTGCTTGTCCCATTGTGGATCGCAAATCGAACAAATCTCAAATTGAACAAATCAAATCGAACAAATCTCAAATCGAACAAATCTCAAATCGAACATTGAACGTGTGTGACAAATCTCACAAATCTCACAAATTCAAATCGAACATTTGGTTCTATAGCCATTTGTGCTATAGCCATTTGTGCTAAGCCATTTGTGCTATAGCCATTTATGCTATAGCCAAACAATAAGTAAATGTACTTAGTTACTTTCCACCACTGTGTTTCACATTGAAAGCAACAGTCCAGAGGAGATGAAGAAAGTAACCTCTTAACTCACAACTTGTAGATCTGACCTTTTAATGAATGTTTTTAGTTTTACAACAGTATTTTATTATTTATATTAATGTAATGTGTTCTCTCATCCTGTGTTCTCAGGGGTCTTCTCTGCGCCGGTCAAAGGACTCGATCACTTCACATATACTGCTGCTAACTGGTGGTCATAAGAGGGGTTCTGTGTCATCATGTATAAGAATGAACAGAGACTCTTTTTTTTTTTTAAGATATTTTTTTGCGGCTTACGCCTTTTATTGATTTTTTGAAGGGACAGACAGTAGGCTGACAGGAAACGGGAGAGAGATGGGGGGGATGACATGCAGTAAAGGCCGTGTCGGGCTCGGGAGTCGAACCCGCGGCACACTGCGACTGGATTACCAGTCAGGTGCCCAGACCGTTACGCCACGGCCTGGGCCAGAACAGAGACTCTTAACTGACTGTGGATACAATAGTGGAGTTTATGAACAGATATCTAGTGGAATGATGGTAGAGCTGGAGGAGGGAGACACTGTTGACATGCGTTTATATGCAGATTACAGGCTCTTTACAACCGCTCTGTGTTCAATGGTGTTCTGGTCTATTCTATGTAACACTGTCTGCTACTGGTACCATTACTTTATACAGTGTTCTGGTCTATTCTATGTAACACTGTCTGCTACTGGTACCATTACTTTATACAGTGTTCTGGTCTATTCTATGTAACACTGTCTGCTACTGGTACCATTACTTTATACAGTGTTCTGCTCTATGCTATGTAACACTGCTACTGGTACCATTACTTTATACAGTGTTCTGCTCTATGCTATGTAACACTGCTACTGGTACCATTACTTTACAGTGTTCTGCTCTGATATGTAACACTGCTACTGGTACCATTACTTTATACAGTGTTCTGCTCTGCTATGTAACACTGCTACTGGTACCATTACTTTATACAGTGTTCTGCTCTATGCTATGCAACACTGCTACTGGTACCATTACTTTACAGTGTTCTGCTCTGCTATGTAACACTGCTACTGGTACCATTACTTTATACAGTGTTCTGCTCTATGCTATGTAACACTGCTACTGGTACCATTACTTTACAGTGTTCTGCTCTGATATGTAACACTGCTACTGGTACCATTACTTTATACAGTGTTCTGCTCTGCTATGTAACACTGCTACTGGTACCATTACTTTACAGTGTTCTGCTCTGCTATGTAACACTGCTACTGGTACCATTACTTTATACAGTGTTCTGGTCTATTCTATGTAACACTGCTACTGGTACCATTACTTTATACAGTGTTCTGGTCTATTCTATGTAACACTGCTACTGGTACCATTACTTTATACAGTGTTCTGGTCTATATCTGAGCTATAATTCCAGTTGACAGCTTTAAGAGTCTCCTGTCTAGATTATAATGACCACCGGATTTGTTAAGATTTCAATTCAGACAATGGGTTTTTAATTTCAGATACATTACTGAATAAAAATTCAAATTTGCATTATATTTTGTTCTGCATGATATCAGTTTTAATAATTGATTCAGATAGATGACCGTTTGCAGGCAGCATGTCATTTCTTATGGTATCAACTTTACTTATGAAATAATTGTCAAAATAATCAGCACATTCTTGGGGCTTGGTGATGAAGCGTTCACCCGATTCAATAAATGATGGCGTTTTGCTCATTTTATCTCTACCCGTGATTTGATTGAGAGATAATAATCCAGGCATTTTTTACCATCGTGTATAATTTCTTCAATTCTAGATTGATAGTTTAGGCTTTTTTCTGTTCATTTAATGTGTTCACTTTGTTTCTTAAAGATCGATATGCTAGCCAATCCTCTGATATACCTGAATCAACAGAAACTATTTTACCTTCATCTCTATCTTTCATCAAGCTTCTCAGCGTTGTCAGCTTTTCATCTACTATTTTCAATACGCTTTGAAAAATAATCTGAAATATTGTAACAATACACATCTTCTCTCATGGGATCTATGCTGTCACAGACGGGGGTCCACAGACAAATAGATCATTTTGGGGTCTATGCTGTCACAGACGGGGATCCACAGACAAATAGATCATGTTGGGGTCCTTGTTTGAGAAGCATTACGTTAAAGAGCCTCCATAATGTTCATATCCTTTTAGAGAAGTGTATATTGTACTGCAGGCTGTTTGCATTTCTGTCAAATAGTTTTCAATCAATCAAATAAATGAGAAAAGGGAATGTTGTGAGCATTTACTGTAGTTCTGCTACTTTGACTAATGTTGTTAATTCTGAGCATTTTCCCTCCAAATAATGACATGCCATTGCTACATACACATACATACACGCACGTGTGTACACATACATACACAGCTCTGCATAGGAGTGGCCAGCACCACTCAACAATGTGAGAACTACTTCTTCCATCACTTTGATTTGCTTGAACATTGCTTGAACAGTCAACAAACTGAACTGTGGGCCAATGCTGCCACCTGCTGGCTCATAACAGAAGTAACAGTTCTACTGTAAAAGGGTTGACAGGGTCGTCAGCTACAATTTACAATGGAGTCATTTATCAGACGCTCTGAATCCAGAGAGACTTACAGTATGGTTCAACACATGGTAATACATCACATACATAAAGATTAGTCATCAATAATCATAAGAAAGCTAAGAACCTAACATCTGTCTAACAGTAGAATATTAAACTATGGTACAGTAACACAAAAGAGTGCTATGTCTACATAAACATGCCATCTACTCTCTAACAGGGGTATAAAGCATGTAAACACAGATCAGTGAATGTGTGAAACACTTCTGAATGACTGAACCCACAGAAGCTACCAGAGCACATCCTTCAGAGAATGAATTAATTAGGTGCAGTCAGACAGTTTGTTATAATGACAAACATTTATAAAACGTGAAATAATTGTACAGTAATACTCAACTCCATCAGTCTCCAAGTAAGGTCAATATAGTAGGCTAATAGTTAAACAAAAGGTGAAATAATTGGTACTTTAATTGATAAGGAATATGTCTTTTCCAGACTAACTGTGGTTGAATGGTAGCCCTCCAAGCAGAACCCAATGGTAGGCCTACTGAAGTTTCTGACATTTTGTTCGACCCAGTCCATGGGGTCCTGTTGCACCACTACCATGCCACCTGGTACGCAGCCATTCTTAAACATAAACAAGTTTAGAGCCTGTCCGCGCTCTGTGACGACATTTTTCCTTGTGAGGCTTTCTGAATATGTAAAGTATAAGTACCCATACATGCCGCTGCGAATATCTCCTGTGGCGCGGAAGCCGCTAAGTATTTTTAATCTATGTTTGCCCGATTTGGAAGCTTGGATTAATCGCTTCCTTCCTTGTTTATTGACACCTCATTGTACCGCCTATCTGGCTAGCTAGTGGCGCTATAGCTATGACACAGCAGATCAGAGGCAGGGACGTAGCCGCACAAGCCAACCGCACACCGGGAGGCGGTACAATAAACGGTAAACAAACAAGAAGAAATAAAGCGACCAAATCGGTCAAACAAAGATTAAAAATACTTAACGGCTTCCGCGACACAGGAGATATTGACAGCGGAATGTAGGCTATAGGTACTTAAAGTTCCCGAATTCAGAATAATTTAAACTAAAACAGGCCGTCAAACGGCGAAGATTCTATCTTAGAGAGAATGTCTACTTCCGCGTTCCGAAATTCCCATATGAAAATATAGTTATGACCAGGGACCCAACATAAAACTCATCAAAATTTCAGAAAAGCTTTATGTAGGGTCCCGAAAGGGGCTAGTTGAATGGCTGCACAACCCACTTCTACAATGGTCACTTCTCTATTATGTCATCAACAACAACATCTGATGTAGGCCTATTAGTTGTCTCTCTCGCACACACACACATGTGTACACACACACACACACACACACACACACACACACAATTGTGTTGTGTTTCACAATTGAAATTAAAGAGTCCAATATGGGCTCAGAGGCGGTCAATGACACACGTTTTAACAGCACATTTCTGCACGGCGGCAGAAGCAATGAACAATAATGTGTGTCTTACTCACCTGGGATAAAGTTCCTTCCCTTTCCCCATGAATTAATCCAACAGGGTTGTCGCGAACCAGGCTGGATAAAGAGGTTGAATGCCGACTGATGATGTGAAGTTTCTTTAATAGATCAACGTGAAAACTAAAAACAAGACACAAACATATCAACACAGGCAGACATATACAATAATATGAGGCATTCATATAAACAAATACGTTTACAAATAACCAGTAAAAAGGTAGCCTACATATCAAACCATATAAACAAACCAATAAGGTACATATCAAACAATAATACCACATGAGCAAAATACCAACTAAACAAAATCCCACAACAATATGACACAAACCAATAACCATAAAAATTGACATTCACCTTGTTCCCTCTCCAGCTATAGTGCTAACTTGTTACCAGGTGTCCCAATATCATGATGTCACTCGACCATGTCATTCTCCAGGAAAGTCACTAAAACCAATAAATCAATAATAAAAATCCGGCAGTTCCATTTCCATTTAATTTGTTGTTTCATTTGTCTGCATTCACTTGATCCGTTTGGTGTTCCATTTCATCCCGTTGGTGAGGTTAGGCTTAGCTTTCAATGATCATGGTTTGGAGCACATGAGAACCAAACATTTTCTGTCTGACTGATGCTGGGCTGTCTTTATCAGTCAGTATGACTCTGGTGAGTGAGCAAGCTTCCCGTTTGCCCACATAGCCTTTCAAAATAAAAGTATTTCGTCCATTTCATTCCGGGGTCCGTTTAGTCAAGGCAGGATTTCAGAGAATGTGCTTATTTAAAGTGCTGAAGGCAAATCGTGTTAATTTATGGCATACATGTTTTCTAGGGGTATTAAGGTCTGCTGAATCCAAATCTGCTGTATGGCAAACTCAAAAATGGATGCTAAGCCCTCAAAATGGACCATTTAAAGATGGCGGCCAAAATTATGCTGAAACATAATAAAACGCCTATATTTTTGACTAAACAAGGTAGAAATATAGACTGAAGTGTCATTTTTTATGGTAGAAAGAAAGAAAACAGGCAGTTTTTTAGCTGATGCGCATTTGAAAGTCTAAAATGTAAAATAGCGAATGTAGAGGAGAAATAATTATATATTTAGTTACATAACCTATTTATCGATGAATAAATAATATAATCTTGGTAAACTTGTTTGTAAATAACCGAACGGACCGGATCTCAATCCTCCCCAGTCTTCAGTGCTCATCTCCCCCCTGCACTCCGCTCTCCTCTCCCGCTCTCGAGCGAAACCCTCCGGGCATTTCTTTATATAGCGGCTCTGTATGTAATGTTAATGTTGATTTAGCAAGAGCATACCGTAGAAATACAATTGTATATATACAGCACGTCGTAAAAGCAATTAAAACAGCTTATGTTTACGTGTGATTTCCGGACATTCAGTCCCAAGTCTCCCCCGCAGCGCTGTCTGTCTGTCACTGACCCTCCTCGGCTGGCTATATGTGGCAGTAGGAGACCGCTCTTCCACACTGCACATTATCATTTTACAGTCCTCAGTTCAGGACAGGTCGGATCAGGGATGTCGGCATGCATATCATACAACTGATATAATATCAATTATTGATATCTCTCGCGCGCACACACACACACACACACACGTGTCCCCGTGTCGGGCGCTCAATATCACACACACACACACACACACACACACACACACACACACACACACACACGGGGATTGTGTTCTATCTATCTATCTATAAATATAGGCTATCTACTGTCTTTCAACTTTTGCTATGAGGTTCATCGATAGGCCTACATGAACGCAATAAACCAATTGAAATGATTCCCTCAAATAAATGGGTGAATGCAGGATCAATTCTCCCCAGAAAAAGTGACAATCCAGTGGGAACACGGAACACAACCTGTTTTCACCGCTTCGACAACTTGTTTCTCATATAAACTTTCATTTCTATCGATAAAATCTGCTATGGTCTTGCCAAATATCCATTCATATTTCATATACAGCCCATATTCAAAAAGTTTATTTTTTAATTTGGAGATTCGGGCCGCACAGCAAATGAGAGGCAAATGGTTTTGTGAAATGATCTCAACTCCGCCTCCTCAAACCACGCTGTGCTCTGATTGGCTACACGCAGCTTTTAAAAGCTCCAGCGTTTCAAAGCAGCTTTCAAGTTGAGTTTTGGGGAGAAAAAAAGAAAGCACAAAAAAAAAAAGCTGTTCATTCCAAGCTTCAAAACGCAAAAGCTGCTCTGCATAGAGATAACATGGGACCACGAAGCTAAAGCAGAAGCTAGCTTGTGCAGTGTGAATGGTCTTGTATTAGGAACTTTGAGCAGGTCTTTACCTGAAGACCTCAGTGTTCTCACATTGGATATGGGGAATAATAGTTCAGTTATGTACAAGGGAGACAGCCCATGGAGCGCTTTAAAAGTAATTAATACAATTTTAAAAACAATTCTGCAGTCAATTGGAAGCCAGTGTAACGCAGCAAGCACAGGGGTGATATGAGACCTTCTAAAAGTGTTCGTTAAAAGTCTGGCAGCTGTATTCTGCACCAACTGGAGGCAATGTATTGAAGAGCGACTGAGGGTAGTGAATAATGAGTTGCAATAAAGAAATAAAAGCATGAATGGAGTTGTTCCAGATCTCGAGGGGTTAAAAGCGACTTCATTTTGGAAATCTTTCTACAAGCTCACAATGAGTCGCGATGTGACGCATTGGGGACTTGTAGATCTGTTATTTTAAAAGTATTTGTATACGTGTCATGTTGTGTCGTATTGCGAGGTTGTAGATTGTCTATTTTATTTTTTTGGTTTTTGGTAAAGTGATTTGGTGTAGACCAGGTAGACTCAGAGGGGGGGAAAGGAGTGGACAAATTATAGAGGCCATGCCCATGTCACCCCGCCCAGGAAATGATTCCCTGTTCATTTTCCTCTAGACATTTCAAAAAGTATTTATTTAAAGACCCTTAAGCGTCGTACAAAGCCAAATAATTAGGAAGAAGAAAACGGCGAAAATAGCAGATCTACACGTTGAGAGCTTGCAGATCGTCTATTTTCAGGGCGCAACCCAGCACTCTTTAGCTATAGGCTACTGCGATGCAGGTGTAACGACATGGATTTCTAAACAAATGTCTTCAGCGCAAAATATAGCCTACTGTGTTCACGTTCAGGCAATGCTTTCCGGCATGGCATGGAAAGGAGAGGAGGGCATTTGCATTTCTTTCACTAGTACATTTTACAGTTGTGGGTCTGGAAAGGGCAGTTGTTTTACAGACGGGAAAAAGGGCAGGAGCTGAAGCCCCCTTTGATGTCTATGTGTGCACGACTGCACGTCCCTGTGTTCAAATGCTACAGCATGTGGTTCACCAAACCTTTTAGCCGGGGACCCAAACTATAGTGAAAATAGCCAATCTACAAGCTCACTGCACGTCGCTTTGGGCCACATTGTGAGCTTGTAGATTGGTTATTTTCACTACTAGCCTACTTAAACATTTGTTTTCTATACATATGGAATTTCTTTGATTTTTCTTTCATTACTTTGTTAAATTACTGAAATTGTCATTTAATTCGTTTTCAATTCAATATATTCAATATATTTACACACACACACACACACACACACACACACACACACACACACACACACACACACACACACACACACACACACACACACACACACACACACACACACACACACACAACACAACACAACACAACACAACACAACACAACACAACACAACACCACACAACACAACACTATAGTGAACCAGCCAATGAGGTGCCCACTCTTCCTACCCAGTTAAAAAATAAGCACTCAGCATTTCCCAGTGCAGCTGAGTTCAGACAGACAGGCAGGCAGGCAGGCAGACAGACAGACAGGCAGACAGCCAGACAGACAGACAGGCAGGCAGGCAGGCAGGCAGACAGACAGACAGACAGACAGACAGACAGACAGACAGACAGACAGACAGACAGACAGACAGACAGACAGACAGACAGACAGACAGACAGGCAGGCAGGCAGACAGCCAGACAGACAGGCAGGCAGGCAGGCAGACTTTAAATTCCACCGGTGGAAATAAATCTGACACTAATATGCTGAAGGCATTCATTTCAGAATTCGGGACGATTCAGTTATTAAGCCATTACAAAATATATCTTTGAATTAATACCTAGGCTACATCGCGGTCTCCATTTATAAATTATTAATTAACAATAGGCTAAAAACCAGCAGGCAGCGGCAGCAACAGCCTTATATAGCCTACGATCGACCAGCGAACGGAATAGTAGCATATTATAATCTGCTCAGTCCCGTTGCAAGCAGCAGACCCCCCCACACCACCCCCATCCATCCATCCATCCACCCACCCATCCACCCAGGCAGCGGCACCACGCATGGAACCATGGCCGCTCTGAGGGCTCTGACGGCGGCCGGCCTGGCTCTGGCGCTGTGCGCGCTGGGACTCATCTCCGTGGCCGTGGGCACGGACCACTGGTACGAGACGGACGCGCGGCGGCACCGCGAGCGCTGCAGGACATTCTACTCCGTCTCCTCCTCCTCCAACAACAACAACCACAACCAGAACCAGAACCACAACCAGCGGAGCAGCGACCCTCACCCGGGCTACATCTACATATCCAGCAGCAGCCTGCCGCTGCGGCAAGCCCCACCGCCGCACGGCCCCGGCCCAGCGGAGGACTACGGTGTCAGAGGCGGAGCGCCGCTAAGAGCCAGGCGGCACTTCGACGCTCTTCCCCCGGCCTCGGAGGCCTCCTCCTCCTCCGCCGCGGCGGTCCCGCTGCAGGCTGCTACTGCTGCTGCCGCCGCCGGGATGGTGGAGTCTCTCTGCGGGCGGCGGTTCAACTCCACTGCGGCGGGGCTGTGGAGGAGGTGTCACCGCGAGGGCTTCGACCTGGAGACGGAGGACCTGATCTTTAAAGGTTATCTATTGATTGATGTACGATGATTGATTGATTGATTGATTGATTGATTGATTGATTGATTGATTGATTGAGTAGGCCTATACTATTAGGCTATCAGTTTGCAGGATGCATTGAAAATTGAGGATCCTGCATGTAAACAATGAAGTCTTAGTGCTTTTCATGATTTCGTGTGAAATACAAATCATTTAAATCAATCAATCAATCAATCAATCAATCAATCAATCAATCAATCAATCAATCAGGAGGGGGCGGCACCCAAGAAAGCATAGCCTATATGGCTGATTGTTTTCACTGTGGGTCCTTTATATTCGATTCGTCTGAACATTTCAAATACTATATGAAAAAAAGGTTGTTTTTTCTACTCTCTAGGCTTACAGTTATGCATATTATTTTTTACCGATATGAAATGCATATGAATCCGATAGTCTTTGATCCAACATGAGGCTGTACGACTGCGCAGCGCTTTATTCCTATAGTCCCACTCCAAATCTCAACAAAATAATAGCCGATCTACAATTAAGCTCACACTGCAGTCATGTTGTTGACACATTGTGAGCCTGTAGGCTCATTTTGGAGGAGGGGGGAATGTGTGTGCGTGTGTGTGTGTGTGTGTGTGTGTGTGTTACTGCCTGCATGCAAGTATGCAGTAACACAACGCAACACCACATCACACCACACAACAGCGTCATCATTATAATTATACAACACCTCATGTATGTTATATAGGCTACTGTATGCTGCATGTACGTGGGCCTGCATTATGCACTAGCTTAGAATGCTATGTGTGTACAGTATGTATGGAGAGAGGGGGGGCATGAATATAGAGCCAGGAAGAGAAAGAGGGGGCAGCTTTTTGAGTGGTGCAACCACTCCAAGGAACAGCAATGTCCGTGTCCGCCTATGTGTTCACCTATGCATGTGTTCACCTATGTATGTGTTCACCTTGTATGTATGTGTTAATGAGCACCATAATGAGTACCAGTAGGGGGCGCTGTTTGCCAGAAACAGAGAGAGAGAGACAGTGTTGCCTGCTAATGAGAGAGAGAGAGAGAGAGAGAGAGGAGGGGGTGAAGAGGGAGAGTGGAGTTGCACCACTCGGTTCACACGGGTGTGATTTTTTTGTGTGATTGGATTACTGTCTCCTAGCTGTGCACACATGCCTTCATGGTCACTTGTATATGTTGTTTATAGACCAGTGGTTCCCAAAGTGGGGTCCGGGGACCCCCAGGGCATGGGGTCCAGCAAAAATGATAGTTATAAACCAAATGGACCCTTATGGGTCTGTATAACTCTTGAGAGTGTTAATGGGTCCATTTGGTTCCATTTGTACACTCTCAGAGTTAAATTAACATTGATTTTACAATATAAATTGGGGGTCCCAGAGATAGAAATGCCATTAAATGGGGGGTCCATAATACTAATGCAGGTCTAACTGTGGGGGTTGAAATGAAAATGGTTGACAATCACTTCTAGAACCGTATAATTAAAATCACATTTCCTGCCGGCATGTTTTCGGGCACCTTACCGTAGATTGCCAGGCGAAAAACTACAAAATGACTACAATTCGCGGGTCTGTCGTCGGCCATTTTGAAACCCGGGAGTAAGAGCGCATCCTGTCCGTCCCCAACTATAGCATGTGTGGCGATATGCTAACCGGAGCGATGCGCCAGCCTTTTAGAGCCATCCTAAGAGCATACTTCATCTCATGTCACCAAATCATAGGATTACTTCGGAGATCGGAAGACCGTTTTTTCGACTGTTTTTGTTTATCTCTCGCTCGTTTCAAGATGGATGCCGTTCAGGTCATAGGCGGGTGCCATAAGAGGCCTTTAGCCGTAAACGGGGGGTCGCGACCCCCCGTTTACGGCAAAAGGCCTCTTACGGCACGGTTAAAAATCTTCTCTAATGGGGGTCCTTGGCATATCTTTGTGGCCAATTACATATATATTTGTGGGGGTCCTTGACATTAAATAGTTTGAGAACCACTGACATAGAAACATGAGTTTTTAAAAAAACTGTCAGGATTTAGAAGACATTTGTAGAATCGTCCTCAGGTCTAAATGGGTTACGTGTCAATTTGGGGGTTAGGTCCTTGATATGAAAAGGTTAATTGCGTATACCTTCTTATCCCAGGGGTTCTCAAAGTTGGAGACCCCCGGAAATGCTTTGACCATGTCTCGCGAAGTAAATAGAAAGACCATTACTGCATCAAAGTAATCAACAAACTGATCAAACATTGGCCAAATTCTCAAATGATATAAGAATGAGACACAACATTTTGAAAATAGCCAAGAATCTTCTATTTTCAAATCTGTGGAAGTGAGTCAAACTAAATGTAGGCCTAATGCCTCAACTGAATGGGACCACTGTGAGTGATTATATTGGAGGGTCCAAGTTCATATATTATTTTGGAGGGGTCCCGGCCTGAAAAGGTTGAGAAGCACTGTGCTAAATAGAGCACTGAAGTCTGACGTCAATATCGGTAGAGGGCGCTAAGTCCACAGGTCCACATGTACTTTTTATTTGCATTGTAATCCCCATAGGGGAATTTTAGATCGCCTCACTTCCTTTCGACATTGTGTGGTGTCTATGCTCAGGGTTGGTGCAGCGCTGCACCCCCATCAAATACTACTACAGGTCGTCAGGCCTGCCCAGGAACCTGTATTAAATAACTTACATTGTCTCCTCAGGGTTGGTGCAGCGCTGCACCCCCATCAGATACTACTACAGGCCCTCAGGCCTGCCCAGGAACCTGTATTAAATAACTTGCATTGTCTCTGTGCTCAGGGTTGGTGCAGCGCTGCACCCCCATCAGATACTACTATAGGTCATCAGGCCTGCCCAGGAACCTGCCCGTCGAGCTCACCAACACCATACGACAGGACGAGTGGCACGCGCTGCGTAAGTCATTCTCTACACTCACAATTACAACCATTTAGGGCATTTAGCAGACGCAGACTTACAGTAAAGCGGTATTCATAGTCTGGATTTTCGGTGGTAAGGTGACCACCGAACTACAACATGACATCACTGAGCCACAGTGAAGAGCAAACCACCGCTCTCCCAAGCCCTTCTCTCTGTTTTTACTCACCACCGCTCAACGTTATTACAGCTCCGGTGGTCACCTCACCACTGGAGCGGTGGTCACCTCACCACTGGAGCGGTGGTCACCTCACCACTGGAGCGGTGGTCACCATTCCATGATTTTTTTGCGCATTGCCATACCGGTGGCCCCATGGGTGTTGTTTCTCGTTGCAGACCTCCAGCGCATGACGGCCAGCTTCGTGGGCATGGCGGTGGCCATCATCCTGTTCGGCTGGGTCATAGGCGTCCTGGGATGCCTGAAGGACCACGACCTCATGCAGTATGTGGCCGGGTTGCTCTTCCTCATGGGAGGTATAAGTACATTGTGACATAATAGTCAATCAAACTTTATATAGAAAAGCATTTATTTTGCTTGTGAATGACCTGATTGCAGAAATAACATGGCAAATCTCATGATTCCCATTTCCCAAATCAGCCCCCATCAACCAACAGTCTATGGTTGCCTTCACAACAGAAAGCTTTACTGTGATTAAAATGAATCTTGCTGCACATTGTCAGAAAGTGCGCAGGTGTGAAGCTTCATTAGAATCCTAATGCACACCAAAGAACCGCATTCTAATCCGCCAAAAAACTGGGCTTTCGCTTCGCTTCAAAACGCAGCAGAGTCCGGAACACTGCAGGTGTGAATGCAATTGCATTAAACATAGTAGGGAGTGAATGTACCAATGTGGGACGAATAAGTTGGTATTTGGCACACTAGAAGATAGGAGAAGGCATTATTACACAGCGACCCATAAAGATGTCCCGTGGACAGACGTGGTCTAATGAAGAGATAGAACGAAGCCCTTATTGCAATATGGCCAGACCATCATACAGGCTTATGCTGAAGGTTACACACACGACAAATGCAGTGTACAGGATATATAGCAAGAGCATGGAGGCGATTAGGTTCCATCGCACCATCACTTTACGTCCTAAAGTCCTAACTATCACTCAAAGTATATTTTAACACATATTTCACTGTGTAGTTTAGATTGAACACATTGATAAAGGTCCCTGGTGCGTTTCCAATTGCTGCGGTTATACAGCGCAGTGTGAAGGCAAACTTCAGCAAATTAAATATGCAAGAATCCCAACTTCAAAGCCCATTCGCATCGAGTCTACTGAAGTATTAGGTGAGAGTGTGACCTATAGACAGTTAAAATTACATTATTAAGCATTGGAACACCTTTTATTTCACATGTCCATTAATTTTGCTTTATAATATTCACATATAATTTCATCTTAAATAGAGCCTCTATGTGGCGTTCGTCAGACTGCACTGCAGGTGGACAGAGAGACTCTTCCGGACTCTCAAATCTCGTGAGAGTTTGTTGAAGAAAGTCAATTTTCTCCTGATTTGTCTCGCTAAAAGAAGACAGTTTTTTATGAATATCTTGTAAATATTGTGTGCCTTTAAAGTAATTATTAATTTATAATTTGTTAAAAGGTAAAAGGGGCTTCGTTAAGACCTCCATAATATTATGGTCAATGCCCGTGTGAAAAGTGAGAGCGATTGGTGCAGGCAGTGAGGAGCAGCGGCAGTGTTTCAGACATTCATTCAGACATTGAGTGAATTATATAGTTTGATGATGATGTTGAGCACAATGATTAAACCAGTCAAACCTGGCATCACTGTTGTGTGGAAAGAAAGACATTTAACATTGTCTCAATATTTTTTCACATATCATGAACTTAAAAAAGCAAATAGCAGAAATACCATATCTCCAAGCTCACAATGGATCACAATGCAAAACATAGTGAGCTTGTAGATCACTATTTTAGAATATTTCTTCAAAACACTTCTTCAAATCACTAACCTTCTTCTGATCAGTGTTTATTATAGGCTATTGGGCTTTTGGTGCAGATCCAAATAAAACAATTAAAATGCTTGTGCGTCTCTCTCTCTCTCTCTCTCTCTCTCTCTCTCTCTCTCTCCGATAAATTCAACTCAAAGGTGCTTTAGTGCCATGAGAAAACGTACATTTACATTGCCAAAGCAAAAGTGGAACAAAACCATCAAGATAAAACAATGTATGTACAACAAAATATGAAATATCTCTGCTGTCCGGAGGAAACTTCATAACTCCAAAATGATCATTTTTCAGGAAATGAAAAATATACCTTTTTAAATAAATGAATAAAACCTTATATATTTTTAAACGATGCAATACTGCCTCATCAAAGTTGGTGTTGTGACTTTAGATATTGTCAATTACTTGCATGAGAAGGAGAGAGGTGGTGGAGTTAGTTGCTTTCGCAGACAGTTTGAGGGTCCAATGGAGTTAAGAGGTTTTCTCCAGTGTGTTTTTTACTACTTTCCATTGGTTCAATATTTTTGAAACAACACACAGACGTAAAGGGTGTTCAATATTATAGCAATGATTTATGGAATAAAATCAAAAACTTAAAAAATGGAGTTATGAGGTTTCCTCCGGACAGCAACGATATTTAATAAAGGTGTAAACAGAGATACAGTATGTTAAATCTCTCTCTCTCTCTCTCTCTCTCTCTCTCTCTCTCTCTCTCCCCCCTGCCATCCAGGCACGTGCTGCATCATATCGCTGTGCACGTGCGTGGCGGGCATCAACTTCGAGCTGTCGCGCTACCCGCGCCACCTGTTCGGCATCCCGGAGGACATCGGCCACGGCTACGGCTGGTCCATGTTCTGCGCCTGGGGCGGGCTGGGCTTCACCCTGCTGGCCGGCTTTCTGTGCACGCTGGCGCCCTCCCTCTACCCCCCGCCGTCCTCCTCACTGCCGCGGCGGCCCCCCCGCCACGCCCCCGCCCCAGTGCCGGCAGTGCACGACAAAGAGCACCACCGGCAGGAGAACGGCTGCGTCTGACAAGAGAGGCGAACAACCATGTCGTCGCCATAGACCGCAGCAACAAAAAGTATATATGTATATAGAACTCGATCTGTGCCCTAGATGTCTTTTTTGAAAGATTCTTTTGTGCTTTTATTCATAGTTACAGTGAAGACGGACGGGAAATAAGGAGAGAGAGTGTGAAGGCGAGAGACATGCAGCAAAGGTCGTCATGAACGGCACTCGAACATGCGATGCGCTGTCAGGCCAGAGCCGATACAGTATGTGGCATGATGCGCCTGGACCGCTAGGCCAGCGGGGCGGGCCTCCCTACCCTCAAAGTCTTTGACAACTTTTTTTTTGTAACATTAGAGGAACATCCATGGTTTCCGATGAGCTGCGGAGGCCCTCGGGACACGTTGATCACGTGAACGGAAAATAATGTGCGTGCACAGGACTGGAGTGAAAACTGCATGCCCGTATTTCAACAGCTTGTCGTGTATAGACCTTTCCCCCCCCCCAATTTTACGACATCCGTGCGCGTAATTCTTTTGAGAGCACTCGTGCACGGAATGGAGTGATGCAAAAATATTCTGTGATTTTTCTTTCTGGGCACAGAAAGAGACAAAATGGACAAAACATTTCTTTTTTTGGAAGGTTTCTAGTTCAGCGGAACTACAGTGGCTGCGAGTGCAAAACCAACCACCGCAAACCTGTGCGTGCTGCTGTTATTGGTCTGAGCGAGAGGGGGCGGGGTCATCACTCCAGTACAACCCAATCACAACGCAGTTTGTCTTCGTCTTTTCTTTTTAACGGGACCATGAGTTTATACAGAGACTTGAAACACAATCTTCATGAAACGTGTATTTTTCTCTATTTACTACGGTAACCAAGGTCAAGTCCAGGTTAAATTAAAGTTTTTGCTATTTTTGCGTCTGCAGCCACAGGAGGGGAATTAGCGGCACCTGCTGGCCTACTTAATAAGAACCACAGTGTTTTCATTCATTATAGACCCCCGCACTGGCTTCAGAATGAACAGAGACCGGTGCCACCGTTGGGCTGTGTGCGACAGTGACACCCTGTGGTCAGGCTGTGTGCATAATGCTCTTTTCCCACTACAACAAACTAAGTGAACTGCATTGTGTCATGTTTTGGGTATTTCAAAAGGGTAAGACCACTTTTCTAGATTTTTTGATTGTTTTCTTATCTTGGTATGATCAAACTAGTCCATTCGATGAAATATTTCAACAGCTCTCAAAAATTCGCCGAGCGAATCACTTTTGTTCGCCGCACTTGTAAACAAACGGATTTGATGTTGTCCGCGTGTCGCTAAAAACATACATGATGGACGCGTTTGAGTCGGGGAAGAGCGTGTCTGTGTCGGGGACTGCTCATCTGCAGCTGGGTGCCTCTCAAACAGCGCGGCGACTTGTTTATAGACGAAACCTCGCAAGATGTACCCCGCGAGAGTTGGGAAGGCCACAGTACCGCTTCAGTATATCTCCAACCAAAATAGTAACCTTTTATAAATCTTAAAAGACGAAAATAATACTGCATGCAGTTTTCCTGATATATTTTGATGAATTGAAAATGGTGGACCCTATTGTAAACAAGTGTGATGCTTTAATGGTGTCGTCTACTCACCGTTAACAGTTTTTGTATTGAGTTGTACTTGAAATGTACTGTAATTCTGCAAACAACATCAATCAATCAATCAATCAAAGTCAGAATCATCTTTTGTTGCGTTTGTTTATGTGCTAAAAGAGTGACTTTGAGAGCTGTTTCCCCGTTACAATGGAAGTCAATGACAGCCTATTTTTAGTTCTTAATTTGCTATTAAACTGCACAACGGAGCAAAGATAATGCATAGACTGAACTAGTTTGAACAAGGTAAGAAAACAACCCAAATCTCTAGAAAAGTGGTCTTACCCTTTAAAGGGCCACTTCACCCCTTTTGCAACCAAATCTAATTTCAATGATGTTTAGGATACAAGAAACACTTTCCTGGGATGTGTATGTGTATACTCTGTGTCATGAAAATGTGGCCTCACTTTACTTCATGGACTACATGTTGTCTCAGTAAGACAGCCCCACACGGGGTGTCTTCACTCCACAAGTGCCCCAAAGCATTATAGGACTTCAACAATCCAGTCAAATTCTAGTCAAAGACACAGACTTCATTCTTCTTCTGGCTATTATATGACGTCGAAATTTAAAAAAATGTAAATCATGACAGTTTTCTGAAAAACCTATGTCAGTGGTGCTAAACCTTTTTCATGTATCTGGCCGCCGACCCCTATCTGAAAATATGTTGTTCCAGGGACCCCCCCCCCAGAAGCAAAGATTTCAGTTAAAAACGTTCGCTCTGAAAGAATATATATTCAATGATTTGCATCACATTTTCACGATTTTTCAAAAATAGCAGACCTACAAGCTGGTGGCGCACTATGAGCTTGTAGATCTGCTATTTTTCAATAGCTAAATTATAACATAATGTTTAAAACACCAAAGTGTCATGGAAAAGTTTCAGTTTCTGGAATGTTCTGGACTAACCCTTCATAGTTGTGGAGAGACAACTGAAAAATTCTCCAGCCGTGAACAAAAAATCACACCTGTGTGAACTGAGTGGTGCAACTCCCCTCTCCTCTCCTCTCCCCCCCCCCCCCTCCTCTCCCCCCTCTCTCTCTCTCTCTCTCTCATTAGCAGGCAACAGTGCAGCACTAATACTATCTCTCTCTCTGTTTCTGGCAAACAGCGCCCCTACTGGTACTAATAGTCATATACTGGCGCTCATGTACCAGGTACATAGGTGAACACGGACATTGCTGTTCCTTGGAGTGGTTGCACCACTAAAAAAAAAGGTGACGCCGAAATATAGCCGGAAACCACAAACGGGAATACACTTTTCTTTTCGGGAATACACGTTTCTAAATCACACAGCGATTTAGAAACACAGACCAGGTTTTCCTCCATGGTTCAGCCACCTGCAGCATTTAAGATCACAAAAACGTGCGGTTGCCAAGAGATCCACAATAGCACAACTTTGGAATAATGTAATGAAACAATGTATGGGTGTTTCCCTCCCCCCCCCCCCCCCCCCCCACATTTCAGGAGGGCAATTAACCGTGTATAAATGATATGTACTCGTTCTGAAGAAGAACACTGTTGTACCTCTTTTTATTTGGAATTGTGTGTATGCAGTTGTACTGCTAAGAGGACTTGTGTGTATGCAGTTGTACAGCTAAGAGGACTTGTGTGTATGCAGTTGTACTACTAAGAGGACTGTGTGTTTGAGAGGGAGATTATGAGGTGGTCTCTCGCACACACCCCGATCGGTCAGAAATGTTTTGTTTTTTAATAAAAAATAAAATGGTCATGCAGAACACTGCCGGTGTCAGTCCTGTGTAACACCAGGTAACGCCGATGACCGCTAGGAGTCGGCACTGATGGACAGTGATGGCCTGACGACGATTATACAAATGACAGTACTGACAGTTTTCTGAAAAACCCATGTTTCTATGTCAGTGGTGCTCAAACATTTTCATGTCAAGGAGCCCCAGAATTATCTGTATTTGGCCGCCGACCCCCATCTTAAAATATGTTGTTCCAGGGAGCCTCCCCAGAAGCAAAGATTTGAGTTGAAAACGTTCACTCTGAAAGAATATATATTCAAAGATTTGTGGCCACATTTTCACTTTTTCAAAAATAGCAGACCTACAAGTTCATAGCGCGGCACTCGGTGTGTACGACCTGGATTTCTTGAACGTTGTTCAACGTAAAATGCTGCGTTCAATTTCAGGAGACTTCGGAGAGAAAAAGAAAAAGCTATTCTCCTGAATGCTGCCTTCCGGCATGGCATGGAAAGGAGTTTCTTTCTCCATAGTAAATGCTGCACATGTGGTCTGGAGAGGGCAGTTGTTTTACAGACGGGTAAAGGGGCATGGGGCTGAAGCCCCCTTTGATGTCTATGTGTGCACGTTCCTGATACTGTATAGGTATCGTATTGCTGGACACTTTGACAGTAACTCTGGGGGAGTTCCGGGAGTCAATCTACAGTTTATTTAGTCGACCAAAATGTATTTTGTCAGGCCTTGATGCCGTCGTAATGGCTGATGTTACACTTTGAAAATAGCTTTCAAAATGCAACCAAGTGTAAAATGACTTATACTGGATCTCTTGTCCACTAGTCCCATCCTAACATTTCTTTTTAACAATAATATATTGCATTTTTCCTTTTTTTTGTACAAACAGACAATACAACAAAACAATACATAATACATCAGACAATACAATTACTTAAAAAAAAGAAAGAAAAAAAAACATACAGTACATTATATAAATACAGTATAACAAAATAAGGGCACCCAGACTGGCAACAACAACAGAGTCCCCATGGCCACAAGACCAAACAGCCGCAGAGAATACAATTAAACATTTTCAGTTTCCACCATTAAATAAGATAAATCATTGACCGTAATATATTGGATAAACCGTCTTGTTTATTCTTCAAAGTATACGTGATTCCTTCCAGAGGAAGACACAATGATAGCTCCCTAAACCACTGAGCAATACTGGGTTTGCCTATCTTTTTCCACGATAAAGCTATAGCCCTTTTGGCTTGTAGTAAACATAAGTCTATACATCTTTGTTCGCTACTCTGAATCTTATGGCCAGGTGGGTAAAGATAATAGAAAATAGAAGCAGTTTTGGGTCAAGCTCAATATCTATCGACAATATCTTCTGAATCTCCCTCCTTACTTCTTCCCAGAATTCTTTCACTCTTGGGCATGCCCACAGACAATGGAAAAGTGTACCTTTACCACATCTGATACAAGTATCTGGAATATCTACACTAAATTTATTTAATTTCTCTAGAGTGATATACACCCTCATCAGCCAATTATATTGCAATAGTTTTAACCGAGCGTTACCCGTCTGGGATTGAGCCTCCATACAGGCTGAGCTCCACTCTTCCAATGTCAATTCCTCTTGTAGATCAGCCTTCCATGCATTATATTTGGATTCAGAGGATTCAGGAGAGAATTCTACTAACATAGAGTATAAATCAGAAATGATGCCCCTATTAAAGGGTCATCATCCTAACATTTTAGTCAATTTTTTATTTGTTGGCAAAATTGTCAATACATTTAGTCTTTAGTTTTAGTCACCGTCCATAGCTTAGTTTTCATTTAGTTTCCATTTAGTTTTCGTTGGTGAGAATAGGTACAGTAGTCGACATACATTTTTCGTCTTAGTATTAGTCGACAAATTCAACACTGCCTCCACTGCTGTGACCAGTATGTCGGGAATAGAAATGTGCTACTGTGCTCTTTTTGTTTATATTATGTCAATCAGTCAAGTCACTCTGGAGAAGAGGCTCTGTTAAATGCCCTAAATTGTTAACGTTTAAACGTGAAGAGATAATCTTTAGCAGAGCCTCCTGTATCATTAACTTTATCTCTCTCTCACACACACACACACACACACACACACACAGACCTTTGAGTTGCTCGGTTAATCCCTGGAGTCCATAGGAGAAGGCCGGAGAACTGACCTCGTCAATACCGATACTGACTCAAGACATGTCCTTATAATATTATTAAACAAATCAAATTAACGTTTTCTTCCCATCACCTGGAGTTTCCACCGGTTGTATACGTATAGCGCGTGGATAAGGAACACGTTATTCCAACCAGTTCCCTTTGCCCTCCATTTAGGCGCCCCGGGCTGGCCAGGGGGAGGCAGCATAGAGACCAGGACCCAGTCAAGCGATATGGAGTCCTTCGGTGTGTGGGATTACGTCGTGTTCGCCGGCCTCTTCGTCGTCACCTGCGGCATCGGCCTGGCTTTCGCCGTCAAAGACAGGAAGCAGAAGTTCTCGTCAAGGTTGATATCGTTTTAAAATGATGTATTTGGTTTGCACAATGTTTTCAATTTCACATTAGTGTGGAATGTGGATTCGTTTTTTAAGTGGGTTTGATACTTTATTCTTATTTGTTTAGTATTAGTTTTGTCATTGCGATTACAGGGTTATCAGGGGTGATAAAAAAACACAACATTTAAAACAATATATTCATAGTTAGAAACAGCACAGCTACAAAATTGGAAGACTAGTTTTGTAAACACGATACAGTTTCAGCTAGTTATCCTTTTCTATAAAGCCTTGTTTTTATTTTCATTTAATACAAAATTGTTGTAAATGGTGCATTTATTTATTAATTCTTAGCATTTGTATCCAAATCCGTTCGCGGTGCCATTTTCCGGCCACCCCTGCCACCCCTATAGTTCAGATCGAGGCTCTCAACCTTTTCTTGATCTTGAAAATCTCTAAATTGTTCATGCGTTGTGAACTTGTAGATTTGCTATTTTTGTCGTTTTTTATTTTCTTTTATAGATCGAAAAATAACAAACCAACTACAGTTGCAACTCAGGTCTGTTTTATTAAGTCTGGAGGGTCTAATAAGTGGTTAAACTGAAATGACGATCGATGAATTCAGAATATTATCAAAGTAGCCTGCTCTTGTGTCACGACTCACGGCACTATACTGTTGATTTGGACAGCACATTTTCATTTAGTCTTTTGAATAATATTTCAGTTAGTTTTTGTCATATTGTATAGTCACCTGCAATGTTTTAGTGTTTTGTCTATATAGTTGTCTCAATATCATACGATTTTAGTCGATTCAATCTACAGTCGATTTTGTCGTAATGCCTGATCTGACACATGGTTGTATGCTGACAACAGTAGATCCACGTTGTGAGCTTGTAGGCACCCACTCTGACAAGCCCTGAACAAAAATCGGGGCGACGTGCAACAGTCCGATAAATGCGCGAGTCCGACACGCACATGGCCGGTTAAGACTCATCCGTGGCGGTTAGGCCTCACTCACACCTAAAAAACATTTGTCTTGTCCGTGTCTTGTGTCTTGTACGTGTGTAATGGCCACCCCAATGCATCATTACGACGGCATCAATGCCCGCCATAAATTAATTTTGTTCTAAATCAACTGTAGATTTAGTCGACTAAAATCTTATGATATTTAATTGACTAAAACTACACTAACACTAAAATTCCAAGTGACTAAAATATGCCTAAAACTAAATGAAAACTATTCAAGAGACTATGACTAAAACTAAAATAAATATGTGCTGCCAAAAACAACACTGGTACGTCATAACTCATAACAAACATAATTATGCACCCACAATAATCACCTCTGGGCTATATAGTCTCGTCTCGCGTTGCCAGACCTTTAAAAGCTTCCGTCATACAGTCTGGAGCAATGGAAGCTCTAGCAATAAAGCAGAAGTGGAGACTCCTTCCCACTTCCGTTTTGTCTTTACAGTCACGCAAATGTATCCAAATACGAATAGAAATCATCTAAACATAATATGTTTACACATTATGTATAGCTTGTTGCTTAGCAGAAAAGTAAATACAAAAATCACACCAGTGTGAAGTGAGGGGCGCTAATATATTAAAGTCTAACTCATGTTGCTATGATTAGGTGATGTAATGGTGATGTGATACAAACGGTGACGAAACAAACTCTTTATTGTTAATGGCATTTCATGTTTGTGTTTGTCGTTTTTAAAACAAACATTGAACTAAAAACAAACATTAAACCTGTGTAGCCTATAGGAGGGGAAAGAAAACGTAAAGATATTTAGCTAAGTTTCCTTGCTCGGTTTTCGGGAGGTGTAGCTCCAGACTCTATATAACATTCGGAGATTGTGGAATAGTTGTCTGGCTATACCAGGGGTGGGCAACTTTGACGATGGAGAGGGCCACTATATTTTTGCTATATTCGAATTGGAATCCTGAAAATTTACATTTTTATGTAATTTCAAATGCCTTTAATTATATGTGTGTTGAGCAATGAGCTACTAATTTAGACTGAAGTAATTAAAGCAGATCATGTTTGCATGTTGTGGAATTGTAAACAGCTGAAACCAATATTATATCAGTATTCTGATATTAACCTGAGGGCCACATTAAGTGAAGGTGGGGGCCACATGTGGCCCCCGGGCCGCCAGTTGCCCACCCCTGGGCTATACTATACGTGAGACCTCTGGCTCCAATCCCATCCACGCAGGGAGTTCCTGGCGGGCGGGCGGCAGATGACCTTTGGCCCCGTGGCGCTCTCGCTGACCACCAGCTTCATGTCGGCGGTCACCGTGGTGGGCTCGCCGTCGGACGTGTACCGCTTCGGAGCGTCCTTCGTCCTGTTCGGAGTGGCGTACGCCGTCGTCATGGTGACCACCGCCGAGGTCTTCCTGCCCGTCTTCTACCGCTCTGGGATCACCAGCGTCTACGAGGTTTGTAAAACCAATCATCACAGTCATTTATTATAGGTAGGGAAGTCTGATATTATCGGACGATATTTGCATAATTATGGAATATCGGGAAAATATCGCTTTCATTAATTTAAAACAAAATTTCTCCCCAATTTATAATAATGCCTATTTTCATTTGGATAACCTTATACATTTATGGATGCATACAGCGGGACATCACAATAATACTGGGCAGATTGTGTTAAAGATGGAGTGCCATGATTTTTGTATTTTATCTGTTTTGCATGTGTTTATTGCTGTCACTCGATCCTGTAGGTTCACACTCTATAACATTATGACAAATTTGACCGTTCCTCAGCCAGGAGTCAGGCCAGCTCCTAATCCAGACATCTTGTAAAAACTTGACTATTGTAACTCCCTTCTTTCTGGCCTATACCGGCATGTGAACTTAAGCCTCTCCAACTGATCCAAAATGCTGCAGCTCGCTTGGTCTTCAACCAGCCAAAGTTCCACTGGCTCCCGGTCGCTGCCCGCACAGAATACAAAACTCTAATGCTGGCATTCAAAGCAACCAAAGGTATATGGCTCCCCCATATCTCCCCCATATCTGCCCCATATTATGATTGAACCCTCTCGCGCACTCAGATCAGCAAGATCAACGCAGGGAAGCTGGAAGTACCCTCACTAAAAACGTGGGGACAACGCTCCACACATCCCAAACTATTCTCCCTTCTGGCTCCAAAACTGTGGAATGCACTTCCCATTGCAGTCAGAACTGCAGCATCACTCCCAATCTTCCGCCGCAGTCTGAAAACCCACCTTTCCAGACTCCGTCATGGCCCATAGCACTTACCCCCTTAGGTTAAACTTTATAATATAAACTACATATTATGTAAAGTTTCATTATATAGATATATTCCACTGTTATGTTCTTAGCGTACGCATGTTTCATGATAACTACTTCTTATGTATGTAATGTATTGCCATGCTTTTTGTTCTTGTTTAATGCAAATCGCTCTGGATTAAGAGTGTCTGCTAAATGCCTATACATTGTAAATTGTTTATAGCTAACATTACTCTAATAGACCCACAAGTGTGGTTATAATATTCAAATTATGTCTTCCCTGTGTATTTTTGTTTTCTCCCTGAAAGCTGAAAGCCTTTCAGTCAAAAGGCCCAATCGAAATAACATAATTTTAGTGACATCATAACCCTAACCCCTCCCCTAACCCCTCCCACATCATCATACAACAACAGCTGTGGGCGAGGCTTAAGTTCAGGTGGGTGGTGCAATGGTGAAAACCAGGCATACTTGATGAACTGGTGCGGGTGTGGCCAAATAAAAACATAATTTTAACACTTTCTGTACACTTTTTTGGAAGAAATCTTCTTCCTAGTATAATCATAGTACCTGATGATCATGTTTTAGGCGGGGGGGAATCACGGCACTCCATCTTTAATAATAATACAAATCTACGAAGTTACTAGTCACTATAAAGTTTTGAAATAATCATAGTGGAGTCATAGTAAAATCATAGTAAAAGTAAAAATGTTGCCTGAAGTACAGAAAATTGGAAATACTCCAGTAAAGTAAAAAATCTATACCTCAAAACTGTACAGTACTAAATGTTCTTAGTTACTTTCCACCACTGGGTTTAAAGATGGAGTGCCACGATTTTTTTCCACCCTAAAACATGATCATCAGGTATTATCACAATATAAGGGGGAATAACTTTTTCCAAAAAGTGTACAGTATTTGTTAAAATCATGCTTTTATGTGGACACGCCCACCAGTTCATTAAGTATGCCTGGTTTGCCTGGTGGGTGTTGATCCACCTGAACTGAAGCCGCACCCACAGCTGTCGTTGTATGATAAAGGGGGAGGGGTTAGGGGAGGGGCTGATAGTGTGGTGTCACTATATTACTGCTTATTTCATTGGCCCGTTTGACTGTCAAGGGTTTACCCTCCAGGAAGAAACCCTAAATACAAAGTTAATACACCATTGCACATAAAACAACTCCAGGGTGTCTAATGAAGTACTGTCACCTCATAGACACATGACAAACTGGAAAAATACAAAAATTGTGGCACTCCATCTTTAACTAAACTGAACTAAACAAAAGTGAATCCAACAGACATGGTTCAACTCTGTGCAGGAGGCTGCTTTACACACCTTTGCAGTGGTGCGTAAAGCAGCAGCAGAACAATCTACATGTAAAGTCTGAAAAAGACAAAAAAGTGGCCGCACACTCATAGCCACAGTGTATGACACATAGTATAAGCGTAGACACCCTTTCCGGCTCTGGAGCGTATGTGCAAAACATAACCCGAGATTCCTTGCGAAGCCCCGCGGAAGCATGGAGCGTGCGTCACAGAGCGCATGTTCGGGTCTGATAAGTCCCGGAAAAGATGCGCTGTGATTGGCCAGTAATCACTCGAGTGGCAGCGTGATGTAATGTGCCTTCCACTCTTCCGGCGTACTTCCTCTCCCAGTGTAAATTCCTCCGCCCCTCCTTCAACACAAACACATCGCTCGAACGAACTGCAGCGGCCAATGAGGCATCTATTTTTTTAATATCTATGTTATGACATACCCTGAAGACAGGCCGAAGTCTGACGAAATGTTGGTCTTTTAATAATAATAATAATAATAAAACTTTATTTGTATAGCACCTTTCATGACATGAAATGCAGCTCAAAGTGCTTTACAGAACAATGGAGAATAAAAGAAAAGCAAGGCAACGACATTAAAAAAACAAGCAGTAATGCAATACAGTGAGGACATGAATAACAAAAAATAAAAAAATAAAAGATCAATTAAAAGCAATGTTGTAGAAGTGGGTCTTGAGCTGAGCTTTAAAAATGTCTACAGAGGCTGCCTGACGAAGGTACAGTGGGAGCTTGTTCCATGCCGACGGCCCGTAGAAGCAAAAAGCTGCTTCCCCGTATTTTTTAGTTGCCATTTTTTTAGGCAAAGCGAGCAGGCCAGCAGTGGAAGACCTTAGGGGGCGGTTTGGGACATATTTAGGCAGGCAGTCATGTAGGTAGGAAGGTGCGAGACCATTGAGAGCTTTATAGACAAGTAAAATAATTTTAAAATCAATCCTAAAAACAACCGGAAGCCAGTGCAGTGATGCCAAAACTGGAGTAATATGTTCTCTCATCTTAGTTCTAGTTAAAACTCTGGCTGCTGCATTTTGGACAAGTTGTAATCTGTCAGTTGTTTTCTTAATAGGCAGTCCTGAAAAAAGTGCATTGCAGTAATCAAGCCGAGAAAAAACAAAGGCGTGGATTAGCGTTTTTGCATCGTCCAAGTACACATAGGCTCTGATTCGTGCAATATTTCGAAGGTGAAAAAAGGCAATCTTGGTAACATGATTAATGTGTGAATTAAAATTCAATTCAGAATTAATAATAACCCCCAGGTTCTTTACTGTACTGTTACTTTCTACAGTCAGGTTGCCAAGTCTGCTTAATATTGATTCTTTCTGTTCACTAGAACCGATTATGAGAACTTCTGTCTTATCCTCATTTAGCTTGAGAAAGTTCTCACTCATCCAACATTTGATGCTAGACAGACAGGTAAACAGCGGGTCTAAAGCACAGGGATCATCTGGAGCCACAGAAAGATATAGTTGCAGGGTATCATCAGCATATAAATGAAAATTGACTCCGTGATTGGCAATGAGTTCGCCCAATGGCAGTATGTACAAGGAGAAAAGCAGAGGGCCAAGAATCGAGCCCTGTGGAATACCAGAACTGATGTTGTGTTTGTCTGAGTCAAACTCGGCTAGATTGTCAAAGTAACTTCTCTTTGTCCCAAATTAATGAGTAATCTGCACTTTGGCTATGAGTGTGTGCGGCCACTTTCTATTAAGACTGTACATTGCGACATGGTTTAACTAACAGGAACCATGATGTCTCTCTGCAGTATTTGGAGCTGAGGTTCTGTAGAGCGGTTCGACTCGCTGCCACACTGATATACATGATCCAAACGGTATGTGCACACACACACACACCCACCCACCAGTAAGACTCCTTAAAGCCAAGGCGAGAAGCGACCGTATGCAGGTCTGAAGCAAAGGCTGTGCAAAGCACACGAACATAGACACTTCACAGTATAGACCACTTGGAATTATACAAATCGTTTGAAGACTGGCAGAGTCTGGCATGAGTGAAGCCATTGTGTGTGTGTGTGTGTGTGTGTGTGTGTGTGTGTGTGTGTGTGTGTGTGTGTGTGTGTGTGTGTCCGGAGAATGACCCAAAACATTGAGTGCAGCATTACATGAAGAGTGTGTGGAAGCGTGTGACAGGCTTGAGCGTTACAGGCTTCCTGCGGGTTTGCATATTAAGTGCGACCTATAGACCGATTCAGAAACGGGTCTCATTTGTGTTCCTAAAACAGAAATATTGGGTATTGGGTAAGACTGATGTTATGTATCTTTCAGGACCTTTCACTGCTTTGTCTCAACCATTACTCAATGGCTCTGGTCTCAGCCACCGCAGTAGATATTTTGACATTCCGTTTTATTTATTTTTTGGGGGGAATGTTGCCACTACTGTTGCAGCAGCCATAAATTACATAGGTTCACCCCGATGTTCTGGGATTCTTTGTAATGTTAGTGTTAGTAAAAAGCAGGTAAAAGAGTAACGTTTGAGGCAGACTAACATTAGTCACTTTTCCATTCACTGTAGTAGAAGGAGGTGCGGGGAAACTGCAGATATGTCGTCTCCGCCTACAGCAGGAAATACGGTTGCCTGCGACCATGAGACCCATTTCTGAATCGGTCTATAGTCGCAATGACAATCACACATCATGTCTGAGGTACAAATGTTGAAATATTTCAGATTCTCTACACAGGGATTGTGGTCTACGCTCCGGCCCTGGCACTCAATCAAGGTAAACCTTTCAGATAAAATACACTAGACGAGTATATTTATTCTTTTGGTTCATAAATCAATGTCATTAAAATAATATTATTAACACTCGCATGACTGAAGTAAGGGCACCTACCACACAAGCTGAATTCAGATCGAAGAGTCATTGTTTTTATTGGCCACTGTCTCAAGACGCTTTGACACCTCCCCCTGCTGTCTGGACACACACACACACACACACACACACACACACACACACACACACACACACACACACACACACACACACACACACACACACACACACACACACACACACACACACACACACACACACACACACACACACACACACACACACACACACACACTTTGTCCTAGTGTGAAGGTAGCGTGCCAAGTGTGGGCCCAAAAATGGCACTGAACCAGCTCAAAAATAGTGAAAAGTACTGAAAACACAAGTCTTTTGATGCACAATCAATACGTTTTTATTCACCTTGCAGAGTTCACATGAAAGAGTCGTTCCAACAAACGGCATACAAAAAAATAAGTACTATATACAGCCCACTGGCCAGGTTGGCTCTATCAAGGTCAGCTCTGCACCCTGTGGTGCAATCCTACATCGATTGCCCGGGCAGTGGCAGGTGCTCCTTATAAAGGCTAGGCCCCTCCCATGGACCAAACCAACCCTGGATTGATTCCACAGTCATACCAGGACACCAGTGCATTCCCAATGTCCAGAGACATCACAATTCATAACATATTTTAGTGTCACATAATACTGTAAATTATCCACATAATATGATTAAAGAGTTCTCTAAACAAACCCTCCCACTGTTGGCATGTTCCCCATACCCCACAGTAGTTGCTCCCTTCAATGAAGTCAACAATCAATTATCAATCAACAAATAACAACAAACAAATAAATAATGTCAAACTAAATTAATTTTCTGCAAATTCAAACGCTGTTGGTTAACTTCAGTCTCAGTGGCAGGGTGAACTGCCACACACACACACACACGCACGCACGCACACACACGCACGCACACACACACACACACACACACACACACACACACACACACACACACACACACACACACACACACACACACACACACACACACACACAGTACAGTATCTATAGATAATAGTAAAAGTTGTAAATGTGCGTTCAGTGACAGGCTTCAGTATCTGGGGCTCCATAGCAGCTACAGGCATCGTGTGTACCTTCTACTGTACTGTGGTGAGATTATTATTATTATTATTATTATTATTACCCTTATTATTATTATTCCTTCTACTGTATTGTGGTGATATTATTATTATTATTATTATTCAAGATTAAAAAAGAATGGGGGAGATAATTGAGGTTATTCGATGTGAGGGCTTGCGTATAGCGGCCCAAACCTCCAATAATACAAACCTGTGTGTGCGTGTGTGTGTGTGTGTGTGTGTGTGTGTGTGTGTGTGTGTGTGTGTGTGTGTGTGTGTGTGTGTGTGCGTGTGCGTGCGTGATCGCGCGTCAGGGAGGCCTGAAGGCAGTCGTGTGGTCAGATGTGTTCCAGATGCTGGTCATGGTGTTGGGCTTCGTGGCGGTGCTCGCTCAGGGGAGCAGAACCGTGGGGGGGCTGCAGGCGGTCTGGGGGGCCGCGCGCAACGGCAGCAGACTCGCCGTGTTTGAGTATGACATCATCATCATCATCACCGCCCCTTCATGACATCACAGCCTGTTCCCATGACATCATTCTCACTCTCAGAGTCAGGCCCCTTTTCCAGCAGGGTTGAACCGGCCCGGTTCTTACAGTCCAAAATTTGAATGTTAATTATGAATTGAGTGGCAAAACCATACCTATATTAAATTGTTTATTGGCGCCCTCTACTGAAAGTGCGCCAATACACAGGTTAATGTATTTTTTTATTTGCAGTGAAATCTCCGTAGGGCGATTTTAGGTCACTTCATATAAGAACTGTGTTTGAAAAATAAACCGACCAACCCGGCCTTTCTGTCAGGGGAGTGGCTGTGTGTCGTTAATGATGTCCATTCATATTTGATACAGCCAGTTTCTGGAGAAAATGGAATTAAAGTGGCCGCAAAAGCCTTGGAACTACGAAGGCAATGTCGCTGCTAATATACGTCACGCCCAGCTGTCAACACATTGCGTTCCTGAGATTCCTCGTTGACGTAAGCTCAGCTGGTGGTGACTCGACTCGTACTAACCACGAAACATTAAATATCAATTAAATAAAAATAAACGTAATTAACATTCAGTTTCTATTGTGCGACAGGCAGATGCAGCCACCTGCCTACCCAGAAATGTAGTCTCTGGGTTGTTTGACTCATTTCTAACGCTTATTTTTTTACTCTTTGTGTATATTTGTACATTTCCACCTTCAGTCGATGCTTCATATCCATATGAGTGAAAAGGCCGGGGTGATCGGTTTATTTTTCAAACAGAGTTCTTATATGAGGCAAACTAAAATCCCCCTATGGAGATTACAATGCAAATAAAAACGCCCTCTACTGACAGTGACGTCAGGACTTCGGTGCTCTATATAAGTAGATTAATATATGATAACCAGTAAATGTGCACTTGTAGTACAATAAATCATTGTCTTCTTCGTGTAAGTAATCAACTGGGGAAGTTTCATGGTGATAACTATTCATATTATTTTTACCTAATCACCTATCATGTATACACGTAGGCCTACTGATGTTATTCAGACCGCGGCCATCATGCTAGCAAGATGCTAGTCTCGCATTACCAGACTGTTGCCTCTGCAATTTCCATACATACAGTCTGGACAACGGAAGAGCTGTCATGAGTAAACTATAAAGCGGAAGTGGAGCCTCCTCGCCACTTCCGTTTCGTCTTTACAGTCGCGCACATTTATCCTAATAGAAAACATCTAAGCATGTAGCTTGTTGCTTAGCAGGAAAGGAAATAAAACAAACGGAAATGGCAGCTTTCGTTACTCAGCTCATAGGGGCTATAGGTCCAGACTCTATATAGCATTCGGAGATTGTGGAAAAGTTGTCTGGCTACACGAGACTACAAGGTGCTAACAAGGTTCAACTTCCCATAGACAGCCCATTCATCCAAACAGAAAAGTCCTATCTAATTGTATTAAACAACGTCATACTCACAAACATTGCAGCTGTACGGAAAGTTTGAATTATCCTCTTTCTATCTGCAAGGTGTTTGTTTCATAAAAAATACACTGTAGACATTTTATGAGCTATACTTCCATGCAGTTCTTTTCGAAGTGTCAGAGTTTGGGAGTGCTCGTTGATTATCACTCAACAGCGCTGCGTAGCTGTTTTGAATTTGCACATTATGCAGGAGGTTGCTTTACTAGAAATCACACCTGTGTGAAGTGAGGGGCGCTAATATATTAGTTAAGTCTAACTCATGTTGATTAGGTGATGTAATGGTGATGTAAAACAGGTGCCGTGTCATTAGTCAGAAGCTTCATTGTTCCGAAATTACTATCCCTATCTCTAACCCTAACCTAAACCTAACCGCAAGCATGGGAGCAAACCTAAACCTAACCGCAAGCACGGGAGCAGTGCATGTTCGGACTAACGGGACTTCGGATCTATGGGCATTTTCCGTAAAACAAACGCTGTCAAAACAAACTAAATTATCTTTATTGTTAAGGGCATTTAATGTTTGTGTTGACAAGATGACGTACATGGCGTTTTTTAAAACAAACATTGAACTAAAAACAAACATTAAACCTGTATATAGGAGGGGCTAGCGCCCCTCAAAAACGAGTGCTTCCAAACTCCAATACTGAAAAAAATCACCTGCAAAAAAAAAGAAGAAATCCCTCATGTCGAGAGCCATGCACTGGTGTTGACCCCTCCCTCCCTTTGAACCCCAGCTTTG
Source organism: Protomyctophum parallelum (assembly GCF_964188405.1). Lineage (NCBI taxonomy): Eukaryota > Metazoa > Chordata > Actinopteri > Myctophiformes > Myctophidae > Protomyctophum > Protomyctophum parallelum. The sequence goes on from NC_139700.1 coordinate 48,100,515, forward strand.
ACCCCAGCCCTCTGAGACGTCACACCTTCTGGACACTGTGCGTGGGCGGGACGTTCACCTACCTCGGCATCTACGGGGTTAACCAGTCCGTGGTCCAGAGGTGCCTCTCCTGCAGGACGGAGGGCCACGCCCGACTGTAAGGGGTTAAAATAATTCAGGTTCATAATTAATCATCGTTATCACCTTCACTCCTTTATTACCCACTAAACCAGGGGTGGGCAACTTTGATGATGGTGAGGGCCAGTATATTTCCACACTCACTCCAGAGTGGAATAGTAGGAGAGTGGCGACAAGCTTTGATCTCGCCGCAAAGCGGGGTGCTATGGGCTATAGTTCCCTGGTTGGACGTAGCACGTGGAAGGAACACGTTATTCCAACCTGTTCCTTTCCCCTCCATCAGGCGCCCCGGCTGGCCAGGGGGAGGATGTTTAGAGACCAGGATTACTGCATGTTTTTTGTGAGGGTACCTACCCTAGGGGACACGGGGAGAACATGTGAGGGTACCTACCCTAGGGGACACGGGGAGAACATGTGAGGGTACCTACCCTAGGGGACACGGGGAGAACGTGAAGGTATACCTACCCTAGGGGACACGGGGAGAACATGCAAATTTAACAGATTACACAGATTTCAGATCAGCAGCGATTAACACGCCTAGTAATTCATTTTCAATGAGAACGGCGTTTTTTTTCTTTCATGTACGCGCAAAGAAGTCGCAGGGCTACAATGCAACGCACTAAGCATAATTATAGTGCACCATAGTCTCGGTAACAGTGTTGGTGGTGTTCCACAGGGCTCTGTACGTCAACCTCCTGGGTCTGTGGCTCATCCTGGTCTGCAGCGTTCTGTCTGGTCTCGTCATGTACGCTCTCTACGCCCGCTGTGACCCCCTGACCTCCGGCAGGGTCTCCGCTCCTGACCAGGTCAGTCACTGATTGGTTTAACTCAGTGGTTCTCAACCTGTGGGTGTTTATTTTTTATTTATTTTTTCATTGTACGCTCTCAAGAGTTAAAGAGTTAAATGGTCCATTTGGTTATACCAACTCTCCATCATTTAGCTGGGGACCACTGGTTTAGTGGGAACCAGCTGGCACTGGACGTCAGTTGACGTTGAATTTTGGTTTGGATTTAGGTTCTGACAACCAAAACCAAATGTCAGAATAACATCAAATTACAACGTCATATTGACATATCAATTTGACATCAACTGACGTTGATATTTGGTTGGTTTTAAGTTGTGTTGGTAAGTAAGGTCAAAATGACGTAAAATACTAACATTATGTTTTCGGTATTTTGACCAAAACCCAATGTCTGCTTAACGTTATTATACCAACGTCCAAACAATGTTAAATTATAACATCATTACACGATGATATTTGGTTGGTTTTAAGTTGTGTTGGTAAGTACCCAATACTCAACATCGGTGTAACATAATATCACAAGGTCAAATTGACGTAGAATGCAAACATTCTGTTGTCGGTATTTTGACCAAAGCCCAATGTCTGCTTAACGTTATTATACCAACGTCCAAACAATGTTAAATTCTAACATCAATGCACGTTGATATTTGGTTGGTTTTAAGTTGTGTTTGTAAGTAATCAATAATTAATTGCATTTGATAGCGCTTTTCCAAGTGCTCAAAGCGCTTTACAATGGTTCATTCAGTCATACATTGGGAGGTGAAGCAGCGAACAGTCGACGCCAGCTTCCTCACTTCCCACATTCACACACCAATGGTGGCAAGCTCACAACGACCAAATCATTGGAGGCAATGTAGGGTTCAGTGTCTTGCCCAAGGACACTTTGACATGTGGACAAGAGGAGCCGGGATTCGAACCGCCGACCCAGGGATCATTGGACGACCTGCTCTACCTCCTGAGCCACAGCCGCCCAATACACAACGTCAGTGCAACATAATACCACAACGTCAAAATTACGTAGAATACTAACATTATGTTTTCGGTAGACCCGACTTCACCAACAGAGACCCGAGTGCCACCTAAACAACAAGTTTGGACAGCCCCACCAATTAGTGTTACAGAAAATAGCAAGTGTCTACCCTAGACCCAGAGGGAGACACGTACAGAACTTAGATGCGGCTCACATGTTGCACGACTCCTTAACAAGCTGCCACCAGAGATGTGAGCTGAATTCCGCCGCACAATGCTCTGCGGCCCAGGAGCAACCAACACCCTGTTGGAGTTCTGAGTGGTTGAAGCACGAGTCCTAGCCATACACACAGAGCTCATGAGAAGGATGGAGAAACACTGGCAGGAGGCCACCAAGATACAACGCCCCAGAGACCCAGAGTGTGCCACCGCTGGCAGTAATGAGATCAACTGCTGCAGCAACGATGTCATGAAAGGCAAGTCTCCACCAAAAAAACCCTGAACCTAATCGGGGTGTCAAGAGACCAAAGTTTCTCCCCACAGTTCCCTGCAGTAGCCAGTGAAGTCAAACTGTGCATCTGTACCTGAAAGGGACAAGTCAAAGGCCAGAAAGCCCACCTCCTTTTAATGTCCTGTCAGTAGCAACTCAACCGGCACCTGAAATAAGCCCTGACCCCTCCCAGAGAAAGTTCATCCTTGAAAATGTAATGATTAGTCGCCAGAATCAAGATCCTTGGTGGTCTAAAACTTGAGTTATTGGTATAATAACAGCAGGTTGGTGGTAATTTTGAAAAGCAATGGCTTCCATGGTCACAGGACAAATCTAAATAGTACCAATGTATCCTACATCCTTGAAAATGTATGATTAGTCACCAGATCAAGATCCTAGGTGGTGTAGAACTTGAGTTATTATAAAATAACAGCAGGTGGCGGCCATTTTGACAAATGGCTGCCATGGTCACAGGGAAAATCTAAATTGTACCACTGTATCCCTCATCCTTGAAAATGTAGTCTCAGTCACCAGAATCAAGATCCTAGGTGGTGTAGAACTTGAGTTATTGTAAAATAACATCAGGTGGCGGCTATTTTGGAGAATGGCTGGCTTTGTCACCACGAGACAAATCTGTGATGGCCCTATAGCCAAAAATGTTTTTTAAGGCATGCTCTAACTGTGTGACAAATTAGAATACTTTTATTCAAAAACTATAATTTTATTGTTTTAGGAACACTTTTGTCAACTCCGTCAGATACATGTCAACTTCGTCAGACACAAAACCTGACGGAGTTGACGTCTGACGGAGTTGACAAAATGGCATTTGTTTTCATCTTAACCCTCTGTAGTACAATGTAGCCATTTCGTTTTTTTTTTTCAGTTAGCTAAACCTAACCCTAAACTAAAATACTAAACATTATTTTGGAATTCTTAACAAAGATCATAATAATGTCCTGACGGAGTTGACATGTAAAAGCTGTGACCACATTGATATCAACATTGTTTGTTTAAAACTGGCTTGATCCTTTCTCTAAACAATATGATCCTCGGTTACAAAATGTATGTTTTGGGTGAATTAAATAACATTCACGTAACATGTTACATAGAACTTACACTTCCTGTTATCCATTTCTGAGTGAAACGGCTTTCAAAATAAGACGGTCTAACGTTGAAGTGAAAAAGTAACTAGTTATCAGATAATTGTGAGTAAATGTACAATATTTACCTCTGTGTAGAGTAGAAGTAAAATGATTGAACTAAAGTAAAAGTGCCTCAAAATTGCACTAAGATACTTAATTAAATGTAACGATATACTTTCCACCACTGGTCATGTATTTTCAGATCATGCCGTACTTTGTGATGGAGATTCTGAGCGGGTTCCCAGGGCTTCCAGGGCTGTTCGTGGCCGCTGTGTTCAGCGCAACTCTGAGGTTGGAGCAGTGTTGTTTTCGTAGACTAAAACCAAGACGAAAAATGTTCGTCGACTACCTTTTTTCACTGACGAAAACTAAATGACAACAAAATGAAAACTAAGCTATGATGACTAGAACTAAGACTAAATATACTGACAATTTCGTCAACAAATAAAAACTAGACTAAAATGTTAGGAATTAGGGACCCAGTAATAATAATAATAATAATAATAAAACTTTATTTGTATAGCACCTTTCATGACATGAAATGCAGATCAAAGTGCTTTACAGAACAATGGAGAATAAAAGAAAAGCAAGGCAACGACATTAAAAAACAAGCAGTTACAGTGAGGATGTTACCGTAGGTGTTTGATGAGCGAGAAGGGGATCTTCCGCGGATTCCGTCGTTCTTCCGGGTTCTTGGAAACTCCCCCAGCCACTGCATTTAGTTTTACAGAGGTTAGGTTTAGATATAGTTTATTGAGGTTAGGTTTAGGTATAGTTTTACTGAGGTTAAGGTTAGGTTTAGGTATAGTGTTACTGAGGTTAAGGTTAGGTTTAGGTTTAGGTGTAGGCTGTCAATCACAGCGACTATTTATTATTTTATTTGTCCTTTTTTCTCTGGCACCTGCACAACACTTTCTGTCCAACAGGTGGCACTGATCTGTGTTGATTTTGTATGACTTTCGGTTTAGTTTTTTGAAGAAAACAAAAGGTCTTTCTCTGCAAAGTTTTATAGATGAATGGAGATATAAACCTTAACGTGACGTGTCGTCCTCCTCAGCACAGTGGCTGCCAGCATCAACGCTCTGGCCACCGTCACCTTCGAGGACTTTGTCCGGCCGTGCTGCGCCACCCTGCCACGCACCGATGCCAGCGTCGTGATCAGCAAAGGCCTCTGTAACTATGCACTCCCCAGCCTTAAAGACTCATTTCGTAATATATCTGTAAATACAGCCCTGGCCTTAAGGCCTTTTCAGATGGGCAGCGACTGACGTAGTAATTCATTTTCAATGAAAGGTGTGCAGGTTTTAGTGAATGATAAGGGGACGTCGCAGGACAACAGCAGTAGCTGTGTGGGGTGAGTTTAGTGAATGATAAGGGGATGTTGCAGGACAACAGCAGTAGCTGTGTGGGGTGAGTTTAGTGAATGATAAGGGGACGTCGCAGGACAACAGCAGTAGCTGTGTGGGGTGAGTTTAGTGAATGATAAGGGGACGTTGCAGGGCAACAGCAGTAGCTGTGTGGGGTGAGTTTAGTGAATGATAAGGGGACGTTGCAGGACAACAGCAGTAGCTGTGTGGGGTGAGTTTAGTGAATGATAAGGGGACGTCGCAGGACAACAGCAGTAGCTGTGTGGGGTGAGTTTAGTGAATGATAAGGGGACGTTGCAGGGCAACAGCAGTAGCTGTGTGGGGTGAGTTTAGTGAATGATAAGGGGACGTTGCAGGACAACAGCAGTAGCTGTGTGGGGTGAGTTTAGTGAATGATAAGGGGACGTTGCAGGACAACAGCTGTAGCTGTGTGGGGTGAGTTTAGTGAATGATAAGGGGACGTTGCAGGACAACATGCAGTAGCTGTGTGGGGTGAGTTTAGTGAATGATAAGGGGGACGTTGCAGGACAACAGTAGTAGCTGTGTGGGGTGAGTTTATTGAATGATAAGGGGACGTTGCAGGACAACAGCAGTAGCTGTGTGGGGTGAGTTTAGTGAATGATAAGAGGGACGTTGCAGGACAACATGCAGTAGCTGTGTGGGGTGAGTTTAGTGAATGATAAGGGGACGTTGCAGGACAACATGCAGTAGCTGTGTGGGGTGAGTTTAGTGAATGATAAGGGGGACGTTGCAGGACAACAGTAGTAGCTGTGTGGGGTGAGTTTAGTGAATGATAAGGGGACATTGCAGGACAACATGCAGTAGCTGTGCAGTGCACATTGATACGTCAAACTGGTGTTTTTCCTCAACCCGCACCACAGACCAATCAGAAGCCACTGTTCCATTTCAGCCTTCATATATCGCGCTTACCTCATGTGGAGAATAGGAGACTGTCCAGACTGAGTAACGCAGTGACATTTTCAGATCCGCGGAAAGCAGCGAATCAGGCTAGTAATTACGTACATTAAACGTGTGCAGGTGTGCTGTTTGGATGTGAAATGTACTGTGCAATTATGACAGTATAATTATAACAGGTGTGCTGTTTGGAGCAGCTTGCACTGCGATGGCAGTCCTTGCTTCCTACATGGGAGCTCTTATACAGGTAATGCTGATGGTTTAACCCAAAGATCAATACTGGTTGATTATCTGATTGGTTAACCCAATGATCAATACTGATTGATACAGATTGAGACGTACAGTACTGTAAGCTGCTGATGAAGGGACATCTCCCAAATCAAAACACGCGTTATTGAGTTCAATCTATGTGAAATACAATTAAGCAATATTGTACAACAGGTCGTTTCGAGGAAGCAATCTGACTGAAACAGCCTTCTAGCTGTGGTTCAAACGAGCACCACTCCACACCTAATCAAAACAAAGAATTCAGCTGCTCTGTTTTCCCAGAGAGCAGCAAACTCGGTGGCTAGGCTAGCTAGGTTTCTTGGGACATTTGTGGTCGTATTGACTACATCTGTCATTAAAAAGATATGTTTTAATATAACTTTTAAGTAACTGTTGTATAATTGCAATATTACACGAGAGGGTGTGGTTTAACGTGATTATTGCCACGACAGTGATGCGGTCAGGAACGAGACTTAGTCGAGTTCCGCAAGCATCACTGAAGTGGCAAGAATCCACACCCTCTCGTGTAATATTGCTTAATTACATGAGAGGGCGCTGCTTTACCGTCGTTAATGCACATCTGCGTTGCTGCAGGAATGAGAAATTGCCCTAAAAAAACATGTTGACTCAATTCAATTAAAACTAAAATAGTCTCTAAAACAAAATCTTTTTTTTTAATGACATATGTAGCCACAACGACCACAAATGTACGTCCCAAGAAACTCGGTAGCATAGCAACCCAGTCGGCTCCGCTCTAGGAGATCAGCACAGCTGTGTTTTGATTAGTTGTTTCATCATGCTCGTTTGAAGCACGATTAGATGGCTACTTAAACCAATCAGATTGCTTCCTCGAAACGACCCGTTACATTTAAACCCTGAGAACCTCTCTCCCAGTGGTGTAAAGTAACTATGTACATTTACTTAAGAACCATTGTATGGTATTTGTACTTTACTTCCACATCTCAGATCCAATAATGTTTCTTTTACAATTACAATACAATAATGTTACTTTTACAATTATTGTAAAACTTCAGTTACTAGTTACTTTGGGGATTCTCATTTTGATTAGAAAACATACATTAATCATTTCGGCCATTCGAAAATAGCAGATCTACAAGCTTGTAGATTGGCTATTTTCAAAACATTTTGTACACATTTTGAACTTTCTGCAATAAGAGCACTTTTACTTTTAGTACTTTAGGTACATTTTGTTGCAGATACTTTTGTACTTTTACTCGAGTACATTTTGAAAAGTATACTTTCTTTCCCACCCCTGCTGTCCTACGTACGTACGCCACCAGGCCGCGCTGAGCATCCATGGCATGTGTGGAGGACCCATGCTGGGGCTGTTCACGTTGGGGATCATCTCTCCATGGACCAACTCCAAGGTTTGATCCACCAACACACGGAAGATGCCCCCAATTTACTATAGTTGCACATGTTCTCTCAGGCGATTTGCAGTGGGCTAGTGTTTGAACCATTCAGAAGGTGCCATCCTCTCAGGCTATAGAGCGTCGCAATCCAGCCCCCTTTCATGATGACGCCAGGCCCAGGAAATTAATCCCAATGCATTTTTCCCATAGACATTTCACAAAGTATTTATTTAAAGACCTTTTAAGCGTTGTACGAAGCCAACTCGAGTCGTGACAAATCATGACAACAAACACAATATTTTGGACCAAACAAATAATTACAAAAAAATAATAAAAAAATAAGTGTAATCTGCCGTTTTCTTTCTACTTTCGAATTCTTTGTTTGGCCCAAAACATTGTGTTTATTGTCTTGATTTGTCACGACAAGAGTTGGCTTTGTCTGCGGCGTAAACATCTTTAAATAAATACTTTCTGAAAAGTCTATGAGGAAAATTAACGGGGATTTCTTTTCCGGGTCTCTCTAAGGGGCGGGACTGTGACGCTAATAGGGACGGTATATTTGCACAGGGCTATAGCACAGCCATAGATATTAAAAATCACACCCGTGTGAAGTGATCTTACCATCTTACAACATCGATGTGATGCAATGATGACGTCAAACAAACGGTGTCAGAACAAACATTAAATTCTCTTTATTGTTAATGGGATTTAATGTTTGTGGTATAATGACTAAACAAACAGTAATTTCTCTTCATTAATGGCGTTTTTAAAACAAAAAATGACCTAAAAACAAACATTAAACTTGTACATAGCGCCCCTCAAAAAATATAGATGCCTCATTGGCCACTGCAGTTCATTGGAGAGACGTGTCTCCATTGAAGGCAGGAGGTCAAGCGGAATGCTCGTTTAAAGTTTGCATTTTCAATTGAGCGCTATTGCGCCACCCTTTGGCCAATGGTGGTGGGCTTCGCTTCCTCACCGTTTTGCATAGCCCTCTACCTACCATGTTGCCAAGAAAAACGACTGCACGGTTAAGCCAGAACTCCTACTTTTGGCGGAAGGAGGAGAAGAAAAAAAAAACCAGACAAACACAATAAGGGACCTGCAACAAGTTATTTCGGCCTTTGTCCCATCATAAAAAAAAACATTGATGAATTAAGAAACTTCAGTACAAGAATACCTCCCACGCCTTTGACTGTGCAGTGTTCATGTCGGTCCACAGGGGGCAGCGGGGGGCTTGCTGGTGGGCATCGGCCTGACTTTCTGGACCCGGGTGGGTTCTCTGCTGTACCCGCCTCTGGCCCACAGCTCCAGACCGCTGGCACTGAGCACGGCGGGGTGCCAGCCGCACTTCAACATGACCCACCTTTCTACCGCTACCGACGCCATGGCGGATGCCAACTCTACAGCCAGGTAACTAGTCAGAGGGTACGGACATACATAATAAGTGCACAATAATATTACCCGAAACACAATGAGATAAAGACTATGCTGTCTGTAACTCTCAGAGTTAAAGGGGTCGTTGCAAATGAAACATTTGAGAACCACGAGTACTAGTTGGACTCCTAAGAGATGAATGCATAACGTCGTATCGCTGATGTATTACAACATGGGCGTGCAGCCGTGCACTGATGGTGGTGCTAGAGCACATGCACCAATTTGCCCTCTGGACAGCAATGTGCCCCTTTGAAAGACTTTGAAACACTAGCAATGATTACTGTCACAATATAGAGTTACTTAAGACTTATTTTAACAAACACGTGACTTATCACTTACATGCATGCAGTCTTAGTCTAATTGTCAGGTATTAATTAATTAATTATTCCACTCCCGGCCAGCATTTCTTACCTTATTTGGTTGACCCACAGAACCCACGACCTGAACCAGACATCAGTACTTTAGTTATGGGGACCCATAATATTTTCTGGAACCGAGAATGACCACCTGTAGGTCCTGGGACTCTTTTACATTGAAAACTGCAACACTGTCAGTGACGTGTAACGTTGCTCTGCTCTGTGCTGCCTGCAGGCCCCTGCTGGCGGACACCTGGTACTGCATGTCATATCTCCACCTCAGCACGCTGGGATTCACAGCCACCGTCGCCATGGGAACACTGATTAGCATACTCACTGGTACGTCAGCATGGGAACACTGATTAGCATACTCACTGGTACGTCAGCATGGGAACACTGATTAGCATCCTCACTGGTATGGTAATGATAGATGTTTGCAAAGTGTTAAAAAAAAGAAAAAGAAAAAAGAAAACACCTTTCGGGCCGTGTAGGGCGTAAAATGTGTGTAATTTATTTTTTTATATATTTTTTATCCCACGATTTTGTAACCCATTTTTCACCCCTGTGTCAATCATCTAATGTGATCCTGGGCTCTACACACCCTCCACCAACCTAGTCCCCATATATGGGGGACAAGGGGAGAGCAACAGACTTGAACTCATGCTCAACTCAAATGTGTGTAATTTCAATTTACATTTGAGGCATTTAGTCTTATCTTAATCCAGAGTGATTTACAGTAAGCATGAACAAAAGACATGGGTAATACATCAAATACATATTTAAGTTGAGCCTTTGCATACACCTGTAAGGTCATCAAGGCTATAATGTTTTTTCAGACTATGGCGGAAGATTGGGAGTGCAATGGGAAATGCATTCCATAGTTTTGGAGCCAGAAGGGAGAAGAGTTTGGGGCGTGTGGAGCGTTGTCCCGGAGTTTTTAGTGAAGGTATACCTCCAGCTTCCCTGCGTTGGCTGATCTGAGTGCGCGGGAGGGTTTGTAGGGTTCTATCATACTAGCAAGATATGGGGGAGCCTATACCTTTGGTTGCTTTGAATGCCAGCATCAGAGTTTTGGATTTTGTGCGGGCAGCAACCGGGAGCCAATGGAGGGAGCGCAGAAGGGGGAAAACATGTGAGAATTGTGGCTGGTTGAAGACCAAGCAAGCTGCGGAGTTTTGGATCAATTGGAGAGGATTAAGTGTGCATGCCGGTAGACCAGTAAAGACGTAGTCACAATAGTCAAGTTTTGACAAGACTGATTATATTTAGTATAAAGCCAGGCGGGGCCTCGGGCCTTAATTGTCGGGCCTGTTGAGAACTCTAGTTTTCCCCGGGTGCGGCTGCACTAATGACTTTGGAGCGGGCCCGTCTAGAGTTTGATGGACATGGTATCAGTCAAAGGGGAGACATCAAAGAGGAAGGACGGATGGGAAAGGATCAACATAATGGAATGTCAGCAAATCTCCAGATTGAGTTTTGTTTTTGTTTTTTCTTTCTTTTTTTAAGGAGCCAATAAGGGGAAGGATGTTAATCCATTGCTCCTCCGGCCAGCAGGGGGCCTCAGCTGCTTCAAGAGTGCATGTCGTGACGACGACAAACCAGTAAGAGATTTACTATCTGACCTGCTATTCAGTGATAATTTCGGTGACTAAAACTATGGCAAAAACTGTTTGTCAACTACTTTTACTTCACTGACGAGAACTAAATCAAAACTAAACCAGTCATTTGCACCTCCACATCACACTAAAGTTCAAACCTAGCCTGGTTATAGCTTAGTTTAATGGCTATGCATTGTATGTATACAGTAGCCTAAGATATTGACTTAATTTAAGCTATATAACTAGGCTAAGTTTGTGTGAGGTGGTGCAACTGGCTCTAAAAGATGACTTAAACATAACATAATTTTATTCAAAGACTGACTAAAACTTAATGAAAATTTGCTGTCCAAATCATACTGTGTGCGTGTGGCTTCAGGCCGAGGAGCGTCCAGACGTCGACACTGAGCGCCAGCAGGGCACGGACAAGATGGCCGCCACAGCCAGCCCAACATCATCTGGCCACAACAACAGAGAAGACGGGTGCTACATCAACGCTGCATTCAACACACAAACACACTAGAGACCTGCGTATGGCGGATTTAGCCGCGGTTGCTGCTGGTAACAGCGGTTGGCGGATGGTGCGGTTAATATAAATAGGATGATATAATTAATGCGGTTGGATTATGAGTTATGCCCTCATATATTTCAATGGTGGTGTCACAAGCCAGTAGAGACCTGGGGATGGCGGATTTAGACGCGGGTAACCACGGTTGGCGGATGGTGCGGTTAATATTAATAGGATCTAGAATCACTAAAGAAGGAAAGGCCAAGCCAAAAAAAAATTAAAAAAATAAACCAGCGATCCGGTTTGATATCAATAATAAAGCTTATCAGATGGAACGTTGCACCAATATCAGTTGCCGGTTGGGTTCCACTAGCAGAACCTTCCGTCAGGAGCAGTTGATTTGTTAAACATCACCTTTCCGTTCTGGAAGTTACAATAGCTGGCGGCCCGGGGCCACATGCGGCCCCCACCTTCACCTCCACCTGATATATTATTGATTTCAGCTGTTACAATTCCAAACATGCAAACACGATCCGCTTTAATCACGTCACTGTAGTTTAAAACCCTTTTCTCTCTGATTATTTTTCCAAATTGCGTTTTTGGATCAAAGCAAGCTGTTGTACCATACGGCTCATAAGTCAAAGCATCACCTTTCGCTAACATCCCGGGTAATTGTTACCCCTTTTTTTTTTTACAATAGCGCTATTGCTTCACAATGGCAAAAACAACAGAATTAAAATGTGATGTAAAAGATACAATCCATGATTTATTATTTTACACAAAAGAGTGATATCCAAATGATTTGATGGTACTCAGTTGTTTTTATACATTTCAGTGTTTTTTTGTAGTGCATACAGCTGTACGCCTGCATGGGCTTCCATTCCGAGTGTAGCGTGTAACGTTGTCAGACAACATGAGAAGGAAAACTAAGAAACGGATAAAACATCTTCACATCTTCAAAATAAAAAATAAAGATACATTTAATCATAATATTATCTCGTCTTCTTCTTTCCCAGGCTTTTTTGTGATACAGTCAAGCAAACGTAGTTAACTTTAAATATATCAAAATACATAAATGGTCATTCCAAATGTTTGCTCATTTAACCCTGTAACACCCAGCGTTGCAATAATACAACATATTTTAATTATTATATATATATATATTATTTTTTTATGATATTCTTTCACCTAAACATCATCATTGATGTTCATTGCAATGCCAATAGTCATAATATTTGTATATAAATACCCCCCCCCCCCCCGAGGCTGAAATTCACACAAATTAAAAATCCCCGGACTATGTGCAATTTAGATTTTTTTTAACCTTTGACCTTTAACTTTAAAAAAGTAGTAGTAAGGTTGAAATCTCGTTTTTGCAAGTATAAATTAATCCGGGTTTTACAGGGTTAAACACCAGTACTATTTCAATGTTGTCAGTATGGAATGTGAGTACAGACGTCCTGACGTCACTCGTTCGTCCCCCTGGGTTGCGGGATCGTCCCCCTGGGTCGCGGGAGTCATTTTCTCCATGCATGGAGAATAACATTGGATCATCTTAGAATCGTCTCATATAAAGCGTCGCAGTCCCGCCCCCTTTCAGAACGGCGAGTGGCCCAGGAAATGATTCTCCATTCATTTTCTCCATATAGGCTTTTCAAAAAGTTTATTTAAAGACGGTTACGCCGTGGACAAAGCCAACTCGAGTTGTGACAAATCATGACAATAAACACAATATTTTGGACCAAACAAAATAATTACAAAAAATTTGACGCAATGAAAAACAATATATATGTAAAAATGTCTGTGGGAACGCAACCCAGGTAGGATGTGTAAATTACGTCAGACTTCGGTGCTCTATATTGCTGTGGACACTTCAGAAACTCGCCTACCAGTGAAGTGTCATCATCATTAGTCAACTTTCCAGGAATAGAAAAGCCTGCGGTTTCAATTAGATTGGATTTCCCCATCGATGATGTTACTGGTAGGAAGGTTTCTGAACTGCCCTCCTCTGAGACACAGAGTGAGTAGACAGGTTACTGAACCGTCCACAGCCCTCCTCTGAGACACAGAGTGAGTAGACAGGTTTCTGAACTGTCCACAGCCCTCCTCTGAGACACAGACAGGGTAGACAAAAATTGTATTATAATGACCATTAGTGAGGATTGAGGAAGATAGGTTGAAAATGGGTGAAGTCTTCCTTTAATGTCCAGGGAACTGTGTAACCAAAGCTATAATTTATATACAACACGCACACACGCACGCACGCACAAGCACACACACATACACATGAAGTAATGAGTAACGTAGTGTAATGGTTACACTTCACTATTGCCATGATAAGAGGTGAAACAACAGCAGCGGTTTACACCACCGTGCAGCATTCATTGTGTTTGTGGAAAGATATTCAACATAAATAAATACCCCCAACACAACAAGGTCACATTATACAGACAGAACTAGGGATATAATAATCGGCATCCCGATATTATCGGATGATATTTGCATACAAATCGGAAAATACAGTTTCTCCCGAATATATGATAAGAATGTGACCAGATTTGACTGAGGGACTGCCATTGGATTTTTTTAAATTATCAAATGTCATATGAAAAGGGAATCAATCATAGCTTAAAATTTACATATTGGTTGTTCACCAGTTTTGGAGATATGGCTCATAGAGAAATTGATGTCTTGCAGAAAACAACGAGTGGAGAAAACAGCAGCGCCGTCGCTACATATACGCACAATACGCACTGCGAGTAGGGCAACACGCCGAGGGGGGCAACAAAATGTGCCAAAAAGTGCCAAGCCGACCCTCGTAATAAAAAAGAAATCTCCGCGGCTCTGCCGCGTAATAATGCACGCACATGTGTGCTTCTTCGCAAATGGCAAAAGAAGCCGATCTGCGTGAGATAACGCAGCGCTCTCCCGAATCGGCAGCGACGTCCCTGGAAAACAGGCTTGAAAGGTTCACTTCTGTGGACTCTAACATTACACCTAGCTACATGCTTAAGCATTTATTTCATAGTCGATGTAGCTCGATGTAGCTCTGATATTTATTTCAGACATGCTCTAGTATTTGAAGAGTCTATATTAGTCTATTAGTCTAATAGTGCTATTAACTAATTTTGTATAAAGAAAATAAATAGATATGTTATACATGTGCAATAAAGAATAAACAACATGCCAACACAACATTGTGAATGTTTGCGCCACAGTAGTGCACTTTGCACTCCAGTGCAAACATACGTGCGTGCAAAATATATTATGTAAAGAATAAATGAAAGCATTATGCCTTTGATTGCTTCTTAGGAAGAAAAAACAAAATTTGAGATCATCATCATTCATATGCTGACTGCACATTTGTACTTATTGATGGAGTTTACGTAACTTCATTCAAATGTCCGAGTGCACATCAGGTGTGGGACGATTCACACACCTCAATACCTAGGGTGCCGATTTATATTATTATTATTATTGGTTGCCCAAAGGCCAGACTATTGTTATTGTGACACTTTCCTTTTCCTCCAGAGTAATTGAATAATCAAATCAAGTAATCAAATAATCAAATCGAACTTCCGCTGTGATTGGCCGAGCTTTGCATAAGGTTTGTAGCTGCTAATTGGCTGTTGTTGGTTATGTAACCAATCTATGTTTTACAAACAGACTATTCCGGAGTAATCTAACTTCTGCTGTGATTGGTCGAGCTTTGCATAACGTTTGTAGTAGCTAATTGGCTATTCCGGAGTAATCTAACTTCCACTGTGATTGGCCGGGCTGTGCATAATGTTTGTACTAGTAGCTAATTGGCTGTTGTTTTACAATCGTTTATAAAGACAGTTTTATTGAAGGGCAGAAGACCAAACTATTCAAGCGTTACAGAAGTTTTCAAATTAGGGAGGGGCCTATGTAACCGACTGTGGCAACCACACTTTGCAATTTTTCAAAATGTGTGACTTTTCTAGTATTTATTATTATTATTGGTTTTACATTTTGCTAATATTCACTGCACAAACGGAATGCTATGATGAATACATGTCATACCATAGTATAACTAGAAAAAGTGCAGCCCCTCGGGGCACAGGTCTCCACCAGGTCAGGTAGGCTATTGTGGCCTCCTGGTGGCGCTATAATACTCTAATGTGAAAAGGGTGGGATATACTCAGCCTAGTAGGAAAGTGCGTGAACATTGTCACGTAAATTGTACAAGGCATTCATGATTTGAGGCTGTTTGTTCAAAACGGGCCAATCCTCCAAACTTTGAAAGCCAATGTTGGCCAATTAGGATGGAATATGAAATATTGGAGAGATCCGTCTCGTGCACATGCCTATATAGATAGTGTGTAACAAATTGCGGGATTATTGGAGATAATCTGGAGGAGTAATATCAAAGATATGTGTTTTACAGTAGTCGGCCTCCTGGTGGCACGGGATGCACACGCAGATCCGGCACACCAAAGATCCGACATGCGGGAACAACGGTCGGACGTGCTTGCGGTTAGGGTTAGGTTAGGGTTTGAGGTAGGTTGTCGGTCTAATGACACTCGGACCAATAGTATGTCGGAACTAAAGCCTGTAGCCGTTATAAAAGGCAGATGTGAAAAATGCAGGTCAAAGGTTTTTTCCTTGGCCTCCAGGGAGTGTGCATGCAACGTTTCACGCAGATCAGGGAAGTTATAGGCCTAGGTAAAAATGTGAACATCTGCCTCACGGTGGCGCTATAACAGTTTAGAGGAGTCAAAAGCCTAGTATACTGTCGTTAGTGGGAACACCTGGAGCCAAACACACACCTCACGTTTAAAATATACTTTTTGGCCAGAAAAAGAAAATATTTCACCGGAATGAAAAATCTGGTCAATGGAATTGTACGATTGACAAGATCTGTAGAGGGACGGAAGTACCATAGTGTTATTATAAGGAGAAGTCCTTTAAACGCCATGGACCAGAGCTATAAGTAACATAGCATTAAGGTCAAGGAGAAGTCCTTCTAACACTATGGACCAGAGCTATAAGTAATAGGGTTAAGGAGAAGTCCTTCTAACACCACAGCTATAAGTAACATAGTGTTAAGGAGAACTCTTTCTAACACTATGGACCAGAGCTATAAGTAACATAGCATTAAGGAGAACTCTTTCAAACACTATGGACCAGAGCTAGAAGCACCTTAACAGTTAAGGAGAAGTCCTTCTAACAACATGGACCAGAGCTAGAAGCACCATAACCTTAAGGAGAAGTCCTTCTAACAACATGGACCAGAGCTAGAAGCACTATAACCTTAAGGAGAAGTCCTTCTAACAACATGGACCAGAGCTAGAAGCACCATAACCTTAAGGAGAAGTCCTTCTAACAACATGGACCAGAGCTAGAAGCCACATATTACCTAAAAGGAGAAGTCCTTCTAACAACATGGACCAGAGCTATAATGGTAAAAACACATTAACATCACTGATTTCTATAGGAGTCACACGGTGATTATAACAGCTGTCTATACTTATTGCAAAGCCATTTGCTGAGATCAGCGGTTACTGTACGTACTGTACTCACATTTCACACCGCGAGCCGCGTGCATGTGCAGCCGCAAGCAGGCACACGACGTGACGACGACGACACACGACCACTGGAGGCACTATCACCACACACACACGGAACTCACTCAGAGGACACGCGTACAGGCTCACACACACACACACACACACACACACACACACACACACACACACACACACACACACACACACACACACACACACACACACAGGCAGGACCAGGCAGTCAAGACAATCTATCAAAATAAATATACAAAACATCGTTATTAATATTATTAGTATTATTAATATTATTACCATGCGTTTGACATTCCACAGAGTTCCTCTATCAAATATTTGAACGTTTACACCTTCGATGGATTTTTTTTCTTTTTCTTTTCTTTTTTTCAATACAAACTCACCAATGCAAATAGAACTGGGCATGCTGTAGGAAGAATGTAATGTAATTACAGTCCGTTTGCATAAAACACGTCACCAGAATCACTGTGTCTGTTGAGTTCTGTCTGAGCCGTAGAACCTGACTCATGGAGAGAGATGCATAGTCAAACATTACAATTACACAGGACTTCCCTAAAGTAGCCAGGACACCACACAGGGCCAATGGGGAAACTCCTACTTGAAGCCAAGGGGACAATGGGGAGACCCCTACTTGAAGCTAGGGGGCCAACGGGGAGACTCCTACTTGAAGCCAGGGGGCCAATGGGGAGACTCCTACTTGAAGCCAAGGGGCCAATGGGGAGACTCCTACTTGAAGCCAGGAGGAGGGGGGGGGGGGGGGGGTTGGGGAGACCCCATACATCAGGAGTTCTCAAAACGGGCTCCTTGATTTTGTGGGTGGGGTTCCAAATGGACCCTCACAGTTCTGTAACTGAGAGCGCACACATAGAATCAAATGCTATTTGTACAGTCCCAGTTATAGGAGTCCTTGGAAAAAGAAAAAAATTGACTGTGGAAAGACCACTATAAATGATCCAGGACCATGGAACCGAGCCCTACCAGGAGTCCAGGACTTTGAGAAGACCAAGAAATACATACATGATGACTCCATCACAGGCCAATGAGAAAGGCCCTATGAGTCCAGGAGAGTGCCAATAGGAAGGCTCCTTACGTGAAGTCATACTGTATACGTCTGAGGAGGAATGTATAAGTCACCGGGTGCAGTCCAGGGTGTTGCTTTAACTCATTCGCCGCCGATATCGTCTTTTGACGCTTAAAAAAATGATTATGGTTCACAACTCTGTTCTGTTCGTGCTCTGTTCTGTTTGAGAAAAAAGAATAAAGTGAAATGTCTGCTGGTTTATGTCGTCTATGGGAACGCATTTTTTCCACGC
The DNA here is from genome assembly GCF_964188405.1 of Protomyctophum parallelum. Taxonomy (NCBI): domain Eukaryota; kingdom Metazoa; phylum Chordata; class Actinopteri; order Myctophiformes; family Myctophidae; genus Protomyctophum; species Protomyctophum parallelum. The sequence goes on from NC_139700.1 coordinate 48,118,731, forward strand.
TGCATTTTATGATCAAAACAAGCTTGATATGTGGCTCACTTCTATACATGCTATGATCGCCGGTTACAAAATGTATGTTTTTTCCTGTTTCTCCGTTTCCGAGTGAAACACCGTTCAAAATGAGACGGTTCTCCACAGAGATGAATGTGGTTGGTGGTCTTCGAGTAACAAAATCAGGCGGTCTCGGTGGCGAATGTTATCTGCAGGAAGTTGAGGTCCAGTTCAGGGTCTTTTTTTTTTGAAGAGGAGAAAACCAAGGAGGGATTCTTCTTTGGTGTGTCTAGTCCCACAGAGCAGGACTCTCAAAGCTGTGTCCAGTCCAGTGGACTGTACTAAAATGTCTTACTTAAGTAAAAGTATCAACATTGCAATGCAGAACTAGGCTATATACAACGTTACAAGTACCAGTAAGACGTCCTTAGGGTGACAGCAGACTGCGGGGCGAGTGCTGGCACTTTGGTATGGGGGGTCAGATCAAAAGGAGTGTGACTTGAGTGTACAGGGTTTGATGATAGTCCAGGCAATCTAGCCCATTTTAGACCCAAAAAACAGACTAATTAAAATAGTTTTTTTTTCAACAGATATCATTTCTATGAGGTGTCTAGAATAACATACTAAAAGTCCTAAGAAATCCTAGATGCGGAAATATGTTTAATTCTCATCAATTCAAGATGTGTGATAATACCTCGAGAAAACTAAACACCCTAATGGGCTTTTTTTTTTCTTTTGTTCTATCACAATGAAACTTTCCACAATGAATCTTAACCTGACAACTAAACTTTTTTGTATTACAAGTTTCTCTGAAACTTAATTTGAATATGCAAATTAGCTTAATATATATTGAATATGCCCACATTTGCATATCACGAAAATTACTTTTCCCCAAAATGTATAATATTTACATTGTTGTTTGTTAATGATATCAAACACACTGATCAGACTTTCATGAACCATTTCATAAAAATATTGTGACTTCATATAATAACATCAAAAACATGTATGACAAATGCATAAATCCGTCAAATCTTCCTCCAACCATCCTACTGCTAATGGTTGATGGCAATGCTGCTTTTGGACTGGCCTCTAACCTGAAACCTGCCGGGCTTGGTTGTACCTACCGGGGGCATAACCCCCACCGGTATAGTCCTCAGGGTCACAGAGGCACACAAGCCTCCCCACCACGACAAGGTAGCAACAACAGGGGAGGTTCCCCTGCTAACGTGGCCCAGGAAAGAGAAGTCTGGAACTCTATGCAACCCGACTTCGGATGAGCGGATGAAGATGAATGGATGGATGAATTTGCAAAACATTAAAGGGATTGTGACATTAAAAATAAATGAATTAATGTCACATGTGAAACCTTTAAGGAGTAGGAAAGACACAACATAATTGTAGCGACAGCTGTGTGATGGAGTCTACCTGGAGGAGACAGAGCTGTGTGATGGAGTCTACCTGGAGGTGACAGAGCTGTGTGATGGAGTCTACCTGGAGGAGACAGAGCTGTGTGATGGAGTCTACCTGGAGGAGACAGAGCTGTGTGATGGAGTCTACCTGGAGGAGACAGAGCTGTGTGATGGAGTCTACCTGGAGGAGACAGAGCTGTGTGATGGAGTCTACCTGGAGGTGGGAGAGCTGTGTGATGGAGTCTACCTGGAGGAGACAGAGCTGTGTGATGGAGTCTACCTGGAGGAGACAGAGCTGTGTGATGGAGTCTACCTGGAGGAGACAGAGCTGTGTGATGGAGTCTACCTGGAGGAGACAGAGCTGTGTGATGGAGTCTACCTGGAGGTGGGAGAGCTGTGTGATGGAGTCTACCTGGAGGAGACAGAGCTGTGTGATGGAGTCTACCTGGAGGAGACAGAGCTGTGTGATCGAGTCTACCTGGAGGTGGGAGAGCTGTGTGATCGAGTCTACCTGGAGGAGACAGAGCTGTGTGATGGAGTCTACCTGGAGGTGGGAGAGCTGTGTGATGGAGTCTACCTGGAGGAGACAGAGCTGTGTGATGGAGTCTACCTGGAGGTGGGAGAGCTGTGTGATGGAGTCTACCTGGAGGTGGGAGAGCTGTGTGATCGAGTCTACCTGGAGGTGACAGAGCTGTTTGATGGAGTCTACCTGGAGGTGAAAGAGCTGTGTGATGGAGTCTACCTGGAGGTGACAGAGCTGTGTGATGGAGTCTACCTGGAGGTGGGAGAGCTGTGTGATGGAGTCTACCTGGAGGTGGGAGAGCTGTGTGATGGAGTATACCTGGAGGTGACAGAGCTGTTTGATGGAGTCTACCTGGAGGTGAAAGAGCTGTGTGATGGAGTCTACCTGGAGGTGGGAGATGGCCTGCAACAGCTTCAGGTGCGTCTGCAGAGTACAGGAACAAGAAGACTGGGATGGACTGAGACACTGCTGCAGCCAGGGGATGTCCTCCCAGAGGTAGGTCACCTGGCCTCTGTGACCCTGAGGACTATACCGGTGGGGGTTATGCCCCCAGTAGGTACAACCAAGCCCGGCAGGTTTCAGGTTAGAGGCCAGTCCAAAAGCAGCATTGCCATCAACCATTAGCAGTAGGATGGTTGGAGGAAAATTTGATGGATTTATACATTTGTCATACATATGAATGGTGTTTTTGATGTTATTCTATGAAGTCACAATATTTCGATGAAATGGTTCATGAAAGTCTGATCAGTGTGTTTGATATCATTAACAAACAACAATGTAAATATTATACATTTTGGGGGAAAGTAATTTCCGTGATATGCAAATGTGGGCATATTCAATATATATTAAGCTAATTTGCATATTCAAATTAAGTTTCAGAGAAACTTGTAATACAAAAAAGTTTAGTTTTCATGTTAAGATTCATTGTGGAAAGTTTCATTGTGATAGGACAAAAGAAAAAAAAAGCCCATTAGGGTGTTTAGTTTTCTCGAGGTATTAGCACACATCTTGAATTGATGAGAATTAAACATATTTCCGCATCTAGGATTTCTTAGGACTTTTAGTATGTTGTTCTAGACACCTCATAGAGATGATCTATGGTGAAAAAAATTATATTTTAATTAGTCTGTCTGGAAATGCTACTTTGCCTGGACTATGAGGTCAGATCAGATGGAATGTCAGAACAGGTAAGCTCCATATATGGAGATATAAGGGTGGAAGCAAGGGCAGTGTCTTGAGTGTACAGGGTTTGATGAGGGGCCCAGGTAGGGCCGGTCCTTAATCTCCAGGCCTGTTGAGAACTCTAGTTTTCGCCGGCTGCCGGTCGGGCCGGTCTAGAGTTTGAATGGACAGGTATATCAGTCAAAAGGGAGACATCGAAGAGGAAGGATGGATGGGGAAGGATCAACATATGGAATGTCATAACAAGTCAGCTCCACAGGAGCTCCATGATCTACAAGCGCAAAATGCATTGTGAGCTTGTACTGCAGATCTGCTTATACAACTGGACATTCTGCAAAACGAGTACTGCTTTCGGTACTTTAAGTACATTTTGAATTCCGGACTTTTACTTGTAACAGAGTGTTTCCACATCGCAGTATTGATGCTTTTACTTGAGTGAAAATGTGAGTACTTTGTCCCACCACTTGTGTGTGTGTGATGTGCATAAAATCTACACTACAGCTTACAATGTTGTGGAGCTGCGCTGGGCTTCACCGGGGCTATAACGTTACCCTCCTTTCTTTTTTTTTCAATTCAATGTTTTACCCCACAATTCTTGCGACCCATTTATTTCACCCAGTGTCAAGTATCAAATGTAATCCATGGGCGCTACACTCCCTCTGCTAACATGGGGAGAGCAACAGACCTCATGCTTCCATTTATAAATGAGGAGTCCAAGCCGCTTCTTCTGGACGGTGCATAGTTTTGGTGAGGGTACCTACCCTAGGGGAGGAGAGAACGCGCCCCCAGCAAACACAGCGGGAATCGAACCCAGGACCTTCTAGCTGCCAGGCGACAGCCATACCGACTGCGCCACCCTGCCACCAACATTCTCCTTCTTTCACTCCAAAAAATTGTTTGAATACTTCCACCATCGTACTACAGGCAAGGGCAACGTCTTTTCTCCAAGGAGTAATACCGTCTGTCAGTCACACCAAAAGTGGGTGACCCATTGAATAGCATTGATTATGCAATCACCGACAGACTGCTGGCCCGGTCGCCGATTTGTGCAAGTCTCTGTTGACAGAGACGAGCTTGTTCAATCATCAGGAAATGGCGGCGCAAATGCAGGCAATGAATTTCCCTTTACCTTTGTGGCAACAGTAAGAAACAGGGAAATGTAGGTCTTGAATGTAACAAAGTATAACACCACTATTTGAGAAAAGGTAACTTAAGTAACACCTACCGTAAGTCCAAAACTAACGCATGGGGTTACTCCGTTAACCAAAAATCATTGTTCCGACGGTGCGTTATTCCGGCGGTGTGTTGGTCCGACTCGCCATAGACATTGAAAGGTAGATGACTCATTCACCGCTGCAATTCACCTCGTCAAGTCTCGCCCGTGGTTGTGCCCCTCTTCGCACCCATTGGTTGCCGTTTCGTGGTTGGACAGAAATCCTCTCTCTCCATCCACTACCATTGAAATAACATGTTTTTCAGTTGCTTCATATTGATATTCTGTGCACTCAATTCTTATTTTAAACTTGGTGTCAGTAAAAAGGAACATCACAGGTGCAGCATGGTAACTGGGCATATCATGTTTGTTTTTAGTTTTTTCCCAAAAAGAGGTTTTAGCAAATTCAATATAAACAGGGCGGAACAAGGCAGAAAGAGCCTGCTGGTTAGTCAGTCAGAGACCAATCAGAAGGCTGACAAAGGGTGAATTCATCGGAGCGACATGTATCCAACCGATGGCGGACGTGTACCCATAGAGTTATATGGACATGGGTGTTGTCATGGCGGCGTCCAGTCACGTGACTCAGGTCCTTTCCTTTCATTAACGTTCCTTGGCACCAACACGGAAGCGTGCCCTCCCTTGAGAGCATTCGTTCCCCCAGAGCCGGAAGAGGCGTCTACCTTTCTTATGTCTATGTGCCTCGCCACATTACTAATCCCGTCCCTAACCCTAACCACACGAAAAAGCTGCGCAGTCGGAGTAATGGGATGTCGGAATTATGGGCAGTAGTCACCGCAGTAACGACGTCACCCCCAACACTGGTGATGTGTAGACACATGTGTTTGTGCGTGTGTGCGTGCGTGCGTGCGTGCGTGCGTGCGTGCGTGCGTCCATGCGTCCATGCGTGCATGTCTTAAGGCCACTCGTGGTGGAAGCGCTGCCCGATCTTCTTCCGGGAGGTCTGCAGGTGCTCCAGCTCCGCCTCGTACATCATCTCCTGCATCAGGTACTTCTCGCGCCGCATGCGGTCACACAGGCCCTTGGGCATGTCAGGGATCAGGTAGGCGATGAACGACTTGATGCCATACACCAGGTGCTGTTGACGAAGAGAAGGGAAAATAATCAGTGTGGTGGAAAGTTTTTTTCCAACCAAGATTAGAGTAAAAGATAATTTTAGCGATTTTTAGCTATTTTTGACAGGTAGGCGGGGGCATTCGAACAAGTGGCTAAATATGTATTTTTGTATCGTCTATTTTACAAAATTCCTCCGGTGGAAAAGAGGCCTCTGTGTTTCAGAGGAGGGCTGTGGACAGTTCAGAACCTGTCTACTCACTCAGGGCTGGGACAAAAATTCTGCCCGGTAATTTCCGCGAGAATTTGGCCCAGACCAGCCCACCACAACCAGCGAGCAGATAGCAGAAACTATACCGCCCACGGCCCACTCCGTCGAGGCACATACATACAAACAAACAAGCCCTAATACCACAGAACAACATAAATTATACAAACCAACAGACAACTACATAACCCTTTGTTGCCCTCACAAGAATGATGCTGGCAAAAGGATTCAAGATAGAAGAGGTTTTTATTTGTCACTCACTGATACAGGTACAGTGAAATTACCATGATGGCACTGACAGAATGGCAGCACATCCGGACCTTTCCTGGTGGCCTGCCGCCTATTGGCCTGCCTGCCTGCCTTTTCTTTTAAATTTATATCATGGCCTACGGTCACAGCCCCCTGGGAATATGCCCGGTACGTCCTATGGCCAGTCCAGCCCTGTACTCACTCCATGTTTCAGAGGTTCCAGGGCTGTGGACATTTCAGAAACCTGTCTACTCACTCTGTCTCTCAGAGGTGGGCTGTGGACGGTTCAGAAACCTGTCTACTCACTCTGTCTCTCAGAGGTGGGCTGTGGATGGTTCAGAAACCTGTCTACTCACTCTGTCTCTCAGAGGTGGGCTGTGGACGGTTCAGAAACCTGTCTACTCACTCTGTCTCTCAGAGGTGGGCTGTGGACGGTTCAGAAAACTCACATGTCTACTCACTCAGTTCAGAAACCTGTCTACTCACTCATTCCACATGTGAGAATGGTCCAGTAAAAAAAAAAAAAAAGGGTCTATGGGATCTTTCCTTATCACTCCATCACTAAACACGGGTGAAATTAATCCGAACACCTGCCTGTAGAAATAAATAAAATAAAAGGGGTGTGGGCAGGGAAACAAACCTATACCTTCTACGATGTAACGGAGCATCATGAAGGTAGGTAATTCTCAATGAATACTCTTAACGTTTCTCGTGTTTGGCACAGCAGGGTTTAAGCTCTATACACAAGATTGTTCGAGTTTGGCATACTGTAGATTGTGTTTAAAAATGCAAAAAACATGTCCAGACCTCGAAGACGATGATGAAGGCCAGCCGGGCTGCCAGGACGTGCCAGAACTGCAGCGTGAAGTCGTAGGGGGCGGGGCTCCAGGGGGGCGCCCGGTAGTCCCTGTAGCGGCAGTACGAGGGGGCGTAGCTGTCGTTGAGCGCCATGTCGAACACAGACAGACTGCCGTTCATGTAGCCTTGCAAACACCTGGAGAAAAAAACAACAACAAACACGGCCATGTCGTAACCTCACTAACATCTGGAGAAAAAGAACCCACACAACCATGTCATAACATCGCTAACATCTGGAGAAAAAAAATCACACAACCATGTCGTAACATCGCTAACATCTGGAGAAAAAACACAGCCATGTCGTAACCTCACTAACATCTGGAGAAAAACCTCGCACAGACCTGGCGACGGAAGCAGCACAGTCAACCGTCAAGACACCAATATTTTACTCATGATCAGAGCTTCCGTTGCTCCAGACTATATGACGGAAGCATTTATATTTTACTCATGATCAGAGCTTCCGTTGCTCCAGACTATATGACGGAAGCATTTATATTTTACTCATGATCAGAGCTTCCGTTGCTCCAGACTATATGACGGAAGCATTTATATTTGACTCATGATCAGAGCTTCCGTTGTATGATGGAAGAATTTGAAAATTACGAGAGGCAACAGTCTGGCAACGCGAGACTACGGTATCCGTGGCCCATGCAGGGCCCATACTCACTTCTCGCTGCGGTATCCCTTGCCCGCGCAGGGCCCGTACTTGAAGGCGTAGACAAAGCGGGGTATGTAGTCCGACGTGATCGCTATGACGAAGGCGTTGGTGATGACGGCCAGCACGCCGATGCCCTCCAGGACGCCGTGCCAGATACCTGGTGGTAACCATGACAACCAAGAGGATATTATCAGATACCTGGTGAATACATGGTGACATAAGTTGAGCCTTTGCATATACACCTGTAAGGTCGTCAAGGCTAGGACAAGTGCTGCAGACTAAGATAGATAGATAGATAGTTTAACTAACCTATATCAGTGGCTCTGGCGGGCATGGGCCTCCTCCATTGCGTGACAAACTTGTAGGCGTCCAGACGTATCTCGATGATGTTGTTGAGCAGAGCCAGCATGGGAGCCAGGGGGAAGGCAGCCACGAAGATGGTGGTGAAACCAAACTGAAGGACTAGAGTAGAAGAGACACAGGTTAAGCTTAAAGGGACACTTTCCTGAGGTTTTTATGTGGGTAATTTGTGTTTTTAGATAGTTTAGTATTTCCAATGTCATGGACACTGGGCTCACTTCCTTCCTGGACTACAATTCCCATAATGCTTTGGTGCACTGCTCCTCCTTGTGGATGGGGGGAGGACTGTCTTACTGAGACAACATGTAGTCCAGGAAGTAAGTGAGACCAGTGTCCATGACATGATGGACACTTTGAAATACTAAAATATCTAAAAACACAAATTACCAACATAAACCCCCCAGGAAAGTGTTTCTTGTCTCCCAAACATCATTAAAGGAGCATTCAGTGATTTGGGTGATTTGGAAACTCCCCCGGTCTGCCCCGGTAACAAGATGTGCACATGCATGCATTACAGTGGGGGGACACGCAACAGGCCAACAGCACACACACCAAGGCCTTCCATGATTGGCAGAAGACCCTCTCTATCCTGATTGGATGAAGGCTGGGCCACCTAGCCAAAAACGACACCTACGGTGTTTTGACCCCAGGGGTTAACTGGGGAACAGGAAGGAACTCCTTATATGGTCAGCACACTCTATAGTAGGGAGGATTATCACAACAAAACAAAAAAAGAAGTGATATTTGAATTAAGTGAAATCACTGAATATACCTTTAAAATAAGATCTGTTTGCAAAAGGGGTGAAGTGGCCCTTTAAAGGACTACTTTGTTGTTTTTGTTTTTCAACCAAGGCATTATACAGCTTTACATCGATTGTGCATTACATTCACCCACACATTCATTTCATACACCGATGGCGGATGAAACCATGCAAGGCACCAACCTGCACATCAGGAGCAATTAGGGGTCTAATTCTAATCTGGAGGAGCTCCGGGATGGAACCGGGAACCTCACGGTTCCCATCCAGCTGCTCTACCGGCCACTCCGATTTGGCTCTACCCCTGAGCCAAATCTATTTATTATTGACATGACTGTTTTTGCAAGTAATGATCTGCATTATGTTGCTGTCTGGTGCCATCCAGTGGATATTTGCGGCTGTGTGGGGAGACTCTGAATTATTAACTACTTCAGCTCAATGTTATACCTTTAGGATTAAAGTAGATTCATGTCTTAATTTTAACCATTTTAAGTAACTGGGCGATAACATGTTCTCTAAATTACATATACTTTTCAAAAGCCTGCAAGGACGTTGGACGAGGGCAAATTCCGGCTAAGGTGCACTGGAGTCTGAAGAGGTGACTTTTCAGACTACGGCCGAAGATTGGGAGTCCACATGTAAAGTGTCTTGAGACAACTCTTAATAACATTGAATTTAATCGAGTCTGCAGTTCTGATTGCAATGGGAACAGAGGTCTCTCTTTGTCTTTCCTTTAAAGGGACACTTGACCCTTTTTGCAAAAAGAATATATGTTAACGACGTTTAGAGATTTACAACACTTTCTTGGGGGTCTTTCTTTGTGTAATATGTGGTTTTAGATACCGGTATTTTAGATTTATCAGTGAGCCCAGTGTCTCTGATGTCATCGACATCCTTCCTTCCTGGACTACATTTCCCATAATGCTTTGGGTGCACTGCTCCTCCTTGTGGATAGAGGGAGGGCTGTCTTACTGAGACAACATGTAGTGCAGGAAGTAAGTGAGCCCAGTGTCCATGACATCAGAGACACTGGGCTCACTGCTAACATCTAAAATATCTAAAACCACATATTACACACATAAATACCACCAGGAAAGTGTTCTAAACGTCATTAACATACATGTTTTTGCAAAAAGGGTGAAGTTTCCCTTTAACTACTCAACAATTAGAACCAAGAGTACTTAATGACTAATTATTGGTCAGTTGTTGGAAGTAGTGGTGTTGTTGTTGTTTACCCATCTCCAGGTACTCGTCCACAAGCCCATGGGTGTTCATGGGTTGCAGGTTCCAATCCTTGTCCCACTGGGGCAGCTGTGCCTTGCTGCTCTGCACGTTGTGGCCCACGCCCCCTCCCTTCTTCATCTTCCTCCGAGACCACCAGTTCTGCAGCAGTCTGGAGAATAAAAATAAATAAAAAACACCTTACTGTCAACCCTAACGCTCACACACGGATAAACCAGACCACCAGTTATGCAGCAGTCTGGAGAATAATAAAACACAAACAAAAATCAAACACCTTACTGTCAACCCTAACGCTCACACACACAGAGAAACCAGACCACCAGTTATGCAGCAGTCTGGAGAATAATAAAACAAAAACAAAAATCAAACACCTTACTGTCAACCCTAACGCTCACACACACAGAGAAACCAGACCACCAGTTATGCAGCAGTCTGGAGAATAATAAAACAAAAACAAAAATCTAGGCCCAGGCCGTAGCGTAACGGTCTGGGCACCGGACTGGTAATCCAGTCGCAGTGTGCCGCGGGTTCGACTCCCGGACCCGACACGGCCTTTACTGCATGTCATCCCCCATCTCTCTCCCGTTTCCTGTCAGCCTACTGTCTGTCCCTTCAAAAATCAATAAAAGGCGTAAGCCGCAAAGAAATATCTTAAAAAAAATAAAAATAAAAAAAGAAATATATATAACACCTTACTGTCAACCCTAACGCTCACACACACAGAGAAACCAGACCACCAGTTATGCAGCAGTCTGGAGAATAATAAAACAAAAACAAAAATCTAACACCTTACTGTCAACCCTAACGCTTACACACAGAGAAACCAGACCACCAGTTCTGCAGCAGTCTGGAGAATAATAAAACAAAAACAAAAATCTAACACCTTACTGTCAACCCTAACGCTCACACACACAGAGAAACCAGACCACCAGTTCTGCAGCAGTCTGGAGAAAAAACACAGAGTAACTAGACCAAGGACGTGCACACATACATCAAAGGGGCCTTTTACCCGTTTGTAAAACAACTGCCCTCTCCAGACCACAAATGCAGCATTTGCTATGGTGAAAGAAATGGAAATGCCACTCCACTCCTTTCCATGCCATATCCGAGAATTGCTTTTTTTCTGAACTCTCCTGATCTTGAACTCAGCATTTTGCATTGAAAGAGTTTGTTTAGAGATACATGTCGGTTATAATGGCGGCGGACGGTGCATGGGGAATCATTTCATTGACAGACCACAGGCGAGCGTTAGCTAGCGACGGGGACACTGCTGGACACTGCTGGATATCAGCTAGACCGTTCTGCATTAACCCTAGAACACTAAACATTTTCACTCAGAAAATGTTTGTATTATTTTCTCACAATGTTGCTGATGGTGGGCGGGTCTTTCAGTAACTTCATGATGCTCAGTGACATCATAGAAGGTAGGTTTGTTTCTCTGCCCAATTCCCTGTTTTTGAGTGGTGCAACCACTCCAAGGAACAGCAATGTCCGTGTCCGCCTATGTGACGTTAACCCACCCATGCACCTATGTGACTGTGAGCACCAATATGACTATTAGTACCAGTAGGGGCGCTGTTCTGCCAGAAACAGAGAGAGAGATAGTGCTGCACTGTTGCCTGCTAATGAGAGAGGGAGAGAGAGAGAGAGAGAGAGAGAGAGAGAGAGAGAGAGAGGAGGGGGGGGAGAGAGAGGGGAGTTGCACCACTCAGTTCACACGGGTGTGATTTTTTTTCTACAGGCAGGTGTTCGGGTGAATTTCACTCGTGTTTAGTGATAGACTGATCCCATACACCCACAATGTTTTTTGTTTTTTTCACTCAACCATTCTCACATATCCCAGGAATGGGTGGACCAAATTAAGGAGAAGTTCCCAGCTCCATTTCCTTTTTTTAGGAATATTAAAAAAATAAAGTTTTTCACCGATTTTGCCCCCTATGATCCCGCCATGAGCAATTAGTTTTAGTTTTTTTGGTGAAAAGTCATGATGACATATTAAAGAAGGGTACCTTCAAGTTACTTCAATATATTTTGATGAGATATATGTTTTAATCAGGCGATCCAAGGCCAGTGAGTGCCTTGGTCTGCCCCAGGGTCTCCACCCAGTGGGACGTGCCTCAAGGACCTCCCTATAGGGAGACGCCCCAAGAGGCATCCTAACCAGATGCCCGAACCACCTAAGCTGGCTCCTTCGCAGGCGAAGAAGCAGCGACTCTACTCCGAGTCTCTCTCTCGCGTGACTGAACTTCTCACCCTATCTCGAAGGGAGATGCCAGCCACCCGTCTGAGAAAACTAATTTTGGCTGCTTGTATCCGCAACCTTATTCTTTCGTCATGACCCACATGCCAGCTTCATAATAATGTAATGGAGTTGGAACAACTGATGTTCAGGAGGAGGAGAAACGCGCATTGGCCCTGCCCTTCATGCCACTCTCCGCCCTCCACGTCAATCTACCTGCCCCCATTTATACCTGCCCAGTACCACCCAGAATCCTCCATGCTTCGCCTGCCTCGCTGCGTCGCACACCAGCCGCCTCCCTACAGGCTTCTCGCAATGTTTATTACTACCTTTTCCTCACTCACCGTTCGTCCACGGAACCAGCTTTCTACCTCCTTCGCGTAGACACGTTCGCCACGGGATACACAGACAGATGGCCTCCCCAACCTCAAAACCGGCACACCGTGACGACACGGGACCCTCGCCGATCAGACGACATCACCCACAGCCCAAGCGTCACGCCGTTCGAGCCAAACAGAACGATCCATCCGCCTCCCCAACACTACAACCCACAAAGCTAAGTTTCATTCAACCGTCCGTCCTTTCATTAAGCCACAGCGTAGCCCAGGGCTTTCCATTCATGCCCAAGCTCACACTACGCGCAGCCCGTCACGTCATCACTCCGTGACAGCCACAACCAGAAGCAGTTCCTGCTGAAACCACACGGGGCCGCTGAAGGCCAGCTAACGGACTGCACTCAGTCTCAGGCTTCCATGCAGCCTTCTTTAACGTTAACGGTTCACACTTTCACAGTGCTTCCTTGCAGCCAAGCTTCTTTATGTCGTGCATATCATACCGTATGGACATAACCCTTGCTTGCCATTCACCCAGTCAGACAGCCATGCTCCCAGCCTCCCATCCCCAGCCATTCAGCCTTCCATTCAGCCAGCCAGCCATGCTCCCAGCTCCCCTCACAGACCCCAGCCACCCCTTCAGCCATTCATTCAGCACCAGATGTGCACTTTACGTAGCCCTAGCACTTCTTAGTACACATGTTTATCGGCTAATATAATATAGCATAGCACGCATAGTTGACATAGTTTCATATTCGTGACGCATGACATGCTTTTGTTCCTGCTCTCAGTCTCTCACTCAGCCCCAGCCATTCTTTCAGCCTTTCATTCAGCCAGCCACGCTCCCACCGTCCCTCTCAGGCCCCAGCCATTCCTTCAGCCATTCATTCAGCCAGTCACGCTCCCACCGTCCCTCTCAGGCCCCAGGCTTCATTCAGCTAGCCACGCCCCCAGCGCCTCTCTCAGACCCCAGCCATTCCTTCAGCCATTCATTCAGCCAGTCACGCTCCCACTGTCCCTCTCAGGCCCCAGGCTTCATTCAGCTAGCCACGCCCCCAGCGCCTCTCTCAGGCCCCAGCCATTCCTTCAGCCATTCATTCAGCCAGCCACGCTCCCAGTGCCTCTCTCAGGCCCCAGCCTTCTTTCAGCCTTTCATTCAGCACCAGGATTGCTTTTACGTAGCCTAGCACTTCATAGATTATATATAGCATTTGATACAGACTTATAGCATGTTATGTAGACAGCACTGTAATTGTATTGTATGTAGTCATAGCACGCCATAGTACACATATATAGCATAGTAGTAAAGATGTATAGTTTATATGTATAGTGTATGTATAGTTTCACTATATAAATATTCCACTGTTACTTTCTTAGCTTACGCATGTTTCATGATAAATGCTTTTTATGTGATGTATTCCCATGCTTTGTTCTTGCTTAAATGTAAGTCGCTCTGGATTAAGAGCGTCTGCTAAATGCCTAAATTGTAAAATTGTAAATAGTACACTTTGTATATCGTATACTATAATATAGTATAGTACGCATAGTTGACATAGATACTCCACTGTTAGGTTCTTAGTTTATACTTGTTTCACGATAACTACTTTGTATTTGTGACGTATGACATGCCCCCCCTCCCCCGTCCCCTCCCTCTCTCCTATCCCCCCCTCCCTCTCTCCCATCCCCCGTCCCCCTGTCCCGTCCCCCCACTCTCTGCCCGCCTCCGCCGAGGCTCCGCCCGCCTCCCTCATGGCTTCTCCTGCCGAGGTTCCGCCCACCCTCCCTCCGGCCTCTCATGCCTTCCCACAGGCCTCACCCGCCTACCCTCCCTTCCCGGCCCCCCCTCCCCAGGCTCCGCCCACCTTTCCCTCGGCCTCTCTTGCCTTCCCACAGGCCTCACCCGCCTACCCTCCCCCCCCCGGCCCCCCCTCCCCAGGCTCTGCCCACCTTTCCCTCGGCCTCTCTTGCCTTCCCACAGGCCTCACCCGCCTACCCTCCCCTCCCGGCCCCCCCTCCCCAGGCTCTGCCCACCTTTCCCTCGGCCTCTCTTGCCTTCCCACAGGCCTCACCCGCCTACCCTCCCCTCCCGGCCCCCCCTCTCCAGGCTCTGCCCACCTTTCCCTCGGCCTCTCTTGCCTTCCCACAGGCCTCACCCGCCTACCCTCCCCTCCTGGCCACCTACCACCCTACGCTGGATCTCCCCAGCGTTCACTCCACGCTGCTACCCCCCAGCGTCCTTTCCGACCCCTCCTACCCTCTCCCCCCCTCCTCCCAATTTTTCTCTCTCCACAGCAACCCCAGCGGTCTTCCCGCCCAACTCCCCTCCACCCCTCCTACCCCCCCCCCCCCGTCCCCTCCCTCTCTCCTATCCCTCCTCCCTCTCTCCTATCCCCCCTCTCCCGTCCCCCCATCCCCTCCCAGCCACCTCGCCACCGTGGTACCCCTTTTCATAATAGTCCATATTCGTAATATTCCATGTCAAATGTTTGGTCACCGTGCCAGGACAAATGTGCCTTGTTATCAGTCCATATCCGCAATATTCCACGTCAAATGTTTTGGTCACCGTGCTAGGACAAATGTGCCTTGTTATTAGTCCATATTTGCAATATTTGTCTTTTGTCATTTACAGATGATCCGCTGCCCGCCGCCTCACTCCCCTCTCTCCCTTCCTCGTACCCTCCCCGTCCCCCCCTCCCTCTCTCCACGGCCAGACCAGGGCCGCTCCGAGAGTGCCTGCCCCAGGAGATCCAGCTAGACCACTTCCCCCACGCTCGATCCACCTTCCTCCCGACCCACTCCCACCCCCAGTTCTAGACCTTGCTTGTTTTTTGTTTTTTTTGGGGACCTAGAATACAAACTACGCACAGACACGGGTTCCTCTCTCAGACCCGTATCCTGCCCCAGACCCTCAATTTCAGGTTCAGGTTTAGGTTCAGGCACAGGTTCAGACTCTTTTGTCACGTGTATAGATTCAGAGTATAAATACAATGAAAATTATTCGGCGTTAAGCGTTAAGACCTTGCGACATGTGATGTGTATGCCCAAGTCACCTTTCTCCCCCGGAACTTCCCCTCGACACCTCTCCGTAGCGGCCTTCCACCCTCCTCGGCCCTCACTAGCCACAGCCACCTCGCTCCTCCGCCCTCACAACTCCCCCTTCCCTGGACCTCGCCACGCTCTCCAACCTTCTCCAGTCAATTTCACTAGCCACGGCCACCTCGCTCCTCCGCCCTTACAACTCTCCCTTCCCTAGACCTCGCCACGCTCTCCAACCTCCTCCAGTCAATTTCAGTAGCCATGGCCACCTCGCTCCTCCGCCCTTACAACTCTCCCTTCCCCAGACCTCGCCACGCTCTCCAACCTCCTCCAGTCAATTTCACTAGCCACGGCCACCTCGCTCCTCCGCCCTTACAACTCTCCCTTCCCTAGACCTCGCCACGCTCTCCAACCTCCTCCAGTCAATTTCACTAGCCACGGCCACCTCGCTCCTCCGCCCTTACAACTCTCCCTTCCCCAGACCTCGCCACGCTCTCCAACCTCCTCCAGTCAATTTCACTAGCCACGGCCACCTCGCTCCTCCGCCCTTACAACTCTCCCTTCCCTAGACCTAGCCACGCTCTGCCTCCTCTAGTCACTTTCAGTAACCACGGCCACCTCGCTCCACCCCTACAACTCTCCTTTCCCTAGACCTAGCCATGCTCTCTGCCTCCTCTAGTCACCCTCAGTAGCCACGGCAACCTCGCTCCACCCCTACAACTCTCCCTTCCCATAGACCTCGCCACGCTCTCCACCTCCTCTAGTAACAACTTCCACAGCACTCCCCCCACATCGGCGCAGCATCCACCGCTGCCAGCCGAGGCCCCCCAAGACCTCGCCGCCCACCTGCTTGGCAGATGGGCTTCCCAAGCCTACCAGTTCCACCCGTACGAACCTCCCTGCTTCCCTCAATAAGTAGTCGCGGCCCGTTTGTCCTTTTTGGGGATATCGTCCATGCGCACCGTAAGACGAACGCCTTATGACGAACGCCACACGACGAGTGCCATTCGACCTCCTCCCCAAAGACTCCAGGGTCGGCGACCCCCCCGGAACCTACACATCCGCATTCATTCATCCCTCCTTCATCCCTCCATTTCTTGTCAATAAATTCCTTAAACCTCCCCAATGGCGTGTTTATTCCTACTAGTGAAATGGAGTTGGAACAACTGATGTTCAGGAGGAGGAGAAACGCGCATTGGCCCTGCCCTTCATGCCACTCTCCGCCCTCCACGTCAATCTACCTGCCCCCATTTATACCTGCCCAGTACCACCCAGAATCCTCCATGCTTCGCCTGCCTCGCTGCGTCGCACACCAGCCGCCTCCCTACAGGCTTCTCGCAACCCACCCCCACCCCTTCACCTCCATTGCAGCTCCTCTCCCCGCTCCCCCCAAAGGAGCTACTGCATCCACCTCGCCAAAAGTGGATCAAACGATTAAAACAAAACTCTCTCCTCTCCTTATCAGGTTCCTGCGGGGGGATATCGTCCATGCGCACCGTAAGACGAACGCCTTATGACGAACGCCACACGACGAGTGCCATTCGACCTCCTCCCCAAAGACTCCAGGGTCGGCGACCCCCCCGGAACCTACACATCCGCATTCATTCATCCCTCCTTCATCCCTCCATTTCTTGTCAATAAATTCCTTAAACCTCCCCAATGGCGTGTTTATTCCTACTAGTGAAACGATATTAAATGCTCATGAATGATAACTTACGGATATCCCAGCTCCATGAAGTTGTTCCATATCTGCTTGAAGAACATTATCACTCCCATCTGCAGACACAGATCAATCAGACAGCCGCTGGGATGACACTGAGGAGAGAAATATGTCATGATTAAATACAATTGTATCGTTTCTAGGAAGCAACCTGATTAAGTAATGTATACTTTGTGGAGTATAGAATTAAAAGTACTGACAGTTGGAAACGCTCCAGTAAAGTTGAAGAACCTCAAATTTTTACTTCAGTAATTAAGTACTTAAATATAAATCATCACTCACCTCCTCCAGTCTCCATCGATTAAACAGTTTGTTGTATTTCCCAGGCCTGCCAGCGAACCTGCACACACACACACACACACACACACACACACACACACACACACACACACACACACACACACACACACACACACACACACACACACACACACACACACACACACACACACACACACACACACACACACACACACACACACACACAGACATGAAATGGCCAAAATGTACAGGGTTGAAGTGGTTTTAATAATAATCAAAAAAACTAGTAGTTTTCAAATAAATGTAGTGTAAGAGTAAAAATACAAAATGTAAAGAACAACAATAGAAAAAAGAAAAGTATTGATTTCGTTTTTGGGTGCTACCCTGATGTTCAACACTGTATGTTAGTGGTTCTCAACCAGTGGTCCGGGGGACCACCGGTGGTCCTTGATGGAGAGTTGGTAACCAAATGACCCTTATGATCAAAATAAATAATGGGCCTTGATATGAAAAGAGTTGAAAACCACTGACTGACTGTGGAATTATGGAATAATCAATGTTCTTTCAATGCTGTACATGTGAGTATTATTGAATTTGTAATGCCAAATAAAATCATTAATTAATGCATTCATTCATGATTCAACACATTGACTCATTTACTGGACATAAATAGTTCTACATTTTAACGAGCATTGGTTCCAAATAAAAGGCTGGGGTCACCCCTGCATATATGTCTTGTTTTTGGGACAACCAGCAGTCAGGGTCAACTCCTTGACACCCGAGAACAAGAGAACGAGATAAACTTAACTTTGCACAGGCAGTATTTTTTGCTAACCACCGCTATAGCGTCTATGTAAAAACAGCCAAAACGGGAGGAAATAGGCATGATCGGCGTGTAATAAATCATTAATCCATCTTCCTGCTAATGAAAACAGTGATCGAAGCGCTATAGTAGGCCTCGTTGGGCCTCCAGCGACCCCGCGGTCTATAGATAATATTAAAGTTCGAACAAAATCCCCCATCTCCGAACATGTTACAGATTGGTCTGGCACCCGCTACCTAAAGCTACCTACCTTATAGGTAGCACCAGCTACCTAAAGCTACCTACCTTATAGGTAGCACCAGCTACCTAAAGCTACCTACCTTATAGGTAGCACCAGCTACCTAAAGCTACCTACCTTATAGGTAGCACCAGCTACCTAAAGCTCTGGCCAATTCATGTCGTTTTTATATAACTTTTATATCTATAGTTACGGTACCTTCCCAGGAACAAATAACTTGAAGGCTATATCTATAGTTACGGTACCTTCCCAGGAAGAAAGCGATGTAGAAAGTAGAGCTGTTCAGGTTCACAAACTGGAACAGAAACATCTTGAGAGCGAAGCTGTTCTCCCATTCTGACTCTGTGCGAGGATGCTCTGTAATATAATAATAATAGTAATTATTAATACTAATACTAATACTAATACTAATACTAATACTAATACTAATACTAATACTAATACTAATAATAATAATAATAATGATGCTTCTGAGCTTTTAAACGGGCTCTTTACTTTCACAATTCTTCCACAACATTTCATTGTGTGGCAAAATATGAAATAGCCTACTGATTCAAATGGTTAATTGCATCGTTGATAAGATACAAAAACAATAATACTCCACCAAATTATATTCAATGAATCAAAAGGTAATCAACAAGTGACAGGGCAGTGCTCACCTAGGTTGGTCAGAAGATAGGCCACTTTCTCATAAACCTGACAAGAAGACGAAAGACAGAAGACAGCATGAATGAGCTTCCACATGGGGAAAAAAAACATGATTTTTATGATCTGGTAAACATGACCCCCTGGATACTGTTATTGTTGGCGTAATAAAGCTTTGCTTTGCGGGGGAAACAGTTCCAGCAGAGAGCTCCACACTTCCCCTTTCCTGGGAAAGTTCATTCAAGCTCCTCTTGTGTGTCGGCTGGTGAGACACTCCTAGCGAGACGTATAGAACGTTCCAGTCCCGCCCCCTTTCATGACGACACCAGGCCCAGGAAAAATTCCCAATGCATTTTTCCTTTTAAGCGTCGTACAAAGCCAACTGGAGTTGTGACAAATCATGGCAATATGATGGACCAAACAAATAATTACAAAGAAGAAAAACAACAAAAAAAGTGTTGTAACCTGCATTCTTTTCCTTCTAATTATTTGTTCGGCCCCAAAAAATGTGTTTGTTGTCATGATTTGTCACAACTCGAGTTGGCTTTGTACGAGGCTTAAAAGGTCTTTAAATAAATACTTTTTGAGGAAAATGAACGGGGAATTATTTCCTGGGTCCTTGTAGAGGGTGGTACTGCTCTATACAGTCAGGCCCGGATTTACAGTTGGGCGAGGGTGGGCTGCAGCCCGGGGGCCCCGCGACTTTTTTTATGATGGAATTGTAAAGTATTGCAATCCAATTCAGGTGTGATTTGTGTTTAGTAATTGTATAATTTGTTGTATTATGGTTAAAACATTGAGAGCTTCGATCTGCTCTTCTGTGTTGTGTGGGGTAGCTGTGGAAAGCCTGATCCAGTCTAAAGCCTGCCTACTGTCTGTGTCACACACGCGCGCACACGCGTGAGCGCGCACACACACAGTCAGTGTCAGTCAGTCAGTCAGTCAGTCAGTCAGTCAGTCAGTCAGTCAGTTAGTCAGTCAGTCAGTCAGTCAGTCAGCCTGCCTGCCTGCCTGCCTCTCTTTTGGGGGGAGGCTAGATAGTGGGTATACCACAAAATTATACCAAGATGAAACCAAGAATACCGGTTGATAACATTCGAAGCCTACGTTAAAGTTCACTCACCACGTTGAGGGACATGATGATCATGAAGTTGATGCACACTCCGGTGCCGGAGGTGGCGAACTGCCAGTTCTTCTTCACAAACTCCCAGTCGAACGAGGCGAACTTCTCCATGGCAATCAGCCTGAAGACCACCACGGCAAACACCGCGGTCAGGACCAGAGAGATCTGAAATATGGACCAAACACTGTCTGTCAGGACCAGAAAGATCTAAAATATATGGACCAAACACTGTCTGTCAGGACCAGAGAGATCTGAAATATGGACCAAACATTGTCTGTCAGGACCAGAAAGATCTGAAATATATGGACCAAACACTGTCTGTCAGGACCAGAAAGATCTGAAATATATGGACCAAACACTGTCTGTCAGGACCAGAGAGATCTGAAATATGGACCAAACACTATTCCATTTTATATCGTTACTTTAAATTACTCCACAAAACTCCACAAAAATTGTAGATCTACAAGCTCACAAATGGTTGCATTGTGAGCTTGCAGATCTGCTATCATATCCTATTATGACCAGCATAAAGTGGTTACAAATAAATCATCAGTACAATAATTGGAATTGGAATTTGGTATCGTGTGATTGACAGGATTGTTTGTCCACTGGGGGGAGATATTGAGCCATGGCTGAGTTAGGACACAACACACACACACACACACACCAAGCTAGACTGCAAATTATAGTATATTCTTAACCATTATCTTAAAGGAGAATTCCATGCTAGAATGCTTTCTTATCTTTCTTACCTTTCTTTGTAGTCGTTACGTCCCCACCAAAGAGGTCCAGGTGTTTTTTGTGCAAAAGCTCCTTATTGGCTATTTCCCCTTCCATAAGCCCTCAATGAATTGCATTGCATTGAATGGGAATTGAATGGGGCTATGGGGTGTTATGCTAGTTTGCTTATTTCCATCGAAAGAAGTAGTAAAGTGTGCCGCTTGGGATAATATTTACATTATGAAGAGAGGATATATACAAAGAAATTATAATTTTGAGCAATGGAAATAAGCGAATTAGCACAACACCCCATAGCCCCATTCAATTCAATGCAATTCATTTAGGGCTTATGGTAGGGGAAATAGCCAATAAGGAGCTTTTGCACAAAATAACACCTGTACCTCTTTGATGGGGACGTAACAACTACAAAGAAAGGTAGGAAAGCATTTTAGTATGGAATTATCCTTTAACCACTAAGCCAAAAGGGATAACCCTAACTGGCTCAGGGGAGAACAATATACATTTGAGGCCATCAGTCTGAGGCTGTGAGCCACTCTGCTACACTATAGCGCCACCATCAGGCTGAGGCTGTGAGCCACTCTGCTACACTATAGCGCCACCATCAGGCTGAGGCTGTGAGCCACTCTGCTACACTATAGCGCCACCATCAGGCTGAGGCTGTGAGCCACTCTGCTACACTATAGCGCCACCATCAGGCTGAGGCTGTGAGCCACTCTGCTACACTATAGCGCCACCATCAGGCTGAGGCTGTGAGCCAGTCTGCTACACTATAGCGCCACCATCAGGCTGAGGCTGTGAGCCACTCTGCTACACTATAGCGCCACCATCAGGCTGAGGCTGTGAGCCAGTCTGCTACACTATAGCGCCACCATCAGGCTGAGGCTGTGAGCCACTCTGCTACACTATAGCGCCACCATCAGGCGGAGGCTGTGAGCCACTCTGCTACACTATATTTAAACACCTCTTTACCATGAAGCAGATACCATGCTAAATAATGTAAACACTAAAGTAATCATGATTATAGTGTATTTTAGCATAGAGTCCAGACACAGACACAATGATGATAATAATAACAACAACAACAACAATAATAATCACCATAAAGCAGATTCCAGACACAGACACCAGGAGTCTGCTCAGTTTGTCGGTGAACGGTTGGAAAGGCTCAGGTTTGCCAGAGATGGGGTTAACCCTTTCCACCCTGGAGTACTTGGCTTCAAACTGTGGTCGCAGCTCGTCCTGAAAGAGCAGTGATCTACTGTCACTTTAAGAACATTTAGGGATGGAGATCTATGACCTACTATAACCTACTGTTACTTTACAGTAAGAACATTCATAGTAGGGATGTCCCAATCAGGGTTTTTTTTTAGAGAGAGAGAGCGAGAGAGAGAGAGAGAGAGAGAGAGAGAGAGAGAGAGAGAGAGGGAAAATCAGGAATTATTCATCAATGTATTGATAATTCTGGCCATCCCTAGAAGAATGATTGGCTCATACTATGTATGTTACGGATCCATGGATAACAGGCATTCGATCAGTAAGTTATATGATATTGATCCATTCATAACAAGCATTAGATCCATATATGATATGATATTGATCCATGCATAACAAGCATTAGATCCATATATATGATATGATATTGATCCATGCATAACAAGCTTTAGATATATGATTTGATATTGATTACAATCGGTTAACATCATGTGTGTTCTGCAGACCGGTCAGTCTGGCCCAGAGCACTGGGTGGGCGTTTAGCACAAATCAAGCAGTGGAAGGGCCAATCAGAGTCTGTCAATCACAGCACCCCCATGTATTTCTTGCCTCTCATTTCAGGGTTAGCTTCGCATTGCCAGACTGTTTCCTCTCGCAATGTTCAAAAGCTTCCATCATACAGTCTGGAGCAACGGAAGCTCACAAGTAAGCAATAAAGTGGAAGTGATCGAGCCTCCTCCCCACTTCCGTTTCGTCTTTTCAGTCGCAATGTTTACCCTTATATAAATAGAAGCATCTAAGCATAATATACCTTGCTGCTTAGCAGAAATAGAAATAAATATGATAAGACGAGATGCAGCCTAAAGATATTTTAAAATATAATTTTAGTGAACGGAAATGGCAGCTTCCTTACTCCGATTGCGGGAGGTGTAGCTCCACTCTATATAGCATTCGGAGATTGTGGAATATAGTTGTCTGGCTACACGAGACCAGAGCCACAGAGTAAGACAGAGATACGACAACTCTGTTCACTTCATGGGGCCATGCAGTCCAATTCTACATAGACTTCTATTGGCGAAGAGCATTGCGAGGAGCGACAATAATGTCCTGGACACGGAAGTAGGCAAAATGCACTGGACTCGCGGGCATCAGCCCAGCTTTAATGAGCTTAAATGATTTTATTTTAGATATTTTTTTCGCGGCGGTGACGCGGTGCGGGCGCGTTCCTCTTCCGCTCTGTTGTTGTGATTGCCACTTTGGAATAATTTTCTGAACACTACGACAAGCGATTTACACCGTTTTAAAGTGGATTTTATTTGGTTTAATCTCGGCATTAAAACTGTTAACCCATTCTGAACGGGAACCCATTTTGGTGTTAGCATCACGTTATGCTTTAGCTTGTAGGTCTGCTATTTTTGAAAAATCGAAGAACGACATTTTTTTAATCTGATCTCAGGTCAGAATGGGTTGATCAGACCAGTGTGTGTCCAGTGGAAACCTTAACCGGGTTAAAGCAGTTGTCATGATGCACACATGCCTAAAATTGCTGATATTTGTGACGCCCTCGTTGAAAACAATGCATTTCAAACTCCAGCTTAATTGTCACTGTCTAGGCTGCACGAACAGCGCTCCATGCTGCTCAATTTTCGACCCCCGCAATGTCTCTTACTCTATGGCTCTGCGCGAGACGTCAGGGTTAATAACGTGGGCCTAAGTGTTGTTTTTGGCAGCAAATAGTTTTAGTCATATAGTCTCTTGAAATTTGTTTTAGTCACATTTCAGTAACCTGGACTGTTTTAGCATTAGTCTAGTTTTAGTCGACTAAATGTCATAAGATTTTAGTCGAATAAATCTACAGTTGATTTAGTCGACTAAAATGTATTTTGGTGGGCCTTGATGCCGTCGTAATGACTGTTTTACACCTGCTGAAAATAGCAGATATACAAGCTCACAACGAGTCGTGTAGATCGGTTTGTAGATCTCTTGTCCACTAGTCCCTTCCTAACATTTTAGTCTAGTTTTTATTTGTTGACGAAATTGTCAATAAATTTAGTCTTAGTTTTAGTTTCTATTTAGTTTTCACCAGTGAAAAATGGTAGTCGACGAACATTTTTCGTCTTAGTTTTAGTCAACGAAATCAACAGTGCAGTCGTCCATGTCCATATAAGGAGTTCCTGCATTGACCTGATGTCAACACTAGATGTCTCTGTCGTCTCCATATGTGAAACTCTCGTGAGAGCCTTCGTTACAATTTCGGGATGTCCCGATCACATTTTTTGGCTCCCGATCTGATTCCGATCATTTGATTCCAATATAGATTTTTCCCGATCTGATATTCATATTTATAGAACACATTTATGCCATATCATACACAATAATACAATATCCCAAATCACAGACAATAACCAGTCTAATATCATGATATGGATATTATATTGATACTAGGGATGTCCCGATTACGATTTTTGGCTCCCGATCTGATTCTGATCATTTGACAATGACGTGATCGGCCCCGATTTCCGATCACCCGATCCGATCGGGACAACCCTAGTTACAATGGCAAAAATAGCTACTTTTGAAAACAAGGTATTGATGAGGTATTGATGACCTCCTCCTCCTCCCAGTCGATCAGGTCCCAGTCGTAGGTCAGCTCTGCTCGACGCCTCTTCCAGAATTCCAGGAACACGGTGGCTATGACACAATCAATCAATCAATCAATCAATATATCAATCAATCAATCAATCAATCAATCAATATTATTGATCCGCTCCTCCGGTGAGTGTGGAATATAGTGGCCTTCTGGAGTGAGTGTGAAAGTCCACGGGTTTGTGTATTTATTTTTTTGTATTATAAGCCCCATAGATCACCTCATCTAAGAACTGTGTTTGAAAAACGATACAGAGACACATCCCCGGCAATATCGCAGAGACAGTTTGTTTATTTTTGGAACACAATTCTTATACTGTACGAGACGATTTTAAGATGACCCCATGTAATTCTCCATAGAGAAAAAACTTCCTCAAACCCTTTGGAACACTCTCGTACAGTACTTACCCCATATCGCCATGAAGATGGCGAAAAACACGGTTCCCCCATTGTCAAAAAGATGGGTCACCTAGAGAACAGAGGAAAGCAATTATTAGAAACTAAGTTGTTGAACATTGTACAGAAGTACAGAAGACACTAAGTAACTCGTGTCATGGAAGTAATTTTTTCAACAGAGAATCAAATTGGGTCATCTTAGAATTGTCCCGGCGCTATTTTCGGGGAGGTATCATTGGGGTTTCATTGGGGTGACCTCCTGTAATGGGAAAATGACATTTCAGTCTATGTAAGATAACTGCTGACACAATTTGTGTGAATTCTAGCAGACTGGAAGAACAGCCATATAAGGCCATGTGTTGGCCACATAAGGCCATGTGTTAAAGGAGTGTCTTGTTGCTTTTCAACCATGTGTGTTTTTATTTTGAGAACTCTCAAATTGTATAAGAGAGGTTGGAAACTTGTAATCAGGAGATGTCATGATACTTTGGTGTTGTGTCATTCTCCAGGAGCGCTCTTGTAATAAATCTGTGATTGTGTTCTCAACACTTTTAAACCTTTCCTTGATCTGGACTTCGACTTCATTACACTTTGATTGTGAGTTTAAGATATCCAGTACACTCCGCACTGACCTTACGACCTCCCCACTGTCCTTACGACCTCCACACTGACCTTACGACCTCCACACTGACCTTACGACCTCCACACTGACCTTACGACCTCCACACTGACCTTACGACCTCCACACTGACCTTACGACCTCCACACTGACCTTACGACCTCCACACTGACCTTATGAACCTCCACACTGACCTTGGCGAACACGCAGCTGTCACTCAGCGTCCAGGGATTGCAGTCCTCACACATCGGACACATGATGGTGGTGTTGGCCTCGCAGATCTCTTTACTGTTAACACATTAACAACATACATCATGTTAACAACATGTTAACAACACACAGAGGACACTTGATGGTGGTGTTGGCCACACAGATCTCCTTACTGAAGAAACAAACAGCATGTTAGCAGCCATGATGACTAGGGAAGGAGCTCGATAACCGATATCCGGACAAGCTTATTGAGTACCCGTTATCAATAAGCTTTGGGCTTAAACAATCAAGACAAGAGGCGATCAAGAAATAAATGTAATCATCCATGCTGGCACAAACATGTCTGTCTAAAAGTGTATTGATACCTGCCAACCAGTGCTGTCACTTTTAAAGTGATGGCACACGCATTAAACAGTTTATTTTATATTATTTTATTGGTAAACTGTTCAGAATGTATTGTCTCCCGTCTCCCGCCAATAGTGGGCTCGATAAGGTGCTCGTTATCAATAAAAATTTACGAGCTCCATCCCTAATGATGACCATTAAACATGGGGCAGCAGGAGTAGAGCGGCTGCTCGGGAACTGATTCCGACCCTGAAGGGCAGTGCATTCCAAAGTGTTGGAGCTATAGTGTTGAAAGCCAGATCTCCTTTGGTCTTTTTAATGCCAGAGACGTTAAGACGAGTTGAATCCAATTATGCACTGATTGCCAAGTTTATTTTGGTGGAAAAAATAGTTTTTCTTTTATTATTCTTTTTTTTACATTTTTATCCATATTTTGAAAATTCCTCTAATCTGGTGTACAGGTGATGACATGCACATTACATGCATAATATAATTACATTTTCTTTCTTTTCTTATAATGGGCTAATTGGCAACGAAAGCCAAAACTTGTGGCGCTGAAAGAGTTTAAATTACAGACTTGGGGATCTGGACGTTATTTTGCTGGACGATGTGAGACAGCGAGGTGGGACATACGGATTGACAAGATCAGAGCTGTAAGGTGTAGCGAGACCCGACTTAGGCTTAATGTATATGGTGAGCATATAGAATGTTTCAAGGAAGCAATCTGATTGGTTGAAACAGCCTTTTAGCCGTGCTTAACATTTTCAGAAAGCAGTGATAATTTTACAGCAATTGTTTAGAATACAATTCAATTCATATTTCTTTCAAATTTCAAAATTCAAAATTTAAATTAACATTTTAGTCACCTGGAATGTTTTAATTTTTGTCTTGTTTTAGTTAGCCGTGAGCCTAACATAGACCCATAGGAGTTGACGAATATATTTTTGTCATAGTTTTAATCAACTAACTGGCTGAAATAAGAACATTTCATCATTGTTACCTTCAGCAGTATATTGCCAGAGCTTACAGATTGTGTG
The DNA here is from genome assembly GCF_964188405.1 of Protomyctophum parallelum. NCBI lineage: Eukaryota > Metazoa > Chordata > Actinopteri > Myctophiformes > Myctophidae > Protomyctophum > Protomyctophum parallelum. Next base: position 48,146,142 of record NC_139700.1, read on the forward strand.
CGTGTGTTTGTGTGTTTGTTTGTGTGTGTGTTTGTGTGTGTGCGTGCGTGCGTGCGTGCGTGCGTGCTTGAATGCGTGCGTGCGTGCGTGCGTTCACTGACCTGACTTGACTAGAGTCCATGGTGAACAGACCGTACAGGAAGACAAAGAGGCCGACGAACGCAGCAGGGATCAACATGCCCGTGTACCAACCGAGCCACGCAAAGTACAGCCCGATCTTCTCCCCGAAGTAACGTCTGAAATGAGACAAAACACATTAAAGGAGAATGCTAGAAGGCTTTCTTACCTTTATTTGTAGTTGTTACGTCCCCACCAAAGAGCTCCAGGTGTTATTTTGTGCAAAAGCGTATTATTGGCTATTTCCCCTGCCATAAGCCCACAATTCATTTTATTGAATTGCATTGAATGGTGCTATGGGGTGTTGTGCTAATTCGCTTATTTCCATCGCTCAAAAATCATTTTCTTTCGCATATATCCTCTCTTCATAATGTAAATAGTATCCCAAGCGGCACACTTTACTACTTTACTACTAGCACAAAAACCTAACCCCCATTGAGGGCTTATATTAACTAGTATTAGGTATGCGGTCTAGTCTAACTTGGACTCGGGGGGGTGGACGCCTCTGCCTTGCATAGTCCCCAGTGAATAGGCAGGTTGCCCTTCACTGGTAACCCTATTTTGGACTTATTTTTTAAATATATGAAGGTATTGCGGGCAGGGATGTTTTACAAAAAAGCCCCCCTTTTAAAATACATACACACATACTACATACATTTTAGAAGTTGAAGCAGTTTTTAAGGACCCACTTTTAGGCCAGTGCACCAGAGCAAGCTTTTGCCTTTTTTTTAAACCCTACCCATTTTAACCAAATACACACACACACAGTACATACCTGATGAGGTCTAGAGGTTGGTACTTGTACCACATGCCCCAGCGCGCCCAGCACTCATACAGCAGGTGTCTCTGGTTCTGCGCGCCGTGCGTCTTGATGGGATGTCTGCTCTTGTACCCTCCCTGACAACACAGAGGTCAAAAGGTCGATCTCTGCTCTTATACAGTATAAGGAGTCCTCGGAGCATAGAGTCATAGGCATCGGAGTCGCTTGGCTTTTGACTTTAACTTACTCGCTATTAGAAAGCAAAGCAGACACGTTTAATCACACAGTGTTACTTTAGTTGATTAAAAAGTGATAACAGGTGAAGCTGAAACTGAGGCAGACAGTTCGACGACAGACGATTTCTCAGCACCAAACGCGGACGGCGTATATAGAGAAAGAAAGAGAAGGTTTTACTACATATCAGGCTGCAATATTTAATATTAAAATGATATGCATTCGACATTCGATAGGTTTGAATGAGTTGAACCCATGTCACGTTTAAAGGACCACTTCACCACTTTTCAACCTATCTTCTTATAATTGCTCCTCACTATAAAACCTTCATGATAAAACGCTCAGTCTGTGTATCATAGGAGGGACCTCATCGTTAGGCAGATTAGATATTCGTTAAAGATTAAATTTTTTCATTGTGAGAACGATGGCTTCCATGATCGAATTGCAACTTTACAGGAATAGAGGGCCTGCAATTGAATTGATGTCACTGGTCGACGGGTTTCTGAACTGACCACAGCCCTCCAATGAGACACATGACTGAGAAGAACAAAATGGTGATCGTGAACATTAGTGAGGACTGGAGTGACCAATTACACGAAGATAGGTTGAGAAGTGGTCCTTTAAATGGACACTTCACCCCTTTTGCAACCAGATCTTATTTTAATGATGTTTGAAAGACAAGAAACACTTTCTTGGCGTTCTCATGTGGGTAATATGTGTTTTTAGACATTTTGGTATTTCCAAGTGTCCATGATTTCATGGACCAATGATCTCACTTACTTCCTGGACACTACATTTTGTCTCAGAAATACATCTCTCCCTCTATCCACAAGGAGGAGAATTATTGGAAATGTAGTCCAAGAAGGAAGTGAGCCCAGTGTCCATGACATCATATACACTTTGAAATACTAAAATATCTAAAAACACACATTACCCTCATAAAACCCCCCAGGAAAGTGTTTCTTGTCTCCCAAACATCATTCAAATAAGATCTGGTTGCAAAAGGGGTGAACCCATTCTGGACGGGAACCCCTTTTGGTGTTTTAACTAAGCATTATGTTATACTTTAGCTATTGAAAAATAGCAGATATACAAGCTCATAGCGCGCCACCGAGTGGCTATTCAGTAGGTCTGCTATTTTTGAAAAATCGTAAAAATGCGGCACAAATCTTTGACTATAATTATATTCTTTCAGAAGACGTTTTTTTTTATTTCGACGTCAGGCCTAAATGGGTTAAGAAGAAGTGCAGAAAGCATGGCCTCTTACCTCGTGTGGAGGGAAGGCCGCCTCATAGGTCCCGTTCAGTAAACGATTAATACCTGCAAGAACAACAGTAGTACATCAACACTACTCTAATAATACCTACAAGAACAACAGTAGTACATCAACACTACTCTAATAATACCTACAAGAACAACAGTAGTACATCGACACTACTCTAATAATGCCTGCAAGAACAACAGTAGTACATCAACACTACTCTAATAATACCTACAAGAACAACAGTAGTACATCAACACTACTCTAATAATACCTACAAGAACAACAGTAGTACATCGACACTACTCTAATAATACCTACAAGAACAACAGTAGTACATCAACACTACTCTAATAATACCTACAAGAACAACAGTAGTACATCAACACTACTCTAATAATACCTACAAGAACAACAGTAGTACATCAACACTACTCTAATAATACCTACAAGAACAACAGTAGTACATCAACACTACTCTAATAATACCTACAAGAACAACAGTAGTACATCAACACTACTCTAATAATACCTGCAAGAACAACAGTAGTACATCAACACTACTCTAATAATACCTACAAGAACAACAGTAGTACATCAACACTACTCTAATAATACCTACAAGAACAACAGTAGTACATCAACACTACTCTAATAATACCTGCAAGAACAACAGTAGTACATCAACACTACTCTAATAATACCTACAAGAACTACAGTAGTACATCAACACTACTCTAATAATACCTGCAAGAACAACAGTAGTACATCAACACTACTCTAATAATACCTGCAAGAACTACAGTAGTACATCAACACTACTCTAATAATACCTGCAAGAACAACAGTAGTACATCAACACTACTCTAATAATACCTACAAGAACAACAGTAGTACATCAACACTACTCTAATAATACCTGCAAGAACAACAGCAGTACATCAACACTACTCTAATAATACCTGCAAGAACTACAGTAGTACATCAACACTACTCTAATAATACCTACAAGAACAACAGTAGTACATCAACACTACTCTAATAATACCTACAAGAACAACAGTAGTACATCGACACTACTCTAATAATGCCTGCAAGAACAACAGTAGTACATCAACACTACTCTAATAATACCTACAAGAACAACATTAGTACATCAACACTACTCTAATAATACCTACAAGAACAACAGTAGTACATCAACACTACTCTAATAATACCTACAAGAACAACAGTAGTACATCAACACTACTAGAATAATACCTACAAGAACAACAGTAGTACATCAACACTACTCTAATAATACCTACAAGGACAACATTAGTACATCAACACTACTCTAATAATACCTACAAGGACAACATTAGTACATCAACACTACTCTAATAATACCTACAAGAACAACATTAGTACATCAACACTACTCTAATAATACCTACAAGAACAACAGTAGTACATCAACACTACTAGAATAATACCTACAAGAACAACAGTAGTACATCAACACTACTCTAATAATACCTACAAGAACTACAGTAGTACATCGACACTACTCTAATAATACCTACAAGAACAGTACAGTAGTGCAGTGCAGCGCTACAGTACAGTACAGTACAGTACAGTACAGTACAGTACAGTACAGTACAGTCCCCACCTCCCCATATATACCTCATGTCGTCTGTTTCTAGCGAAAATGTAACTAATTCAGCAGTAGTAACAGTTGATGTGCTTATTTTTCAATTACAGTTCTTACATGAGGCGATCTAAAATTCCCCCCTATGGGGATTACAATGCAAATAAAAAAGTACATGAACCAGTGGACTTAGCGCCCTCTACCGATATTGGCGTCAGACATCGGTGTGCGATGACGCAGCAACGACACATTTTACCCAGGTTATAAACAGACAATTGGTGTAACTATAGAGAGCAAGGCAGCGAGTGAGCGCATATGAGAGAGAGAGAGAGAGAGAGAGAGAGAGAGAGAGAGAGAGGGCCATGGGTGGCAGGGCACAGGCAGGGGGTTGACTGGCGCCTGACGGTCAGACGGAGCTCGGAGGCCCCCCTGAGAGTGGAGGCCCTCAATTGAAACTGGTGCACAGTGTACAGTGCAGTACAGTATAGGCTACAGTACACAGTGAATACCGAAACTAACAGGGTTTCTTTGGTTTAAGTTGAGTAACTCTTATGTTTTTGCTACTGTACAAGAGAGAGACTTCAAGAGAGGTTTAAGTCGAGCACTGTTTAAAGCCACAGTAGTTGGCTCCAGGTGCCACATTTGTTGAGCAATGAACATTTTCATGGAGAAGAAAATGTGAATTGTGTGAGAATCGAGATTCACAATTGAGCAAGAATGGTGCACAACTACATGATTAACCATGTTAATTGTTAATGAATGAGGAGCGGCTGAGTTAGTGTGGAACTGACACAGGCACTATGACACCAGGACTTAGACACAGTACCACCCCTTACCCCCTTATGTTTTTTTGCCATTTTTTGGCAAAAGGAAAAAAATAAATTAAAAAAAATTACATTTTCAAATAGCCGATCCACAAGCTCACAACCGATCGATGTAGATCGGCTAGTTAAACTATTTAACCCATTTTGGGCGGGAACCCCCTTTTGGTGTTTCAAGCATTCTGTTATACTTTAGCTATTGAAAAGTAGCAGATCTACAAGTTCATAGCGCGCCACTGCTATCTTTGAAAAATCGTAAAAATGCGGCACAAATCTTTGAATAGGTATATATTCTTTCAGAGGGAAATATTTTTTTATTTCGACGTCAGGCCTAAATGGGTTAAACATGTTTTAATAATAGTAAAAAATGGCAAATACGTTTAGGGATAATGGGTAAGGGGTGGTGCAAGAGAGGGGGCCACCAGTGTCTGTTGACACGGTCACTATAGACACCATGAGCCCTGGAACAGACAGATGAGATGAGTCCATGAGTCCTCCATGCACTCCACGGGGTACATACGTTTGTCAGACATACAAACAGTCCGACAACGCCGTCGCTCCCGACAGGCGTGGCCGTTAACGACTAACCTGTGGCAGGTTAAAACTTACCCGTGGCAGGTTAAAACTAACCTGTGAGGTTTCGTTTTGGGTAGGGTGTCGGACGAATGCCTGTCAGACTGTTAGTATGTTGGACCAAACACACTTCGTTAGCTGTAGCGTTAGCCTGACGCTGTGTAATTGTTTCCGACGGTGCATTATTCAGACACCGCGTTCGTCCGACCCGCCATATTGCTAACCCTGTTCCCTATCCCTAACCATAATAGTTGTTAATGGTATATGGTCAGATATTATGCCAATTATGAAAATTGCTCAACATGTTGCTCATGCAAGTTAGCATCTGGCGGTTTCTACATGCTGGGGACCCATAGGGGGTGGAGGGGTGGTCCCGATCATAGACTGCAACGGTAGCCACGCCCCTCAGAACATACTCGACTTTATGGTCATTTTTTTAATAAATGGGACCATCATTTTCCAAAAATAATATTATGACATGAGAAATGAGACTTTAAACTAGTGACTGGAAGCAGAAAGTATTCATGACCATGTTTATTACGGTAATACAGTCTAGGTGAAGTTGACAGCGCCACCACAGGCCATTATATGAACTTTCAGGAAGTCAGGATTCCCTACTGGCTTCAGACACTATTTGCTTCACTGCCCCCCTGATTCATACTCCAGTTTTTGGTAACCTCGCGTCACCAGGCTTTCCACCTCAGAGGAAAGCCTGGCCTGTGTTACAAACAAGTGCCGTGTGAACCTGATGATACAGTATCATTACGTCATGTTGTAGTATTGTTTTGTCGTCATCAGGCCGGAAGAATCACCGGAACTTCCTTTTTCCCTCAAACCGGAAGAACAACAATAAAAGCTATCGTAGCCTGCAGCTTTCGGTTTTACATGACGTAGCGATTATCATCCGCTCCCGACCGGATCATAAACCCGAAAAGCAATGCTGCCCAGGCTAGGTTTTCGGCGATGAGGTGACCACCGGAAAGGTGGCCACCTCGTAAGGTGGGATTATATACGGCAGATTCCTACCCGGCCCACTGAGCCTAGCCTGGTTAATAAACCAGACCGAATCAGCCGTTGGCAAAAATAAATTGCCTGCCGCCGGATTTCGGTCTGGAGAGGCTCAATTGTACGCCCATTTCCTACACCAGAGAATGTGAGCGGCCAATCGGGACACGGTATGCAATATGGGCGGGCTTTGGTACAGTGACTGTCAATGCTTGAGACCTTTGACTGACAGTAGCTCTGACCAATTGCGTCAAAGAGAAAATGTTTCCCTGGAAATGAAATCCAAGCTGAGCCTCCCCAGACTAATATCCCGCGGTCCGTGCGATATTAGTCTGGTTTATTAACCAGGCTACACTGAGCCCATGTGCGTCTCGGTTCCTGGGTATTTTGGGAATCTTTGGGGGTCCTGTGAAGAGCTCTAGTCTCCACACACACGCACACACGCACACACACACACATACGCACCTTCCCAGGAGCTCACAGACTGGGAGAGCAACAGCCGGTCGCGCCGACCGTAATAATTAAGTAGCGACAGACAACAAAGAGGTGGAGCTGTTGGAAAATAATGGAGGACAAGTAACCAGCAGAACGACACACTCACACATGTTTTACATTAGTGTGCGTGCGTGCGTTGGAGGGAGGGGGTATATTGACTCATTCACGCACAAAGGAGTGACATAAATCAATAGGAATGATTATGGGAAGAAATGTACATGAACGACCCAATCATTCAGACTGAGAGGGGCTTTTCTCTACGTTATTTATCGACAAAATAACATTGAGAAAAATGTGCTTTGGGAGTCAGGTTCGCCAGGGCCCGATCGTGCGGTCACCCCCCCGGCCCGGTACCAAGTTGTTCTGCCAGTGGCTGTATAGCACTGAATGTAGTGCTCCACTACATGGGGGGGGGGGGTCACACGTGGCCCCGTGGCAGTAGACAACCCCTAAACCTGCCTGATGACAGCTCAAGACCCACTTCTACAACATTGCCTTTAATTGATCTTGTATTTTTTATTTTTCATGTCCTCACTGTACTGCATTACTGCTTGTTTTTTAATGTCGTTGCCTTGCTTTTCTTTTATTCTCCATTGTTCTGTAAAGCACTTTGAGCTGCATTTCATGTCATGAAAGGTGCTATACAAATAAAGTTTTATTATTATTATTATTATTATTAAACGGCGGGCCTGACTGTGGCCCCCTGCATGGGGCAGCAGCAGAGCAGACCCCTGACAACCACGAGTGTTGATGCCACGTTTGGTGCGGATCGGCACAGTCTGGATGTTGGTGACGTCCACCAGCCAAGTTTATTCGTGTCATGTGAAAGCAGGGAATCATAGCTTCAAATTGACTTATTGGTTGTTCAGTTTGACCCACCAGTTTTAGAGATAATGCTTATAGAGTAATGTCTTGCAGAAAACAGCGAGTTGAGAAAACAGGCTTGAAGGGTTCATTTCTGTGGACTCTTAACATTACACCTAGCTACATGTTTAAGCATTTATATTTACATGTCGATTTCAGCTCTGACATTTATTTCAGACATGCTCTACTATGAGGCCTGTGCTAATGAAAAAAAAAAAAAAAACAATAAAGTTTTTCTCCTCTCCTGAACAGTTAGTCTTGCCACCATGTATCAAAAAGAGTCGCATATATCTGTCCATCAGTCCGTCCACAATGTTTATAACAACATGTATCTGTCCGTCAGTCCTTCCACTACTATGGTTATAACAACATGTATCTGTCCGTCAGTCCTTCCACTACTATGGTTATAACAACATGTATCTGTCCGTCAGTCCGTCCACTATGGTTATAACAACATGAATCTGTCCGTCAGTCCGTCCACTACTATGGTTATAACAACATGTATCTGTCCGTCAGTCCGTCCACTACTATGGTTATAACAACATGTATCTGTCCGTCAGTCTGTCCACTATGGTTATAACAACATGTATCTGTCCGTCAGTCCGTCCACTACTATGGTTATAACAACATGTATCTGTCCGTCAGTCCTTCCACTACTATGGTTATAACAACATGTATCTGTCCGTCAGTCCTTCCACTACTATGGTTATAACAACATGTATCTGTCCGTCAGTCCTTCCACTACTATGGTTATAACAACATGTATCTGTCCGTCAGTCCGTCCACTATGGTTATAACAACATGAATCTGTCCGTCAGTCCTTCCACTACTATGGTTATAACAACATGTATCTGTCCGTCAGTCCTTCCACTACTATGGTTATAACAACATGTATCTGTCCGTCAGTCCTTCCACTACTATGGTTATAACAACATGTATCTGTCCGTCAGTCCTTCCACTACTATGGTTATAACAACATGTATCTGTCCGTCAGTCCTTCCACTACTATGGTTATAACAACATCTGTCCGTCAGTCCTTCCACTACTATGGTTTTAACAACAAATATCTGTCCGTCAGTCCGTCCACTACTATGTTTGTAAACAAGATAATTATCTCTAAAATTCACCACAGATTGAGCTCTCAGTGGATCAATCCTATTGGTCAGTGAGTGACCCCATGACCTTTAGTCTGGTGCTACGCTTATCGGAAACCAGGAACTCTTTCGCTTCCGATCAGCCTAAAATGCAAGCACCATGACATGAGTCCAGTCCACCCATCCATCCATCCATCCAGCCGGGACTTGATCACCCCGGCTGGGTCACCTGAGTGGAGGGGTATGATGTCCGAGAGACCCGAAATCCCGATGACCTTGGGATATACATCACTGAGGATACGTCCCAGGTGCATCCATGCAATGTTTTTAGTTCTTAGCGTTTTCTTGAGTGTTCTTGCTGATTTCTGATCGGCTGCACCTTTGTTAAATTGACGCACACACGCACACACGTACACACACTGCACACTCCTCTCTCTCTCTCTGTCGCTCTAATTAATTAGTCTCATGTCGTGCAGCTGTGTCTAGATTCTCCCGGCAGATCCTGCCAGCTTGACTGAGGGGCTGCAATTGGATTTTCTGTAATTCTTTTGATTATTTCATGTCAATCATAGCTTCAAATTGACATATTGTTTGTTCAATTTGACCACAACAGTGATATATATGGCTTCTAGAGTGATCTCTTGCAGAGAAACAGGGGGTTGAGAAAACAGGCCTGAAAGGTTCACTTCTGTGGACTCTAACATTACACCCAGCTACATGTTTAAGCATATGTATTCACATGTCGATTTCAGCTCTGACATTTATTTCAATTCCAAGTAAGTGAAGATTCTGCCTGTGCTATTATTAACTCATTTTGGATTAAAAAGAAAAAAATATGGAGTTTTACACCTCTGGTGAAACGTTGGAGACTGCAGAATTCAGAATGGGGGTAACTCGCAACTCGGGTAGGATGTGTACGTTATTGCTGGTTTGGGATATACAGTAAGTAAGATAATTAACACCCCAAACGCACAGGGGTATTTAGGACCATTAAATCAGAGCGCCCAGTGATTTGCAGCTACGGAGGTAGCACAAGGCGCCATCTTGGATGTAGCTAGATGTAGCCAAAACACCCCTGAGGCGACCGACAACAACAACGGGAAGTATATGATTACTTCTAACGCGACTAGCGACGGGGCCGCGATGTGCCGTCAAAAAACATAATAATCTTTGGTTTAGAATTGGACGGATTGATTTAGATCAAGAGTTATTCACGTTTGAAGATGTTTCCTCTCATCCACTAAAACGGAGGGGGACCACTTTGGATGACGTCCCAACTGGAAATGACATCGAAATGCTGCCCAACGGGCGCTCCCAGCCTGTGGGGCGATGCGCTCGGTTATGATATGATTGGCGGAACGCTCCGCCATAAGGAATGTAATTACCTTCCGCTCCTGGCGGATTGATCCGTCAAATAAGCTTTATTATCGCTATCAAACCTGATCACTGATTTCTATTTTTTCATTATTGTTTTGGCTCGGCTTTTCCTTCTTTAGCGATCCTAGACCGGGTTGCGTAACCTCGCCTCCGTCCGCATCCCATTATACAGGCTGGCTAAAAGCTGAATAACTCCTAATCTACGGAGCTCTCCGTGGTTTGGATAAAATGTGCGATGTTCGGAGGTCTTTGCTGATTATCCGGTGGTTTAGATGGAAACATTGGCGCTTTCTAGAGCAAGGATGGCTTCATTTTAGCTCTCTAGCATTGACGCTAATTATTTAGCATCAACATCGGAAGCCCAAACAGCATGCAGTGAGTCCAGCGTGTGTTACACTGAAAATTGTTTTGGCAGTCTGTGTTTGGTTCTGCGTCCAGCAGGTGGATGTATATGAGTTAATGTTCCGCCCTGTGATTAATCTCCGTCCTGGGTGACGAGCGGGATTATTTGACAGGACGGAGACCTCCGTTTATGCCGCTCGGAGTGCTAACACTACACGGAATGAGGAGATGGAATGAATGGATGGATGGATGGATGGATGGATGAGAACAGAAATAACTACATCTATCACACATACATTCACCATGATTGCTCCATGGACAGTGAACAGTTTTTTTTAAACAACAGAGGGTTGTTTTAAAAGCCATGTTTGTTTCATTGTGTAGAATTATGTTCTGACGTATATTAATAACAACAACAACAATAACAACAATGATAATGACAGCATTCCTACCGATCTTGGACTTGCCGTCCTCATACTTGGTGCGCTGCAGTACATGGTGGACTATCCTGCTTCTGGTGGAGTTGGAGAAGAACGTCTTTCTGTTGCTGATGCTGAAGCTGTAGAGAAGAGACCCAACACAACCTGCATTATGTTAATGAAGACGCAACACAACCTGCATTATGTTATGATATGTTAATGAAGACCCTACACAACCTGCATTATGTTAATGAAGACCCAACACAACCTACATTATGTTAATGATATGTAAATGAAGACCCAACACAACCTGCATTATGTTAATGAAGACCCAACACAACCTGCATCATGTTAATGATATGTAAATGAAGACCCAACACAACCTGCATTATGTTAATGAAGACCCAACACAACCTGCATTATGTTAATGAAGACCCAACAACCTGCATGATGTTAATGAAGACCCGAGACAACATGCATTATGTTAATGAAGACCCAACACAACCTGTATTATGTTAACGAAGACCCGACACAACCTGCATTATGTTAATGAAGACCCAACACAACCTGTATTATGTTAATGAAGACCCAACACAACCTGCATTATGTTAATGACGACCCAACACAACCTGCATTATGTTAACACCTAGAACACAGTTTATTTATATGAAAACGGATCGCATGGCTACACAGCCTGGCGCCTGTTGGGCAATCCTCGATGTTGTTGCGTAAGAGTGAGACGTCATCGAAAAATGCCCTCCCCTTAACTCCCCCCTTAAAACATTAATAACTCGCAATCTAAATCATCCCGTCTAATTATGAAAAAAAAGTTAGACGGCCCTCCGCGGTCCAGTCGCTCGTTGCGATAGATTTATTCTTACCTCCCGTTGTTGTCGATCGATTCTAGAGTGGTGTGGCTATTGTTAGCTGCTACACACACATTCACAACAACATCCGGTCCGTCTGTAAAAGTGGTCCGTGTTTATAAATTGACTGGGTGCTATAATGTAATGCATTAAATAACCCCGGGTGTTATAGGTGTTAATGAAGACCCAACACAACCTGCATTTACCTTACAACCATAGAGCAGTGCCCGTTGGGCCACTGGCCTACTTTTGAACGATGCATGACCCAGTAATTATGTCTGTGTCCCTTTTATGCCCCTTATATGGAGTTCCTTGTCAGGCATGCCCTGCACAAATATAGAGTCTAATGAAGATGTCAGAATGATGTCAGGCCAGCTCCGTGCATGCGTGCATGCGTGCGTGTGTATGTATTAACTGGTGCGTGCGTGTGTGTGTGTGTATTAACTGGTGCATGCGTGCGCGGCTGAAGGGCGCGGTGTAACAGTCGCTCTCCTCCAGGTCAGGCAGCGCCTCCTTGTCCAGCTTCATGGGGTTTCTGGGCAGCCAGGAGCGGAGCTGACACCACCGCCGATGGAACCTGCTGCAGTACACACACACACACACACACACACACACACACACACACACACACACACACACACACACACACACACACACACACACACACACACACACACACACACACACACACACACACACACACACACACACACACACACACCCACACAAGTAAGTCAGTGACTCGCCTGTTTTAAAATATCAATATCAATACTGCAATGTAGAAGTACTCTCTGCTACAAGTATAAGTCTGAAGGTATTGGCATCAAAATCTTTGGCATCTTAAAACCCATTAAGACTCTGAAAAATGTCTAAATCAGTTTTCTATATCAGTACGGTTCTCAAACTATTCTGGAAATCTATTGTTCCAGGGACCCCCCAGAAGCAAAGATGAGTAACACATGTTTTGCTGTGAAAGAATAATAATTATATTCAAAGGTTTGTGCCACATTTTCACGATTTTTCAAATATAGCAGATATACAAGCACATAGTTTGGGCACTCGGTACCACGATATGAGCTTGTATGGCTGTCATTTTTCAATATCTACAGTATAGCATAATGGTTAAAAGTGACAGATGCGTTCCACGGCTTAACACACTTGATTCGTGTATACTTGTGTATTCGTGTATACTCATCCTACTAAATAATTACGCAAGGTGCGTTTGAACCCATATACTGCCTCCTGCTGGACGCAGAGCCAACCGTAGACTGCCGAGCCTATTTCAATGTAGGACACGCTGGACTGTCATCCTGTCTGGAGCGTCCATCTTTAATTCTAAATAAATACCGTCAATACTAGCGAGCTAAAATGAGGCCATCCTTACTCTAGAAAGTGCCAATGTTTCCATCTAAACCACCGGGTAATCAGCAAAGACCTTCGAACATCACGCATTTTATCCAAACCATGGAGAGCTCTGTAGATTTCGAGTTATTCAGCTTTTTGTATAATGGGAAGTGGACGGCACGGTTGCGCAATCCGGTCTAGGATCGCTAAACAAGGAAATGCCAAGCCAAAATAATAATAATAAAAAAGGAATCAGCGATCCGGTTTGACATCAATAATAAATCTGACCAGACGGAACATTACGCCAGAAGCAGTTGCTGGTTGGATTCCTTCTGACGGAACATTCCGCCAGGAGCAGTAAAACCGTTAACAGCGGGGGACAGTCAGACCAATTTTCCGGAAGTGCATTTTTTGTCAATGTGACCCGGTGGCAACTATACTGGCGATAGCAGGCAAACAGGTCATAGTCGAAAAGTGGGCGGAGGAACGTCGCCCGAAAACATTGTACGGCGATAGGGGGGGCGATTAGGCGATAGCCAATGAAATCCATGTGTCACTCGCCGTTGTTGCACGGTTGCTAGGGCCTCGTCTGCACTGCGACTGCGCGACCAACCACATTAGCTTCTGTATTAGCCACGGCTTTTGCATGCTCTTTTCTCGGAAACTACGCCGCTGTCAGTGGTTTTGAACAAATCGCCGATGTTCCGAAGTAATTTCTTATTATCCAGTGATCGCGATTGGAACATTGGCGTTTTGTAGGATGGACCTCGCCTTAGCTCGCTAGCATTGGCGCTATTGCTTTTAGCATCCACGATGGCATCCAAAACCAGACGTGCCACAGCTTTTGTCCACCAGGTGGCACTCATTGTGGTAATGCGTTAAGGTATGGTACAGACTTGTATTTACCTGCTCATGGTCTTGCCCTTCCAGTCTGTGAAGTAGGATTTCTTCCTGAAAACAACAATTAATTTAACCACGGATTCAGGCCAAAACTCAACAACCTAATTATTGACTTATGACATTTTAAAACAGTAATCCTGCTGTTTTTAAGCATCCAATCTAATTAACTTTATTATCAAGTCCTTGACCTTGTGTACATTTCATCTTTTTTGGCAACCTCTTCACACAAATGAGTGTGAAGGTAAGCCCGACACCCAGAGTGAATATATAAATATCCGTGTATTTTTGGTTTCTGCCTTGAAGCTGAAAGCCTTTGAGTCAAAAGGTTCAATCGAAATACACCATGTTTTGTCTTAACCTATACCCTAAATCGCGGCACTCCATCTTCAACGCTGGATACTTGTAATAGTAATGTTGGCTAGCAACAGTGTTGTTTTTGGCAGCACATTTTGATTTTAGTTTCAGTCATAGCCTCTTGAACAGTTTTCACTTAGTTTTAGTCACATTTTAGTCACCTGGAATGTGTTTCCATGTTAGTCTACTTTTAGTCAACTAAATGTCATGCGATTTTAGTCGACTAAATCTACAGTTGATTTAGTCGACTAAAATGTTTTTTTTTGGTGGGCCTTGATGCCGTTGTAATGACTGATTTTACACTTGCAGGCTCTCAGTCAAATCTGGTCACAGATCGTTGAGATCCTATCAGGGCGTGCGCAAATCTCTGCCACGACCTGCCCCCTCTAGACCAGAAACCTTACACATTAGCTCAGGCTACCGAAGTCGTGACGTGACGTCTCTCACTCATCCCCTGGCTTGCTCGAAGGAATGTCTCTATGGAGAATAACATATCGGTGGTCCAAAACAAATTGTCTCTGCGATATTGTCAGGTGTGTGGCTATGTATTGTTTACGATAGACACTCATATTTGATGTTTCTGGTGAAAATTATACTCTTTGGCGGCGGTAATAGTATCATTTTCTCACGTCAGTTGATCCGTCATATCCACATGAGTCAAACCGCCGGGATCATTTGTTTATCTTTGGAACACAGTTCTTAGTTGTCTCGATTAGAACACAATACATAAAAAAGGTCTATGGGAGATTGAATGGGGAAATAAACTGCAAACTGCGTAGGATGTGAAATGACGTCAGACTTTGGCGCTCTATAGGTCGGGGCCATTCGGCTCATAGGGTAACATTTCCACCGGACAATTTGGGCACGGGTCCGAGATATTGTAGCACCCGTATAGACCTCTCGACAGGATACAATAACATAAGCATGCAGTATTTGAGGCGGCTCACAATGCTTCGCATCGCGACGCATTGTGAGATTGTAGATCTGCTATTTCCAAATGGCCTAAATGAATCTAGAGCTGAAGTGGTTAATGTATGTTTTGTAATAATAATAATAATAATACAAGTTTTGTAATAATAATACAAATTTTAGTATAATTTTATAGTAAAATGTTCTAGTAAAGTAGCAAATGATTGTAAGTAGTAAAAGTACAATATTTGCCTCTGATATGTAGTGGAGTATAAAGTAAAATTAATTGGAAATACTATTAATAAGTTAAGTATACTTAAGTAAATGTACTTCTAGTTACCTGAAGGGCATGCGTATGTTCATCTGCTCTGCATATTTGCACAGGGTTTCCCAGGGAGCGTGGATCTTCACAAACATGATGTCGTTGTTGGTCAATGAAGGCTAGCGAGGACAACACGCACCCACGGCCCACGCACCCGCGCACACACACACACACACACACACACACACACACACACACACACACACACACACACACACACACACACACACACACACACACACACACACACACACGTCAGGCACTTTTCAAACCCAGTACTGCACAAAACATACTGCACAATTTGCATTTTAAATGATTGTGTGGCCATCATCGTTAGTTTATCACTCCATGGCAGCAGATGCCATGGGAGCTCAACACAGCACAGTGGTAAAGGTGTGGCTCCCAGGCGTTCAGTTGCGTCTGTGTGTCATCATGGTGTTAAATGAAACAAGCATGTGACACATTCTAAAAGACAAAATACATCAGAACAGAGACAATACTAGACTGCACTCGGGCGAGGTGCCAAATTGCGCCCTGTGCAGAGCAGGTCATGTCTGCTGTGTTTGTGTATCAACACATTTTTTGCCATCACCCCGGGATACGTAGCCTGGCTCCAGCCCTGAATCGCTAGCCACGCCTAATAAGAAAATATGTTCTGGCGATTCAGGTCTGGAGTCTCTGCCTACGGCGGCGTTGGTGTCGTTCCGAAATCCGATCACAGCAGCTGATTGGCCATCAGCCCCGTCACTCGACAACAAACGTGGCTGCCCCCACTGCGGTGACTCACGACCGTATCAATCTGGCTATTAAATCGGCGTATGATAAATAGTTTCTTTACGGAAACGACAGGTTTTATAAACATTATCCGACATATTTTACTACTTTTGTTCACATGCTAGTAGCGCTCGTTGGCTGTGGTTTGTTTGGTTAGCAAACGGGTTAGCTATAGCCTCATGATTGACAACAACGTCATCTGCTGTCCTACTATTCATATTGGTTGGTATGAACCAATCAACGAAGACTGCCGCTTTGACAACGGCCATCCCATAAACTGCTGCCGTGGGGAGGGCTTTCAGTCTGAATAATGAAGTGAAACGAAATGAAAATTCAGACTGAGTGTCAGGCTACTGGATACGTACAGTAGGCTACACTATGCATATGGTGTGTTAACAGGCACTATGGTTTCTGTCAAGTCCTACTTCTGTTCACATTCAAATGGCATAAAGGAGATAACTTTCCAACTCAATTCAACTTTTATTTTCTAGCTTTTGCTCTGTTTATTGGCCTCACTTGTTGATTGGTTGGTTGGTTGGTTGGTTCAGTAATTCTACAACAGGTCGTTAAGAGGAAGCAATCTGATTGGTTGAAACGGTTTCTAGCCGTTGATCAAACCACTACTGTTCACCACCTAATCAAAACAAAGAATTCAGCCGCTCTGTTTTCCCAGAGCGCTAGCAAACTCGGTGGCTAGGCTAGCTAGTTTCTTTGGACATTTGTGGTCGTAGTGACTACATCTGTCATTAAAAAAATATATTTTTTCAGCGATTTTCTTTGTTTTAAGGGTAACTGTTGTAGAATTGCAATATTACACTCGAGGGTGTTGTTTAACGTGATTATTGCCACTTCAGTGATGCTTGCGGAACTCGACTTCGTCTCGTTCCTGACCGCATCCCTGTCGTGGCAATAATCACGTTAAACAACACCCTCTCGTGTAATATTGCTTAATTAGTTATTAGTTGTGAACCTTTGAAGACAGAGAAAACTAAAGTTAACAACAAATGATAGTATTCCTTTTAAACAACGTAATTAATGTTTTTCAAACAAGTCCTGTTTTTAAACCTTTAAATGTCTATTAAACAAGTAAATTGTTAAAAGTCAACATTTAGAATTCATGAAACCATTAAATCGATAAATAATAATAATTAAAAAAAAAATTGCTGATCTATACAAGCTTGTAGATTGGCTCTTTTTCCACATAAATCCGTTTTAACATGGTTCGGTGAAATCCAGTGCCGTCTCTATTATTTATGACTCTTATGGCCTCTGGTGGGCGAGTCCCAGGTACTGCAGCAATAATTAGTTTTCGAGCTATATGCTGCGAACAATATCTGGTCACATAATGCACACACACCCAGGCACATATCTACCCACAGACACCCAGCCACCTAGGAACATATCTACCCACAGACACCCAGCCACCTAGGAACATATCCACCCACAGACACCCAGCCACCTAGGAACATATCTACCGACAGACACCCAGCCACCTAGGAACATATCTAAAGACAGACTAGCCTGGTTAATAAACCAGACTAACGGCTGATTCGGTCTGGTTTATTAACCAGGCTACCGACAGTCACCCAGCCACCTAGGCACATACCCACCCACAGACACCCAGCCACCCAGACACATATCTACCCACAGACACCCAGGCACCCAGGCACATACCCACCCACAGACACCCAGCCACCCAGGCACATATCTACCCAACAGACACCCAGGCACATACCCACCCACAGACACCCAGCCACCTAGGCACATATCCACCCACAGACACCCAGCCACCCAGACACATACCCACCCACAGACACCCAGCCACCTAGGCACATACCCACCCACAGACACCCAGCCACCGAGACACATATCTACCGACAGACACCCAGCCACCCAGACACATATCTACCCACAGACACCCAGGCACATACCCACCCACAGACACCCAGCCACCCAGGCATACCCACCCACAGACACCCAGCCACCCAGGCACATACCCACCCACAGACACCCAGACACATACCCACCCACAGCCACTATGCGTGCATGTGTCTATACCTCCTTCTCCAGCATCATGCCTTCAGCGCGGAGGTTCTTCTCGAAGGTGCATCTCTTCTCCACCTGCGGACTGGACTTCTTATAGACCAGGATGTAGTCGATGCGCTTCTTCCCGTCTCGGAACAGCAGCCCAGAGGGCGTGTGGACCGGACTCTTCCGCTGTGGGAGGAGTTAGTATAGTTTAACCCATTTAGACCTGTAAGTTCGATTCTAATTCTTCTAAATCAGGGGCTCTCAACCTTTTTTGGCTGGGGACCCCCGGAAATGCTTAGCCATGTCTCGCGACCCTCACCACCAATACAAACTGACTGCAAGAATAACCTTAAAGGAGAATTCCATACTAAAAGGCTTTCTTATCTTTCTTTGTAGTTGTTACGTCCCCACCAAAGAGGTCCAGGTGTTATTTTGTGCAAAAGCTCCTTATTGGCTATTTCCCCTACCATGAGCCATTCAGTTGCATATATATATATATATATATATATATATAATATTGACAAAAAAGGGACTCCTGCACATCCAAAAAGACCCGTAGGAGGTACAAGTTTAGTTAGCAGGCATAGACATCAAAAAGTGAAAAACCTTCCAAGGAAGGGACTGCACACTCCAGGGAACATGATGGCTAAAGTATAACATAATGCTTAGAACACCAAAAGGGTTTCCCCGCCCAAAATGGGTTTGGCGACTTTGATGATGGAGAGGATCAATATATTTCCACTACTCACTCCAGAGGGCGACTATATATTTCCACAAAAATAGCCTAACCGCACGCGGAAGCCACGGGTGATTTGCAACCCAAAGCACAACGCATGTCTGGGAGCGACGTGATGACCGTTTGGTAATATTGTTGGTATACAGTATGTCTGATGAACATGCCTCCAGTCTGGCCTGTTGTGTCATCGTGGGTTTAGGTTTCTGGTTTAAGGACTACAGTGTTTTGTACCATGCAATTGTATGTATGTAAGTACAGAACAAAGAATGTTGCTTGCTTTTGCCATCTTTGGTGAAGAAGAGTCTGGGCCTTGGGCTAGGGTTAGGTACCAGCAGTGGGTTTGGGTTTTGGGGTGTGCGGGGTACCTGTGGGGTACCTGCAGTGAATCTGTGCGGGCCTCCAGTTGGGTTAGGTTTAATGTTAAGTCAGGTACTACTGGGGTGTGGGTACCTGTGGGTGGTGGGGAAGTGAATCGGTGCGGGCCTCCAGTCTGGCCTGTTGGATTAGGTTTAGTTAGGGTTAGGTACCTGTAGTGTGTGGGTACCTGTGGGGTGTTTCGGTGCAGTGATTCGGTGCGGGCCTCCAGTCTGGCCCGTTGGGTCACCGTGGGTTTCTTGATGAGCAGCGACTCGTCGTTGCGCGCCTCGCAGGTGGTCGACTCGGACTCGTCCATGTACAGCTCGTTGAGGTCGTGTTCTGCGGGACAGGAAACAGGATGTTACATCACAGGAAACAGTGTAGGTTACATCACAGTTCTTTTCAACATCAAACATCATAGGCCAGTTCCATAAGCAGGAACGAGACGATAGGCCAGGTCCATAAGCAGGAACGAGACGATAGGCCAGTTCCATAAGCAGGAACGAGACGATAGGCCAGGTCCATAAGCAGGAACGAGACGATAGGCCAGGTCCATAAGCAGGAACGAGACGATAGGCCAGGTCCATAAGCAGGAACGAGACGATAGGCCAGGTCCATAAGCAGCGTTGAATTGCCATTAATGAAGGGTAAAGCACGACCCCTTGTGTAATATTGCGATTATATTATACAACAGGTCCATCCGTCCATCCAGAATCAGAAGCCTTTATTGACATGACATTTAAACATGTCAGGAATTTGGTTTAGTGCCAACACGAGTCAGCACTAAAAACCTAGGCTAGGGCCTGGACTTTTTTTCCATTGTGGTCCATTGTCTATAATATTGGAATCGGTCAGAATCGGTAGCGGGCCTAGCGGCAGATATGACCCTGGAAATAATCCGAGATCGGATATCGGTCATAATTTCATAATCGTGCACCCCTACATTAAACCGTTTCCAAGACGATTTGCCTGTCTGCTTCCTTATTGGTTAGTCATTGCGACCGGGTTCTTTTCGACCAATGACAAAGCTTCTAGGAACATCTTTGAATGCAGATTGTGGCCCCTAGATGTATCACAGGGACTCAAATCTTTGTGGGAGCGTTCTACCCATTTCTGGCTGTCTGAATATCAAAAAAGAAAAAGAAAGAAAAGGTCATTAAAACTTTGACATATATTGCTTATAGCAGCTTTAACTTCTTCAAATTGACCTCGGATTACAGGCAGCCAGCAGCGGAGTACGAGGTAAGATTCGCATCCAGGTGTTATGTCGGCTGTGATTTCTCCATCACGATCACAATACTTTTTTCTCAAACTCTGTAGCAATGTATACATAAGACCTATTCATTCACTGCACTTGGAAATGAACGATGCCTGGAGAGCAGCAGTGCTTAATTTCACCTTCAGCTTTTCTGAGCTTAGCTCCGCTACCCGTCACTTGAGCTCCCCCTACCTGTAGAGGGCGCTCCGCCACCCCAAATGCACATTACGATATACAATACGTCTCTATTATTATTTTAGTTTCATTTTCAAGTCAACTAGGTTTCTTCCTCGTCATAGCTACTTCTATTTCCAGTACGATTCCAAAATAAAACATGGGTTGAATGATCACATTTCAAGTACAAACAAAAACAACAGTCTTATTTTGAAATGTGTGCCCGCTTTGAGAGGAAATAGGTGGCTATATGGAACCCCGGCGTCGTGAGGCTTGACGCCTCACTGTTGACGGTGCCGGGTGGGTAAATAAAAATAACTCTCGTCTCGACTGTTGCACATGGAATTATGGAATTATGGAACTTTCATACTTTTATGGAATGATGATGGAGGATGATGGTCATAGAAGGGGAACATTCTGAAAACTTCATGGGCAAAGATGATCAACTTAAAAATCTAAAAATAATTGGTCAAAATTACCTCTCAGTCATGCGAGTGAAATGTAAATGTACCACTTTTGGCTGGTGATTCCCTGCATTCATGGGCTAACAGCTGGTTCCGACAGCTGTGTGTGTGTGTGTGTGTGTGTGTGTGTGTGTGTGTGTGCGTGTGAGAGATCAAGAGCGTGAAAAGCAATTACAGGCTGACAGCGTGAAGCAGTTTGATTAAATACACATGATGCTTGGTGCGTCGCTTTGCGACGTGCCGACATGATGTTAAAATGACACAGTGCTCTCTGTGATGGGATGCGTGTGAGTGTGAGTGTGAGTGTGAGTGTGAGTGTGTGTGCGTGCGTGCGTGCGCATGCAGTGCATGTGACAGGCTGCCAAGGATAGCCTCAGTAACCACAGGCAGTAGACAGAGACCTGTCACAAGCTAACTGTCTGCCATCTGTCAGTCTGCCTGTCTGCCTGTCTGCCTGTCTGTCTGTCTGTCTGTCTGTCTGTCTGTCTGTCTGTCTGTCTGTCTGTCTGTCTGTCTGTCTGTCTGTCTGTCGACTTTCCATTCAACTCCCGCTGACCTGTCATTCTCCACTCAGCCAACGGATGGCCTCAGACCAGTGGGGGTCTCAAACGTTTTATTATTGTTATTTGTTTAACCTTACAAGGGCCATCAGTTAGTTTAATGCAAGATTAGGCCACAGAACACTGTACACACCCTCAATGTTGGTTGAACTCTGAGGGTGTACCAGGGGTCACCCTCAGTGTTGGTTGGTCAGGTGTACTCAAATTGACCCTTTGAATTGATTGAGTCCATTTGGTTCCATTTGTACACTGTCAGGGTTAATGGGGTGCTTGCGATTAAACATTTGAGAACCACTAGTACTAGTTGGACTAATGTGCCATACATAGTAAATCAGTCAAAGGTCGACATCAGGGGTGGGCAACTTTGACGATGGGGAGGGCCACTATAGTTCCACACTCACTCCAGAGAGCCACTATAGTTCCACTCACTTCCACACTCACTCCAGAGGGCCACTATAGTTCCACTCACTCCAGAGGGCCACTATAGTTCGACACTCACTCCAGAGGGCCACTATAGTTCCACATTCACTCCAGAGCCACTATATTTCCACACTCACTCCAGAGAGCCACTATATAGTTCCACACTCACTCCAGAGGTCCACTAGTTCCACACTCACTCCAGAGGGCCACTATAGTTCCACACTCACTCCAGAGGGCCACTATAGTTCCACACTCACTCCAGAGGGCCACTATAGTTCCACACTCACTCCAGAGAGCAACTATAGTTCCACACTCACTCCAGAGAGCCACTAAAGTTCCACACTCACTCCAGAGAGCCACTATAGTTCCACACTCACTCCAGAGAGCCACTAAAGTTCCACACTCACTCCAGAGAGCCACTATAGTTCCACACTCACTCCAGAGAGCCACTAAAGTTCCACACTCACTCCAGAGAGCCACTAAAGTTCCACACTCACTCCAGAGGGCCACTATAGTTCCACACTCACTCCAGAGGGTCACATTGCATACTGTCGTAGCAAAAATAAACGATCTACAAGCTCAAAATGCGTTGCAGTGCGACGCGTTTTGAGCTTGTAGATCAGCTATTTCTGCTGTATTTGAATTGAAATCCTGAATAATGTTTTGCTATTTATTTAATTGGAATCTTGAAAAGTAACATTTCAAATGCATTTAGTTATAGTTATGTTGACTTGATGAACAAAATACAAATATAATTATTGAACATAAAAAACATTAAAACATTTTAATACTAGTAACAGGTTAATATCAGAAATTCAGAATACTAATATATTATTGATTTCAGCTGTTACAAATCAGGATTCCAATTTAAAAAAAATTGCAAAAAAAACTATTCAGGATTTCAATTCAAATATAGCAAAAACTAGAACTGCACTCTGTCGAGTGCCTACTTGCTTGTGGCACACTAGTAGACGCGAGTACTGTCGACCGCTACAAACTGTCAAATCTCAGCTTCTCTGTGAAGGAACGTTTGAAATGTTGAATTATTAGGTTTAGCTATTTGCTACCTACCTACTTTAGCAAAAGAAAATGCAAAATAACAAACAGATAAAAATCAGGGAAATGCAAAGGCTATTCTATAAAAACGGGTCTTTAGGAGGGTTTAAAAATTAGTTAGAGACTGGGTTAGCCTCAGCTCCTCTGGTAGGCTATTCCAGAGCCTTGCGGCCTTAACCACAAAAGCCCGATCCCCTTTAGTGACCAATTTAACCTTCAGTAGACCCTGACCCGATGAACTTAAGGTACGTGGCGGCACATACAATTCAACCATGTTGCATAAGCAGCTAGGCGCTAGACAAGTGCCAGGGACGTTATCCCGTCTTATTGCCGTCTTTGTAATAGATGCCACGGGCGTTAAGACGTCTCTCCCTTGGGAATTCATTTTCTTTTTAATTTTTTTTTTTTTATCCATATTTTGAAAATTCCTCAAATCTGGTGTACAGGTGATGACATGCACAATAGAATTACAAATTCTTTCTTTCTTTATAATGGGAGAATTGGCACTCAGAGCCTAAACTGGTGACCACCAGGTGGCGCTGAAGGAGTTTTAAGAGCTTTAAAAGCTAATAATAAAATCTTAAAATCAATGCGAAAGGATACTGGCAACCAATGAAGTGCAGCTAAAACCGGAACACATAGAACCAAATGGACCTCTTTTTTTTGCCCGCTAGGTGGTAGGTATACCATAAGCACACCTGACCTGTGCCAGCCATTCACTCTCAGTCTTCAATCCTCGGTTTAATTTCCGGGTTATCAGGGAGGTGTGGGCTGTAGTTGTGAGGACAGTGGTCGTTAGCATTTATAGGGCATATATACCCTTTACCTCTCGTCAGAAACGGTTACATGTCCGGAGCGATGCGAGACAAAGTCACAAATTGAAATCCGATCGTCGGGATGCGCGACGGCTCACCATGGACAGCGCTAGAAGCTTTAGAGATATACAGGGCTTTGAAAATCCTGTTATAGTAATGGAGGCTCAATAGAGCTGGATGGAAGAAAATCCCATAGCTGGTGGGGACGGAGGCGTTGCATAGCAACCGGAGCAATGCTAAAAGGTAAATTGACGGTTTCATATTATGGAGTATACGGTGGTCTACGGACATGTACGTATAGGTACCTGCCGTACCCTAGTCTATAGGGGGTCAGGATTTGTTCGTAGATGGCGCAGAAATGGCTGCGCATGGATGGCTGCAATTCGAAATTGGCCCCCGTAAAATCTGAATCCGCCACCCAACCCTTTTTCTCCTTACTGTATAGGCTTATGTCTTCTTTTCCCTTTTTGGCTATATAGAAGTGTATATTTGTATGTCTCTAAATGTCATGATGAATTGAACAAGGTGGACCCTCTTGTAAACAAGTGTAATGCTGTATGGTGTTGTGCACTCACAGTTGACAGTCTTTTGTATTGAGTTAATTGTGCTTGAAATGTACTGTAATTCTGCAAACTGTTAATACATAGTTCAATCAATCAATCAATCAATCAATGGCAGTCAGACAGGGCTGAAACCTTATATGGCTCATATTTGGATATATCATATCATATCATACCGTCAGCTTGTAGATCTGCTATTTCCAGAGTGCAACACCCAAGCGCAACCAAACATGAAATTACTTGTCTTAGTTTTAGTTTTCGCCAGTGAAAAAAAGGAAAGATTTTCGCAATAGTTTTAGACTAAATCAACACTGGCTCACAGTCACACATGCACGTACACACCCACACATGCACACGCACGCACACACACACACACATACATAGTGTCCTATGCATTACATCACCCTGATGACACACCAACTGGGAGTGGTCTGGGATCTCCGTCTATGGACACGTACATTTCAACCAATCAACTTGAAAGAGTTAAGGGATCTCCATGAGTGGCAAAGTGTTTCAGACAATCGGCTTGGTTAGAATTCAGGGACTTTCCATATATGGGCCTTAACAGTGACACAGACAAGTGTCACACACGCACATGCATGAGATTCTTGGATTCATAGCTTATAAAGTAGAGGAGCAGGACGATCCAGTGTTGGCCCCGGGGTGTAGTGCTGTACAGGTGTTCTCGCGACATCGCTTTGCATCAATTCAACAGAGCCGATCGCTCAATAACAACCACAGACAATCCATAGCAGACCGGTGAAGACCTGATCGATGACGGCAGCGCTAGGACTCGCCCCTCTCCGGGCATGGGAAGACTTCTACCCCGGCGCCGGTGGCTTCTCCAGTCCGGACTTGGACTTGGCCAAGTGGAACGACAGAGTCGTCCACAACCTGCTCTACTATCAGACCAACTACTTTGCCATGGCTAAAGTGGTGTTGCTGGCCCTGGCGCTCATGAACCCTGCGGGCGTGGCGACGGGCGCGGCGGCGGGTGCGGCCGCCGTCGCCGTCTGGCGGACGCCGTGGGCCAGGGACGCCAGAGCCGCCGTCAGGAGACGGAACCGGTTGGTGTACTTACTGGCCTCGCTCGCGCTCGGCTACGTGCTGGTTTGCGCTGTGGCGCTCCTTGCGGTGGGGATGGCGTTCCAGCTCGGGCTGGCGTTCTCCCACGCTTTGCTCAGACGCCGCGGCGCCGAGAGCGAGACAGAGAACACGGTGATGAAGGCGGGGCTGGAGAGGTCGCCGATGGGCGTCTTGCTGGCGGCCGTGCAGAGGCTGCAAACCCACTGAAAAACGTCACCTTGCGGCTGAAAGGCTGAGGCTGTCAACCTCTCCATGGAGGAGAGGTGGATGGTGATTAGTTTTCTATTTAGTTTTCGCCCGTCAACGGGTACTTTTAAAAGGAAAGGGAAGGAATGGACGCTGTGAACCCACCGCAATGGTCACCTTGTAGATGAAAGTTGATACCGTTGGGGTAAGAATGAACATGGGCTCCCCTAGTGTGTGTGGGTGTGGAGTGTCGTTTGAAATAACCAATTTATTTCAACCTATATAAAAAAAAATATAGGTTGAGATTGGAAAAAAAACTGATGATGTGATGTCCTCCCAACATTTGAGAGGGGCCAGACTTATTCGGCCTGGGGCAATATATATGCATTGCAAAGGCAGATGGAAGGTCTGCTATACGCAAGGCTATAGCTGTTACGGTTCGCTCTCCATCACCTCTACATCCTTGTGCTGTGGGTGTTCTGGGCACTTCAGCGCCACCAGGGGACTCCAGAGCACTCCACAGCACCTCTCTCCCTGTTACTATCTCCCCACCTGGAGGTCGTCTGCAATCACCTGATGAGCCTACAAGAACCAGGCCTGTCTGCAGCTCGGCGCCAGTTCTTCACCAGTCTACGGTTGGTAATGTTAGACAGCTAGACTTAGGCTCTCAGTGTTGTAGTGTTAGACAGTTAAACGTCACGCCGTTACTGTGCGCTTCCCTTTACTCTGTGAACCTGCCATTGACTCGACCTTCTCTTCTCCTCTCCAGTGTTTCCGGGACCCGAGCTCTGTGGAGCAACCTACGGACCCCTGCACTCCTTTCACCCCCCGTGTTTGTGAATAAAAACACGGGTGGGCTTTACTCATGATCTGTCTCTCCTTGCTGTGCTTTTGGGTCACACCACACTCGAGTCATAACAGTAAGAACTGGCCATTTTGACCCAGCCAGCATGGAAAGAGAGCAGCCAGCTCTCCAGGCTCAGGGACAGGTTTTGGAGCACAACTCCCGCCTGCTGTCGGATGCATCTGCCGCCGTTTTAAGTATACAGCAGGAGCTCCGGGATGTTTCGGATCTTCAGCAGTCCCAAGCCGCTCAACAACACGCTCAGGTTAAACAACTCACATCGGTGGTCAAGGATCTAGCTGACCAGGTCGCCGCGCTCAGCGCGCATCTCACCGCCGCTCCTATCCAGACGGTACTAGTGCCTGACACGGCCCCTGCGCTGGCAGCGCACGCTCCTTTTCCCAGCCGGGAGCCCTACCTCACTGCCCCGGCCACCTTTGACGGTACTTTCTCCCTCTGCAGGGAGTTCCTCATGCAATGTGAGTACGTGTTTGATCTGCAGCCCAGCATGTATTCCACTGACCCCGCCCGCATAGCTTACATTACTAACTTAACCACCGGAAGGGCGCGCCGATGGATTTATGCAAGCCTTGAGGGTTCAGCCACATACATGCAGATCTACAGAGACTTTGTGTTAGAGTTTAAGGCTGTGTTTGACCATGATGTCCCAGGGCATGACGCCGACACAGCTCTCTCTGCCCTCCACCAGGGCTATAGCTCAGTAGCAGATTATGCCACTGAGTTTCGCATCCTCGCCGCCCGCTGTGACTGGAACGAGCCTGCACTCCGCAGCGCGTTCATCCGGGGTTTGAGTGAGGCTACGAGGGATGCCCTGACCGAGAGAGAGAGAGACCCCCCACTCTGACCGAACTCATCTCTCTGTCCATTTCCATTGACGAACGACGCCGTGCACGTAAGCGTGAGAGGGCTTCCCAGTATCACGCTGCTGTCAAGCTGTCTCCCCCCGCCCCCACCATTCTCACTCGGCCCGAGCAAGTTCCATCTGCCCCCTCCAATCTCACTTTCGAGGAGGAAGCCATGCAGCTGGGCCGAATCCACGTGACTTCCAGGGGTCGCTTATCTCCAGCTGAGCGTGAGCACCGCCGACGACATAGACTCTGTATGTAGAACCAGGCCTGTCTGCAGCTCGGCGCCAGTTCTTCACCAGTCTACGGTTGGTAATGTTAGACAGCTAGACTTAGGCTCTCAGTGTTGTAGTGTTAGACAGTTAAACGTCACGCCGTTACTGTGCGCTTCCCTTTACTCTGTGAACCTGCCATTGACTCGACCTTCTCTTCTCCTCTCCAGTGTTTCCGGGACCCGAGCTCTGTGGAGCAACCTACAGGACCCCTGCACTCCTTTCAACCCCCCGTGTTTGTGAATAAAAACCCGCCCGGGTGGGCTTTACTCATGATCTAGCCTCGATACCCAGGCTTTCATTTCGTCTGCGCGAAAGATGAAAGCCTGGAAAAAGCCGTGGGCTGAACCAGTCTAAAAGTGGGAGTCAACCCTTCCGGGTGGGCGTCGCTCTAAATGATGTGACGTAGCGCTGCACTAGGGGGGAGAGGAGGGGCCGGGGGTGACGGACAGATCGATGAGATCCAATCAGGGTGCGCGCATTTCTGAGGCGCGACCCGCCCCTCTAGACCAGAAATGTCTCCGTTTAGGTCAGGCTACTCATGATCTGTCTCTCCTTGCTGTGCTTTTGGGTCACACCACACTCGAGTCATAACAATAGCAGCGCTAAACTCTGGTACCTTCTCAACCTGAGGATGGTGATGGTGCCTCGACCTCTCCATGAGGATGGTGATGGTGATGGTGCCTGAAGGCTCATACATAGTCTTTTCGGTGGTTAGGTGACCACCGAACTACAACATGACGTCACGAGCCGCGGTGAGCAAACCACCGCCACCGTTCCAGCCCTTCTCTCTGTTTTTACTCACCACCGCTCAACGTTATTTCAGCTCCGGTGGTCAGCTCACCACCGGAGCGGTGGTCACCTCACCACCGAAAATCCAGACTATGAATAGGCCTTCAACCTCTCCATGAGGATGGTGATTGTGCCTCGACGTCTCCATGAGGATGGTGATAATGCCTCAACTCTGGTCTTCCTACATCGTCCCAGTACCCGAGAAGAGAAGGTCCCAATTGCGACTGAAATAAGAGATGGGGTTCCGCAACACCTGCCACTACGGGCCCCACCTGCCTGGCCCTCCTACAGTTTGCATATTATACACACACCTTGTGGCCATGGGAACTGCCCATAGATCCGATGTCCTGTTAGACCGAACATGCATTAAGGTTGGCGAACATGCGCTGCTTTCCGTGCTTGCGGTTATGTTTAGGTTATAGGTTTAGAGATAGGGATAGTAATTTCAGAACAATGATCTGACTAATGAAACGGCTGGAGGATGCCATCATCTAGAACCCACTTTACCAAACAGTGGTACCGCAAATGGACCCAAACATTTTAGTTATTTTAAATTATTATAATATAAACATAAAAAAAACAAAGTTTGCATGAATTAATACCAAAAAAAAAAGAATTACACTTAGTAATTTCTTGAAAAAGAAAATAGAAATTAAAAAATAAAACAGAAAGAAATCCATAATAATTTAGAAAACAAATGTTTTAGTAGTGAAAATAGCAGACCTACAAGCTTCTCAATGTACTGCCTTGCGCCACGTTGAGAGCTTGTACATCATGCTATTTTCACTCATTTGGGTCCCAGAGGAATATATTTTGGGTCACGGGCCTAAAAGTCTGGGAGCCACTGATCTAGAAGTTTCCATCTGGTGGTCTGAGAAAGTATTGCATGATGGGGACCCTGAGCAGTAGGCGTATGATGACGTATCAATGTTATCAATTAACACAATTGGTGTTATGTCGGGATTCCTTCAAAATAGAAGCTCGGGGTGCCTGGAAGATATGGCCGCTTTTACTCTGTAAAGCCCCCCCCCCCTTCCATTCCGGAAATAAACCGGAGACATATTTTTCCCTGGTTACCTTTCTCTTGTTTCAATATTATCGCTCGACCATCGCTCGCGTTCATATTTTGAACGAGAGGCAGGTGAGAAGTCAGAAATGAAGAGCTTAGTATATCCATCTGATCAAAACCACCTGCAGCGGTAAACTAGGAAGTGACCGGAACGGAGTATGGTTGCCTTCGAGGCCAACTAAAAAAAGGAAAAAATATATATATATTCTTCTCTCGTTTGATATCATTGAAAATGTGCTAGGACGTCCTAGCAGCCCGCCGGTTGGATAGCTTATTATTACGTGCCCACACGTTGTAGGGTCTGAACCAGTTAATGGGTTACTGGGTGACCCCCAACCCCACCCACCCAGCGCATACTCCCTTTTCACCCCTTATTCCGGGTTGGACAAGTGTGACGACCGGGGGCCTATTTGGGGCCTCTGTGGCATGTTTAGCACCATTTTGCATGCACAGTAGCATCACCTCCATGCACAACCCATACATGAACGAGCATGAATGGCTCTCAGTCTGTCTGTTATGCTACTGTCTTATGGTGCTTTCAGACTCTTCACACGTGTACACTCAGAGTGGTATCGGCACTGGTTGCTTTTCCCTCTGACCGTGAGGGGGAGAGCAAACTAATAGGCGAGTGCGCTCCGGTGCGCTGTTTTAAAAACGCACCATAAACTCATTAGGTCAAAAATGCTCGTCACTCTGCCAGTTTTCAAAGCAGAGGGCTGTATTTTGCGTGTCTTAAGTACCAGGTCTTATTCCCTAACTTGAGTAAACTAAAGACCTGGAGGCGTGATCAATGCTCTTTGGCCACTCAGAATAGCCAAATATCATTGATCACGCCTCCAGGTCTTTAGTTTACTCAAGTTAGGGAATAAGACCTGGTACTTAAGATACGCAAAATACAGCCCAGAGAATCCATAGAGTTACCAGAGTTAAATAAACAGTGACAATTCTTCTTCTCAGCTGTGACGTTATATGCCTGTCTAAAACAAGTCATCAAGTAAAAATCAGTGGAACTAGTCCCAACAATATTTTGCTGCTTGTTAATCTGTCAGTCAGTACCAAATAAAGCTTCTTGAATATGCAGCACGATTCTAAAGTTGTAATGTACTGCATTAGGATGCATGTTAAAACTAATTCAGTGCCACCTGGTGGACACCAGTTTTGGCCCTCGTTGCCACCAAAGGCCATAACTAAAAGAAAGAAAATGTAATTCTACTAGAATTTTGTGGCCCTGACGGGCCGCTCATCCCAGTTACGTTGCAGCGCACTATGAAAAGAAGGAAATTGTGGGAGTTGACTCCACATGAGGCTCTGAGGCTACTGAGGCTCAGACCAACTATTGTCGAAGAACAATGTTGTAACTAAGAGATTCGCTGATTGAGCTATATTTTATATACAGAGATTTAGAAGGAATAAGCAAAATCGTGAGCCGACAATTGCTCATAGATGTCTCTGCACATCCCAGCAGCCAAAGGGGGAGGGGCTGAGAGCTAGTGTGGCCAATTAGAAGATGGGGTGCGCACATGTTTTCATTGGCTTGTGGGCACATCTTTGCGCTGGCTTGTGGGCACTGCGGACATGTTTTCATTGGCTTGTGGGCACATCTTTTTCGCACGTGACATGTTTACACTTGTTATAATAGATTGTGCATGGCATGTGCATGTCATCACCTGCACACCAGATTAGAGTAATTTTCAAAATACGGAAAAAAAAATAGAATATAAAAATGTAAAAAGGCACTCTACGACATAAAGGGGAGGTGTCCAAAGGCGTCCTGTGGCACTGAGTGAATGTTAAAAACTGAACATTCTCATTTCTCACAATAGGTAGGATAATCCTCATTCTTATTATTATTATTTTTTACAAATGTAATGTAGCCTAAGTAATTCATGCTTGAGAGAGATTAGGACATACTGTAACAACAGCACTTTATAATTGAAGAAAAATATGCAATATAAGTTTTTGATGAATCAAAATTAATCGAGCTGCATCGTAGAATCACATTTGCTTTATAGAAATGTAGTCTAGGTGTAGTAGTTATAAAAATTAACTGATTTACACATGATATGGAATAGGCAGAAGTTAGTTTTGCTTGTTTATTTTAGGGTTAAAGTAGGGTTCTTTATTTTAAGGAAAGATTTTGCAGGAATCCTGGAGAAGGCCTGGCAGTATGCATATCCGGTCTACATGTGTTTTGTGTATTCGGACAAGGCATATGACCGGGTCCCCCGGGAGGTCCTGTGGGAGTATGGGGTGAGGGGGACCTTGTTGAGGGCCATCCAATCTCTGTACACCCAAAGCGAGAGCTGTGTCCGTGTGCTCGGGAGTAAGTCGGATTCATTTCCCGTGGGGGTTAGCCTTCGCCAGGGCTGCGCATTGTCACCTATCCTGTTAGTGATTTTCATGGACAGGATCTCGAAGCGAAGTCATGGCGGAGAGGGTATTCGGCTCGGTGAGCTAAGGGTTGCATCACTGCTTTTTGCAGATGATTGTGGTCCTGAGGGCACCATCGGTCCGAGACTTTCAGCTCTCACTGGACCGGTTCGCAGTAGAGTGTATGGCGGCTGGGATGAGGATCAGCGTCTCCAAATCTGAGGCCATGGTTCTCAGCAGGAAACCGGTGGATTGTGCAGTCCGGGTAGGGAATGAGGCATTACCCCAGGTGAAGGAGTTCAAGTATCTCGGGGTCTTGTTCATGTCTGAG
This sequence comes from Protomyctophum parallelum, assembly GCF_964188405.1. Classification (NCBI taxonomy): domain Eukaryota; kingdom Metazoa; phylum Chordata; class Actinopteri; order Myctophiformes; family Myctophidae; genus Protomyctophum; species Protomyctophum parallelum. The sequence goes on from NC_139700.1 coordinate 48,178,853, forward strand.
GGGAGGAGATCAGCCGGAGAATCGGTGCAGCAGGCTGACGTGCGGTATTGAAGTCGCTGTAACGCACTGAGAGTTGAGCCATAAGGCTCAACAGATTAATCTGTTTACCGAGCAATCTTCGTTCCTACTCTCACCTATGATCATGAAGTGTGGGTCATGACCGAAAGAATAAGGTTGCGAATACAAGTGGTCGATGGGTGGCTGGCATCCCTTAGAGATAGGGTGAGAAGTTTAGTCTCACGAGAGAGACTCGGAGTAGAACCGCTGCTCCTTCACCTGGAAAGGAGCCAGCTTAGGTGGTTCGGGCATCTGGTTAGGATGCCTCTCGGGCGTCTCCCTAGGGAGGTCCTTGACGCACGTCCCACTGGGAGGAGACCCCGGGGCAGACCAAGGCGCAGTTGGAGGAAACGCATCGACTCACTGGCCTTGGAACGTCTCGGAATCCCCCAGGAAGAAGGCACTAATGTTGCTCTGGAGAGGGAAGTCTGGAGCACTCTGGTGGAGCTGTTGCCCCCGCGACCTGACTACGGATAAGCGGTTGAAGATGGATGGATGGATGGATGGATGGATGGATGGAAAGATTTTGTACCAAATTTGTGTAATTTTACTTATTATGGCGATCGACACCTGATGAATGTCCTGGGCCAGTCAGTGGTTATAATGGTGGAGCCAGTGACTTTGAAATAACTCCTCATTGACCTCATATCACTTTATTAAAGAAAAACACATTATTTCCTGGACCCTCTCAGAGTTACAGACCCATTTGGTTCCAAACTATCATTTAGCTTGGGACCCCTGGGAGTCCCTCAAGGACCCCTGGGGGTCCCCGGACCCCACTTTAGGTGGTACTGGTACAGAGTACAGTACGTATAGTTGCACCGCTCGGTTCATATGTTGGTTTTTCCTTCCTTTTCTTGTGGCTCTTGGAATGAATTTCAGACTGGAGTCTGAAGGAGAGCTTTGGAATCCTGCCTGCATAGGTTTTTGTACCTCTTCCAAAAAAAACACCTAAATGGAATAGAGTTTTTTATCTGCCAACAACAGCAGAGCCATTAGTAATCTTCCAGAGTGGAGTGAGATAATGGAGGACAACACATTTTCATTTAATGAATTACATTCTGCTTTCAGTACGTGCCACTAAGGGACAGAGGCAGCTGGAAACCCCAGGCAGCGTGAAATTTCAAGGCACTTGCATGAAACAAAAAAACAAACAAACAACCAAGTTTAAAAATGTTTTTAGCAACAAGATAACATTTTGCAACCCATTTTTTTCACACCTGTCAATTATCGAATGTAATCCTGGGCGCTGCACGTCCTCTGCCAACCTGGGAGGGCAGCGGACTGACCTCGGCTTCCTTCTATGCATGAGGAGACCAAGCTGCTTCTTTTCACCTGACAGGGGGGAGTTGCCCCGGCCGGACGTAACGCGTGGAAGGAACACGTTATTACGAACAGTTCCTTTCCCCTCCATCAGGTGCTAATTATCGCTGAGTTATCACTCAGGTCTGGGGTGGGAGGAGTTAGGAGTGGGAGGAGTTAGTTATCACTCACCTGTCTGGGGTGGGAGGAGTTAGGCTGGGAGGAGCTAGTTATCAACTCACCTGTCTGGGGTGGGAGGAGTTAGGGTGGGAGGAGCTAGTTATCAACTCACCTGTCTGGGGTGGGAGGAGTTAGGGTGGGAGGAGCTAGTTATCAACTCACCTGTCTGGGGTGGGAGGAGTTAGGGGAGGGAGGAGTTAGGGGTGGGAGGAGTTAGGGGTGGGAGGAGTTAGGGGTGGGAGGAGTTAGGGGTGGGAGAAGTCAGTTATCAACTCACCCGTCTGCGGTGGGAGGAGGGAGCAGGACGTGCTGACGCTGTGTGCCAGCAGGCCGCCATGGCCAGGTTTGGCCACCGGGGGTACCACAGACCTCAGGGGCACGGAAAGGAAGTGGCTGAGGTTGACGGGGTGGGTCTGGCTCTGGGCCAGGCACGGCAGGCTGCGGCGGGACGGCTTCAGACCCTTCTCCTTCAGGGTCTCACTGATGCTGGTGTGCATTCCTGGAGGATGATGAGGAGGAGGAAGCATTAACACTATAGGATTGTTGTCCCGATTGGATCGGGTGATTGGAAATCGGGCCCCATTAGCCCCAGAATTATCTGTATTTGGCCGCCGCCCCCCATCTGAAAATATGTTGTTCCAGGGACAACAAGGGAGGCAAAAAATTGACTTAAAAACGTTCGCTCTGAAAGAATATATATTCAAAGATTTGCGCCACATTTTTACGATTTTTCAGAAATAGCAGATCCACAAGCTCGTATGAGCTTGTAGATCTGCTATTTTTCAATATCTAAAGTATAACATAATGCTTAGTTAAGCTGCTATAAGCCATAATATGTAATTAAAAAATTAAAAAGGTATTCAGACAGCCAGCAATGAGTAAAACGCTCCCCAAATTTTTTTTCTCTGCGACACATCTAGGTGCCACAATCTGCATTCAAAGATGTTCCTAGAAGCTTTGTCATTGGTCGGAGAAAAAAAACCCGGTCGAAATGACTAACCAATCAGGAAGTAGACAGGCAAATTGACCAATGACAAAGCTTCTAGGAAAATCTTTGAATGCAGATTGCGGCCCCTAGATGTGTCACAGAGACTAAATTTTTTTGGGGGGGGAGCGTTTTACCCATTGTTGGCTGTCTGGAAAAGAAAAAAGGGTTAGAGGAGCGCCCTTGTTGCCGAAAGGTTGCCGGTTCGACTCCCTGGACGGGCAGGAAAAATCTGTGCCCTTTAGCAAGGCACTGAACCCCCAACTGCTCCAGTGGAGCTGCTTAGTGGCCAACAGTATAGAAGACTGTGGTTGTACTGGTCAGCTCCCAGGTTTTAATGTGTGTGTCTGTGTGTTTCTATGAGCAGGTGTTTAAGCACCTGCACACAGCTACTTCCCTGGGTAAATAAAGGATAAAAAAATATATATGAAAAAAGATCACACCCGTGTGAACTGAGTGGTGCAACTCTTCTCTCTCTCTCTCTCTCTCTCTCTCTCTCTCTCTCTCTCTCTCTCTCTCTCTCTCTCTCTCTCTCTCTCTCTCTCTCTCTCTCTCTCTCTCTCTCTCTCTCTCTCTCTCTCTCTCTCTCTCTCTCTCTCTCTCTCTCTCTCTCTCTCTCTCTCTCTCTCTCTCTCTCTCTCTGTAATTAGCAGGCAACAGTGCATATCTCTCTGTTTCTGGCACAACAGCGCCACTTTTGCCCCTACTGGTACTCCGTTACACATAAAATAAACATAGTCACATAGGTGTTAGGACATAGTCACATAGGTTGGGACGGACATTGATTGGAGTGGTTGCACGCACTCAATACAATATTGCGGCCCTTAGATGTGGAGGGGTGTCATGAGACTAAATTTTTTTGGGGAGCGTTCTACCCATTGGTGATCCACCTGAACTGAAGCCGCACCCCCTGAGCGATCTCAGATGGATGCTGTCTTGGGGAAGATGGTCTCATAAACCTCAAATACAACACATATCTTGCCACCCTTATCCCTAAACTCATTTGCCATTTTTCACTATTTAAAAAAACCTTTTAAAATAGTTCAAATAGCTGATCTACAAGCTCACACCGTGTAGATGTAGATCGGCTAGTTGAACTATTTTAAAATGATTTTCAAAATAGTAAAAAATTGCAAATAAGTTTAGGGATAAGGGTGGCGCAAGATGGAGCCCTATTTATATATATATATATATATATATATATATATATATATATATCCGAAATCGATGTATTGTGCAGCTAGCGCTTTTATGCATATGCTATGGTTCACATGACGGTCCACACACCGTAACTTTGCAAAGGGCAAAATATATACTTTTATGATCCAAATCCAACCAATTATATTTATTTTCAGTTGACGCAATTAGAGCCGCTTCGGCTCTGCCAACCAATGTCACGCGATTCATATTTTGTATATTATTTATTGACCACATTATGGAATGGCATCGGAAGTGGCCTGAATCAGCCAAGTTTTAAGCCAGCTCTCCAGCGCTCTCCTCGAAAGGTATACGATCATGCCTTAACCCATTTTAGATTCTACAAATGTCTTGAGTTTTCTGAAAAACCTCATGTTTCTAATATATCAGTCGTTCTCAAACAGTTTCATGTCGAGGACCCCCAGAAATTATGTAATTGGCCGCCGACCCCCATCTGAAAATATATTGTTTCAGGGACCTCAGCAGACCTACAAGCTGACGCACCCGCCCCACATGGAAATATAAATTGCATAAGCTACTGTATACATAGACATATATTTCCTTTTTATCCACATATAATGCATATATGAACCTGAATATGGCATAATATATGCATATATGCAGCATAGGCTATATATTCTGCATTACTTGCCATTATATTGGCATAATATGTTAATTTAAAATAAAACCACAGCACCACCATTAGACAAGACCTCAGCAGACCTACAAGCTCGTAGCGCGGCACTAGCGCTACGAGCTTGTAGATCTGATATTTTTCAATAGCTATAGTATAACATAATCATTAAAACACCAAAAGGGGTTCCCGTTCTAAATGGGTTAATGTCGCAGGGCACAGATGTGACAGTTCCACCCCCCTCGGCCCTCTGTGTTGTGGTATTAATTCATCTTATTATTAATGTAGGCTACTGTATATCCATCACATCATGAACGCCAGAACACACATGCATGCACGCCTCGGCAACTCAGCAAACCATTTATTACTATTTTTTGGACGACATATATCATCACATGAACCCCATCTGTAGCCTGTAGTAGGCTACTTACCATCTGGCGAGGAAACTATAGCTGTGTTGTGTGCCTAGATTCAGATCTATTTCCCCAGGCATTCCGACATACGACAGTGATATGATATTAACAGGTTCCGTCCATCCGACGTGTCCATACGTCATAGGGAATCAAATTGACGGATGCTATGGACGCGCATCCTCAACACGAGGCGAAACCTGGGCGTGAACACGAGGCGAAACCTGGGCGTGAACACGAGGCGAAACCTGGGCGTGAACACGAGGCGAAACATGGGCGTGAACACGAGACGAAACCTGGGCGTGAACACGAGGCGAAACCTGGGCGTGAACACGAGGCGAAACCTGGGCGTGAACACGAGACGAAACCTGGGCTTGAACACGAGGCGAAACCTGGGCGTGAACACGAGACGAAACCTGGGCGTGAACACGAGGCGAAACCTGGGCGTAAACACGAGGCGAAACCTGGGCGTAAACACGAGACAAAACCTGGGCGTGAACACGAGGCGAAACCTGGGAGTGAACACGAGACGAAACCTGGGCGTGAACACGAGGCGAAACCTGGGCGTGAACACGAGGCGAAACCTGGGCGTGAACACGAGGCGAAACCTGGGCGTGAACACGAGAGGAAACCTGGGCGTGAACACGAGACGAAACCTGGGCGTGAACACGAGGCGAAACCTGGGCGTGAACACGAGGCGAAACCTGGGCGTGAACACGGGGCGAAACCTGGGCGTGAACACGAGGCGAAACCTGGGCGTGAACATGAGACGAAACCTGGGCGTGATCACGAGGTGAAACCTGGGCGTGAACACGAGACGAAACCTGGGCGTGAACACGAGGCGAAACCTGGGCGTGAACACGAGGCGAAACCTGGGCGTGAACACGAGGCGAAACCTGGGCGTGAACACGAGACGAAACCTGGGCGTGATCACGAGGTGAAACCTGGGCGTGAACACGAGGCGAAACCTGGGCGTGAACATGAGGCGAAACCTGGGCGTGAACACGAGGCGAAACCTGGGCATGAACACGAGGCGAAACCTGGGCGTGAACACGAGACGAAACCTGGGCGTGAACACGAGACGAAACCTGGGAGTGAACACGAGACAAAACCTGGGCGTGAACACGAGGCGAAACCTGGGCGTGAACACGAGGCGAAACCTGGGCGTGAACACGAGACGAAACCTGGGAGTGAACACGAGACGAAACCTGGGCGTGAACACGAGGCGAAACCTGGGCGTGAACACGAGACGAAACCTGGGAGTGAACACGAGACGAAACCTGGGCGTGAACACGAGGCGAAACCTGGGCGTGAACACGAGACGAAACCTGAGCGAAGCGCCTGTGAAAGAGGGTAGTGTCCGGTGACTGTCAGGCAAAATTGAGCTACAGTCGCGATATGCACAGATGAAGGCAGGTACAGTTCGCCATGTTTGATGAATGGCACGTGAGATTGTTACTTAATTTACAAGAATATAGAGTAGATTGTATAGAAGAATTGTTATTTTGATCAATGTTTTGCCCGTTATCTCTCCTAATGGTATACCACATCAATACAGCATGGAGTTGTGGACAAAATCTTATCTATCTATCCATCCATCCATCCATCCATGATGCTGGCGTCATTCCTGGAGGCAGAACCATGACACATCTCATTACGAATGCATTCCCCTCAAATAGCCGTTATGTGTGCTTCTCAAATAATATCAATAATAATAATCTCTCGACAACCACCTTAACCGTCTTTTTTCCCATTGCATAATGATTAATATCCTTCTCCAAGCGCCACCCGACACTACATCATTCAGCAAACACTCAGCGTGCAATTTCACACTGAACTTGAGAAAATAAATCATCATAATGGAGAAAGAAAACGGGATACTGGGATGACACCACTGCCCTGAGGAAGGCTGTCCCGATTCTAACTTGAATAAATCTATCCAATAAAAAAAAAGATTTTAACCCAATTATACGGTCTGCTGTTCCAATCACAGCGCTGTTGTCGGGCAGATACGTTATTAACTTGATGTTTTTTTGTTTAGTTTTTTTCGTAAATTAATGAATGTCCTACTTCGTTAGAGTCTCAAATACAAGTAGCAAAATTGACCGTTCAGTTCTCAACCAAGCTTGTATAGAACTGCATATTCAATATTACCCAAATACAGCTCAATGTGTTCTTATATTATCCTTACTTTACCCAAATACAGCTCAATATGTTCTTATATTATCCTTACTTTAAATACAGCTCAATGTGTTCTTATTATTCTTACTTTACCCAAATACAGCTCAATGTGTTCTTATATTATCCTGACTTTACCCAAATACAGCTCAATATGTTCTTATATTATCCTGACTTTACCCAAATACAGCTCAATGTGTTCTTATATTATCCTGACTTTACTCAAATACAGCTCAATATGTTCTTATATTATCCTTACTTTAAATACAGCTCAATATGTTCTTATTTCTTATATTATCCTGACTTTACCCAAATACAGCTCAATGTGTTCTTATTATTCTTACTTTACCCAAATGCAGCTCAATGTGTTCTTATATTATCTAGAAAATTCTAGAAAAATTACATTTTTTTTTAAATTATTATTTTCACATTTTTTTATTTAACTACATTGCAAAAGAGGTACATAGCGTTACTTTTGACAGTTCAGAAACATAATTGCCTTCCTTGATGAGCATCAACGACCATCATCACGTGGGCACAGTCAGACACACACAGCTCCCCTCTACAGTGCTCTACTACTGAAAATTACTTCTCTCCAAAATATAATGGAATATGACTAAAGCTCACATTTCACAGCACACACCATAATTCACTAGCCCCCCTAAAAAATATATAATGTTTTCTTTTTTTTTCAATAAATTGATTAATATCGTCGGGATTAATTATATATCGATATACGATATATCGTTACATGCCTAGTTCTTACAGTATATTATCCTTACTTTATCCAAATACAGCTTAATGTGTTCTTATATTATCCCCACTTTACCCAAATACAGCTCAATGTGTCCTTATCATCACTTTACCCAGAAATCTTATCTCATCATCACATTTTAAGTGATCCTACATTGCAGTATTTGATACTTTTACTTAGTAAAAGATGTGAGTACTTTTTCCACCACTGGATTTATCCTTTTTATAATCGCACACAGTTTATCAGTGCAGTCACCGTGATCAGCAGACAGTAATCTGGGTTTATAGATGCAGTTGGTAGAGCAATGGTTCCCCAACTTTTTCATGTCAAGGACCCCCAAAATGATACTCATTAGCCTGCGGACCCCCATTTGAAAATATATCCCAAGGACCCCCCCATATAAGAGAAGGTATATTATATGTTGAATCTTTGAAGTGGAGATTCAAATTTGCATCCATACCCGTATATAAACAAAGAAAATCTATAGGCTACTTAGATAATACATTACATTTTAAGCATGGAATGTACATTTTATTACATACGTGTATTTATTTTAAAAGCAAGTAGTTTAGCTCAAGTACAAATGAACTCACGATCAGCTCCCAATACGATCCGAATCACGATACAATACGATTTTTAATGATATATTTTTTAAACAAAATAAATTTATATTTTTTTAAATGGTTTCTCTTATACAAATCCAGTATTTTATTTCGCTTTTAATCTTCTTCTCTTCTTCTCTTTTCAGTACAGTATCAAATGACTGAAACTCTTTTTTTTAACAATTCTCTTACAAAGATCCTGTATTTTCACGATTCAAATTGCGATTTAACCATGACAATTTAAAAAAATTGTCACCAGTTTGAATGAATTTCAATTGATTTACAGATCAATTAAATGCGTAGTATTTGAGTAGTATTTGATCAGGAGTATGTATACTTTGAGCGGTTGATTATACTCTGTCCACCACTGCAGTTCACACTTCACAATTATTAATAATCCCACAGTTCAGTGCAGTGAGCAGTGATGGAAGTAATTACTTTTTATTTTTAAACTTAAAGGTATCAACACTGCAACATAGCAATACTCTGTCACAAGTGAATGTCTGGTATTCAGAATTTACTTGAGTAAAAGTAGGCTACAAGAGTATTGGCATCAAACTGCTCACGTCCCAATCTAAAATGTAGGTACAAATAGGGTTGGGTGACGATACGAATACATCGTCAATCGCGAATATACGAATCCAATCGCCGAATATTTTTATTAGGCGATTTTTCAGGACGATTTAGCCCAATTAACCTGTAAAGTGAATGTGAATCAATTTGGGCCAGCAAGCGGCCGGGTGGAAATCCTCGCCTCCCGTTATAACGGTATGCTCCCACAGTCCCCGCACTCAGCAGTCAGAAGCATCGGGGAACGGCACTTACGGCAGCCGCCTGCCAGAGTAAAGGCTGGGAGCCGAGGGAGGCTGTAGCCTACATGTTGTTTTAGCTCCGGAGTCCAGACCCATGCAGTTTAATAATATACAGTCACAACAGAATGCACACTGCTGTCTCGTGTCTCATCACAATCCCAATGCTCCACCCGTGAAGTCGGGGCGGAAAAAATAAAAAACAGGCTGCTAGTGTTAGTATAGGCTTATAGCTTAGCGTTAGCTTAGCGTGTAGCTACTGATTCAACACACTGAACTTCATCTCCGCCTGTAATCCAAGTTATTTTTTTATTGACAACGTGAACAAACCCCGACACCAGCGCTGCAAAAATAGACAGATCTACAAGCTCTCAACGTGTAGCGAACGGTGCTGCAGAAACAGGCAGGACGCTGCGCCTTGAGAGCCTGTGGATCAGCAGCAGCATGTGGGCGCCCCTCTGAGCCTCAGACACCGGTGCGGGGAGGCAAGACTTCTCCACTGTATAGGCTCGGGGATCATTCGTTAGCTTAGCGCTTAGCTTAGCGTGTAGCCCCTACTGGTGCAACCCACTGATTGAACTTCATCTCCGCCTGTAATCTAAGTTATTTTTATTGACAACGTGAACAAACCCCGACACCAGCGCTGCAAAAATAGACAGATCTACAAGCTCTCAACGCGTAGCGAACGGCACTGCAAACAGGCAGGACGCGATGCCTTGAGAGCCTGTGGAACAGCCCGGCCGCAGCCCGGCTCCGCTGCTCCGCTCCAAGCCTCCGATGGACCGGTGCGGGGAGGCAAGGGAGCAAGTTACCCTGGCTGCGCAGCAGAAACAGACTGATCTACAAGTTCTCAATGCCTAGCGAACGGAGCGGCAAAAACAGGCAGGACGCGGCGCCTTGAGAGCTTGTAGATCTGGCTTTTTTGCGACCTGCAGTGAGCTGTTCTCACTTTACTTGTATGACACGAATACATCGTCAATCGCCGATTTTTGGTCAGACGATTGGCGATTGAAAAAAATTGGCATATCGCCCAACCTTAGGTACAAAATTAATACGAAAACAGTATATCTACAAGCTCACAACGTGTCACACCACATATCTTGTAGATATGCTATTTTCAAAAAGCCAAAGTATAGGGCTGAAGTGGTTAATGTATGTTTTGTAAGAAAAAAATCAACAAAGTGGAGTAAAAGTAAAGAGTAAAAGGTACAATAGAATTGCCTCTGAGATGTAGTGTAGCGTAGAAGTACAATATAGAAAATTGAACATACTCAAGTAAAGTAGAGGTACCTAAAAATGGTACTTAAGTAAAAGTACTTGAGTACACGTACTTAGTGACTTTACACCACTGGTAGTGAGATGACGTTCTCAAGAGTTCAAGAGTTCACGAGACTCACGGGTTAACGGTGAGTTCATGTTCTCATAATGTGCGTTTTAAAAGCGGCTCGACAGCCATGGCATATTTTCCGGTGGTCATTGTTGATAGATAAATCCCCCAGTCCGTGTTGTCAAAATATTACACTAATATATATTATAATATAATAATTAGGGCTGTCAAATGATTAAAAATTTTAATCAGATTAATCACAGCTTCAAAATTAATTTAATCATGATTAATCACCATTCGAATATGTCCAAAATATGCCATGTTTTCCTGTTTATTGTTGTGGAAAAGGAAATATAAATGACAGAAAGCGGATATACATTCATTTTTGAATGTTTTTTGTTTTCTAATGCATTTAGTATAGACATGATGTGATGTGAGCATTTGTAGGCCTAGCCTACACTTTGAGTTAAATCAACACTGGCTTTTGGCCATGTAGACTGCGGTCCCCCAGGAGGAAGTCACTAATGTTGCTCTGGAGAGGGAAGTCTGGAACACTCTGGTGGAGCTGTTGCCCCCGCGACCCGACTAGGGATAAGCGGTTGAAGATGGATGGATGGATGAATGGAGACTGGGGTCCCAGTCCAGAGATGAAAATCATAATAAAATGGCCTAGGCTACTTTCTATCAATTTAATTTGGGGGGCCTTGAAATTAAAATAGCTGAGAAGCAATGGGTTAAACTGTAGACTATAGTTAATTGAAATTCACAAAATACAATAATGGCACATAAGCATTTTTGGAAACAGGGCTTGGTTTAGAAAAGCCTATATTTTGCGCTAAAGTAATTATTGAATAACATATAAATGTAGGTTTTAAGGCTAGAATGGCATTGTAGTGGACTGTAGTGAGAGGCGAGATTGTCTCTCCTTCATTGCGGGACTGCAGGACTAGTCTGGAGATAGTTAGTCGTGAATCAGCTTCAGTCAGTGTTTTGGTTCGTACCTGGAGAGTTGTGCATTATCTCCGCTGTGCACAGCAGCACAGGGGAACTGTCTGTAATATATCCATGGTCGTTTTCAGTTGCTTTCCATGTGCGACACAAAAGTGCCATGTGTTTGTTTTGGTAATAGCCTACTGCAGGCGCAGCCACGCTGATTCACGTAATCGCGTAGGACAAAACGAAACCAGCCGGACAAACATTAATGGCATTTTCAAAATGTCCACAAGTTGCGACGGACCCGAGTGATTCTTGCAGCGCGCTGATAGCTAACACTAGTAGTGTGTGTGTGTGTGTGTGTGTGTGTGTGTGTGTGTGTGTGTGTGTGTGTGTGTGTGTAGCCTAATGGGGCTTTGCTAGGCAGACAAAGTAACGCAACAGAGTTACAGAATCAAACCACTTTGCAAACAAACTTCAATACACAAGCTATCTCTCTGGTGTTGTTCAATCATGACTGTGTGCTACACAGTGACAGATTTGTTATGCTCTGGACGTTCCTGAGCCGCGCGCACGGGCGCATGTTAGGGGGAACACTAACATGCGTTAATTGCGTTAAATATTTTAACGCAATTAATTAACGCAATTGATTAATGCCATTAACGCGTTATTTTTGACAGCCTTAATAATAATATATTATATATATTATATAATATATATTACATATAACACTAATATACTACTTATTACTTATTACTTTTTAAAAAAGGAATAAAGGTACACTACTTATTACTCCCTGAGAAAAGTAACTAGTTACTTATTACTTTTTTCTCTCGCCTCCAGTAATTGCATAGTTTGTCCCCAAAAGTCTTACTTTGCATTTTCAACATTAGCAGTCCCCCCTCCCCTATTCTGCAGTGTTTATTTAACTCTAAAAAGTGTACTGTATAGTGTACACATGATGATGGGTCCATTTGTACACTCATTTGAATTAAATGAACATTAAGACTTTTACTGTGTATGAATTCTTTAATTACAGTCTAAAGTGTTTCTTGATATTTTAAGTAGATTTTTTCGACGTGGAATATAGCTTCTTCCCTATATGCACAACTTGTAGCGGACAATAATGTTCTTCTCGTCTCGATCGCGGACATACAAAAAAAAAAGCGAATACTTCCAAGTATTGAATGTTATAACGCTTTGTTGTGCCGGTGTTTCTGTCTCCTCCACCTCCTCCATGCTTAGTTTGTTTACGTCTCTTCTCTCTAACAGTGCAGTATAACGAGTTACACACACTAGTTTAGGTTGTTGTTCCGTGTTCCGAACCGTTTAAGGCCCTCCCTTCTGCATCCGATACTTCACACATACAGTACATACCGACGAGTGTGCATCGTTTCGGTATCCGCTCTAGAGTCTAGATCTAGAGCGGATCAGCAGCCTGCAAAGCAACTTGACCCCTATCCAGTCTACAATAAACACTCAAACCCACAGTTCCACCAAGGCTCGTGAAAATAGTAATAATATTACTTTTGGAAAAAAGTAAATGTAATATTATTACTCAAAATGTGAAAGTAACTAGTTAAGTTACATATTACTGGAAAAAAGTAATAATATTACTGAAAGTAGTATATTACTTAAGTTACTTGACAACACTGACAATGACTACCCAGCCATACATTATAGCCAGCATGTGAACCTGGACATTTAGAGTACCCTAAAGTTTTCTGTTAGAAGTATGGGTCCCCCCAGCATCTAGAAACTGCCGAATGCTTTAACTTGCATAATGTTGGGCAATATTCAGACCATATACCATTAACAACCTAGATGGCAAAACATTTCATGATTCTGAATTCATTCCAAGCATTAGTTTTGCACATAAAAAAAAACACTTGTTGGGCTAAAAACGGCCATAGTCGTCATCACGAATGTGTTGAGGTCAGCACATTTGGACACATGGCTATGGCCGTTTTTAGCCCAACGAGTGTTTTTCGTGCAAACCCTTTGTGAAAACCCCCTGGTTTTACATGTCACAGCATGCTGCAATTTAGAAAATTGGACCCATACTCGACATTTCTGACATAAAACTTTAGGGTACTCAAGGTCCCCTATGGGGTTCACAATGGGGCACTATAATGGGCTGGCAACTATTATCCCTTGCATGGGACCAGACAGCGTCGCAGTCCCGCCTCCTACCAGGGCCCAGGAAATGATTCTCCATTCATTTTCCACATAGACATTTCAAAAAGTATTTATTTAAAGACGTTTACGCCGCGGACAAAGCCAACTCAAATCATGACAACAAACACCATTTTTTGGGCCGAACAAATAATTAGAAGAAAAAAACGGCAGGTTACAACACTTTTCTTGTTGTTTTTCTTCTTTGTAATTATTTGTTTGGTCCAAAATATTGTGTTTGTTGTCATGAGTTGTCACGACTCGAGTTGGCTTTGTCAGCGGCGTAACCGTCTTTAAATAAATACCTTTTGAAATGTCTATGGGAAAAATGCATTGGGAATAATTTCCTGGGCCTGGCGTCATCATGAAAGGGAGTGGGACTGGGACGCTTTATAGCGATCAAAGAGGCGATAGTCGAAAAGAGGGCGGAGGAACATCATTAAAAAACATGAAAATATCATATATATATGTTGCTTTGTTTACCCTCCACGCAGAACCATACTGTACCCCCGATATATTTGGTTCCTAGTTCCACTTTGCAATGGAGGTACAAATTCATAAACATATTTACGGCAGTGTTGTTTTCATCGACTAAAACTAAGACAAAACATGTTCGTCGACTACCTTTTTTCACTGACGAAAACTAAATGGAATCTAAATGAAAACTATGATGACTAAAACTAAGACTAAATATACTGACAATTTCGTCAACAAATAAAAACTAGACAAAAATGTTAGGAAGAGACTAGTGGACAAGAGATCCAGAATAAGTCATTTTACACTTGGTTCCATGCTGAAAATGGCAGATCGGCTATTTTCAGCAAGTGTAAAATCAGTCATTACGACGGCATCAAGGCCCGCCAAAATACATTTTAGTCGACTAAATCAACTGTAGATGTTGTCGACTAAAATCCTATGATATTTAGTCGACTAAAACTAGACTAACACCAAGACATTCCAGGTGACTAAAATGTGACTGAAACTAAATGAAAACTATTCAAGAGACTAAAATCAAAATGTCCTGCCAAAAACAACTGTGATTTACGGTACTCATTTTCACTCTGGTGTAAAGTGACTCAATCTCTGACCCGCTCTTTCCTCGCTGTATTGTACCTTCATGTGTCTGTTTCACTTCACTGGGTCTCTGTGTTCTGCTTAATCTAATCTAATCTGCCGACGACGTCCCTCCACAAACCATGCCGTAATCCCTGGATCATCTGCCACGTTTCTTTGTGTGTTCTCTCTTGCAACGTTTTCATTCATTCTTAATCCCGCCAGAAGGCAAAGCTCTCCGTCTATACCGAGAAATCTTCCTTCCTATACTCTCACTATATATTGGTCATGAAGTGTGGGTCATGACCAGGGTTGGGAAGTAACGGATTACATGTAATCCGTTACTGTAATCAGAGTAAAAAATAAACGTAACTGTAACGTCTTAGAGTACATTTTAAAATGTGTAATCTGGATTACAGTAACGGGGGTGTTGTAACGGGGGTTACATGAGGATTACATTCTCCCCTTCCCCTCATTAATTTTACAAACAAGTTATAAATTATTATAACACCAAACGGAATGGATTGGAGTTGAGCGCAGCGCGCACCTCTCTGACTCTGTGTAAAATCCTCACAGTGGAGGCTGCTGCTGGCGGTGTTGCCAATTTGCGAGAGAAATAAGCAACCAGGTCTATGAAAACAAGCCCAAAAGAAGCGACTATAAAAGGCCACACGAGCACTTCAAAGCTATATATATCGTCCATTAAACAATGTGCATATTTATATATGTTGGCTATTTGAAAATAGACGATCTACAAGCTCACAACCGTTCTACCATTATTTACAAGCAACCAATGTGGCTTATAATAATCAGACCAGGCAACACTGCAGAGATACTAAATAGGAGAGCATATGATATATTGGATTAGGGATAAATAATGGGTAGCGCAGTCTTCTCTTTAAGGTCAAATACAATGAGGCTTTTTATTTAAAGAGTAGCCTACGGGGTATAAATATAATTGTATAGGGCTGAGTTATTTGTAGACTATATAAATTAGTCTTTACTGTCTAGTCAATGTTTTAAACTCATGCCATGTCTATCTAAATGAGTGTCAGCCAGGAATGTAAAAAAGAGTTTTTATTTGCCACTTTGACCACACATGGATGAAGTTGTTGGTTGTCAAAGTTGTTGGTTGTTGTCAATCAAACAATCAAAATGGTTCTGTAGGTCAAGATGCATTTTTCTTATGATCTGTTATAAGTTGACACAATGACTCAACAGTAATGTAACTGTTCAGAGAGGTCAAATTCTTAACAATGAAATGACCTTAACCATATTTCAGTTGTCCTTATCTTAATTTCATAGGCTCAACATTCTTGTCTATCAATGGTAAAACTTGTATTATCTAATTAAATTGAGTTTTACTTAAAAGTAATCGAAAAGTAACTGAAAGTAACTTGTAGTTACTTTTTAAATTGAGTAATCGGGATTACGTTACTGACTACATTTTTTAGCAAGTAACTTGTAACTGTAGGGGATTCCTTTTTAAAAGTAACCCTCCCAACCCTGGTCATGACCCAAAGAATAAGGTCGCGGTTACAAATGAGTTTTCTCAGTCGGGTGGCTGGCATCTCCCTTAGAGATAGGGTGAGAACTTCAGTCACACAGAGAGAGACTCGAAGTAGGGTCAGTCACTGCTTCTTCGCTTGGAAAGGAGACCGCTTTAGTCAGGCATCTGGTAATGAACCCATTCAAGGCGGGAACCCCTTTTGGTGCTTTAAGCATTATGTTATACTTTAGCTATTGAAAAATAGCTAGCTCATACTCAAGCTTGTAGACGTGCTATTTTTGAAAAATCGTGAAAATGTGACTCAAACCTTTGAATATACAATGTGTATTCTTTCAGAGCGAACATTTTTAACTCAAATCCTAGGGACCTTCCTGGTCCAGCTGCCTAGCTGGAACAACACATTATTAGATGGGGGTCCGCAGCCAAATACAGATAATTCTGGTGGTCCTTGACATGAAATATTGAGAACCACTGACATAGATGGGTATTTCAGAAAACTGTCGGGATTTTATAAGACATTTTCTACATTTCGACGTCAGGTCTAAATGGGTTAACCCATTTTGGGAAGGAACCCCTTTTGGTGTTTAGCTATTGAAAAATAGCAGATCTACAAGCTCATAGCGCACCACCGAGTGGCGCGCTACGAGCTTGTAGGTCTGGCAAAATGTGGCACAAATCATTGAATAGGCTATATTCTTTCAGAGCCAACGTTTTTAACTAAAATCTTTGCTTCTGGGGAGGGGTCACTGGAACAACATATTTTCAGATGGGGGTCTATGTTTATGTTTATTTATTTGATATGGACATAACAATCACATTGCTCATTGCACAATTGTACAACTTGTAGATGCATCGTTTACAGTGTGTTAGCACGAGTGCTAGTTTTCACCACTTGTCCATAGGAGACTTTTCTGAAAATACAAAGTTAAAAGAACACCCAATCTAAAAATAAGAAGTACATTCAATAAAAAGTACATTCAAGTGAAAGTTGCTAACAGGGTCCCGTTAGCAACAAGCTAACAGCATACCGGTGGTACGTCCGTTCCATAAAATGAGAGATCCACAACGCGCATGGAGCTGCGCCAGTGCGCCAGGATGCAAAACCCCCCATGCGCTCATCGATCTGCCGTTTATAGAACCAACGTTCGTTGCATGAAGGGCAAATCTGTGGGGGCTCTCTCCCGAAGTTAACTTTGTTGTTGTATTGTGTGCGAGCCGAGCACCGCGGCCACGGCATCTGGACAGTGGACGTTGACGTGACAGGCACAGCCAGCCAGAGCAGCGAAAGTAACAGATACGGCACTTGGGAAAAAAAACAACACAAAAAACCCCGGCTCATAAAAGGAGGCCGGAATTTATTACTTAATTCAACGCCATTCCCGGTGATTAATAGGGGCCCGGTAATTAATAGAAAGGAGGAGTTTATTGGAGGATTTACGGTAATCATTCTCGTAACCAGTCAGGAGCTATACATGTGAGCACAGTTGATCTGATTTCAACCATAGTTTGAGACCTCTATAGAACACATTACCATCCGTCTCTAGTTTTAAGACCGTAGGCAAGGAGTTCCATAAGTTAGCTCCCTTTACTGAAAAGGCAGACTGTCCGAATGTGTTGTTACACCTGGGAACAACACAGTTACCACTTGTTGAGGCGCGAGTGGTTGCTCTACCAGAGCTCGGAAGTCTAACTATCAATCCAGAGAACAAAGGTGAGACACCACAAATGTGCCATCTCATTGGTTTTTGATCCATGATTTTTATAGCCTGTTTGTATATTGATGTTATTGGTTTTAAGACAGTTTGAGAGGATTGTGACCATGTTGTGATGCTGTATGATAGGTGTGAGAAAATCATAGCACGCATATACAGCTGTGCAGTTTTGGCTGATAGGTCCCTTCTAATATGACGAAAACAATTTAGATTTGGTTTGACCTTCTTGCATATATGCTTGACCGGTGGCCAATTACATATATTTTTGGGTGTCATTGACATTAAACTGTTTGAGAACCAATGACATAGAAACATGGGGTTTTTCAGAAAACTGTCATGATTTAGAAGACATTTGTAGAATCGTCCTCAGGTCTCATGGGTTAAGGATGCCTCCCGAGAAGATGGAGGTATATCTCCACACTGGCCTGGGAACGCCTCAGGATCCCCCAGGAGGAAGCTACTAATGTTGCTCTGGAGAGAGAATTCTGGATCTGTTGGAGCTGTTGCCCCCCGCGACCCCACTACAAATAAGCGTTTGAAGATGGATAGCAGATCTACAAGCTCATTAGATCTACACAACCTGTGTAATTCACCACTTTAGTGAAATCATAACCCCTAACCCCTCCCCCATTATCATCCCACAACAGGTGGGTGGTGCCAAGGTGAATACCAGGTATACTTAAGGCCTGTTCATAGTCTGGATTTTCGGTGGTGAGGTGACCACCATTCTGGTGGTGAGCTGACCACCGGAGCTGAAATAACGTTGAGCGGTGGTGAGTAAAAACAGAGAGAAGGGCTGGAGCAGTGTACGGTGGTTTGCTCTTCACCGCGGCTCAGTGACGTCATGTTGTAGTTTGGTGGTCACCTAACCACCGAAAATCCAGACTATGTATGAACCTTTAATGAACTGGTGGGTGTGGCTACATAAAATCATTGAAAGAAAAGATCTTCCTCCTATAGTATGCTTATTTTTAAAGGAATCTTTTCTTTAAAGGAATTGACGGATGCAGGAGTGGAGCCCTGCATGTGGCTTAATTTGACTCAACACAGGAAAGCACGCGCGCATGCACACACGCACGCACGCGCGCATACACGCATACACAGACAGGGGAGGCATACTATCATCCGAGGTGCGCTGCGGGTCGGGAGAGGGTTGCGGTTAGGTTTAGGTGTCTGCCCCGGGGGAGGTTAGGGTTAGGGTGAGGGAGGAGGTAGGTTAAGTCGTTCGGACCAATGCTCCGTCGGATGAAAGTACTGCACTCCACAGACAGATCCATCTGCTCTATCATTCACAGCTTTATTTCCATGAGGTGACTTTGGGGGATTAAATGAGACACCTGGCGGGACAGCCGAGTGTCATTAAGCTGATGAACAACAGGTGTGTCTTCACACCTCGTCGGCCCCAGAGGATAATTAATTCATTTAGACACCAGGCCAGGTGTGACTCTGCTATTTTCGGCAGAGAGCTTTATTGGCGTGGGACTCCCTCTGTTCCTGTGGTGTGCAAGGCCGCCCCCAAACGCTGAACTTTAACAGTTTGACTGCGGGATTCATTAAAACAGTTTCCCTGCATAACCCACCATACACAACATTTATTGTCTTTCCATGCTAAATACGCTAAACCCGCTATTTATGTTTAATTTGCCGTTTTGTAATGACTTGAATGAAAAACCGGCTTTTTTCGCGGACAAAGTGGTGAGGCCGATGCGTTATGATGGCGTAACCCGGAAATCAACCAACCGCCGGCTTGCAAAGGCTTCTGGGAAACTGAGTCCAATGCAAAGTGAATGAGGGGGTATGGACAATCTTATCTCGCTTTGCTCTTTGTCTTTGTGAGCCGGATCACGGGAGTGGCTTTTCTGTCGGCTCAAAAACAAACCGTGGAACTATTTTCATCATAAGGAGGTAGAATTGCGACGCTTTGACGCCTCAAAGGTAACTGTAAAACGCCGACGACCAACGTAACATGTTAACTTATTATAGACCATAAAGCGTGGGAAGTATCAATCGTAATCCCCATTTTAACTACCGTTGTCTTTCACCAACCTTTGAAGATCCACCCGGCCGTGATCGCCGTTCCTTTTCATGAAAATCCGCCTTAAAATAGTGCGATGGTTTTTAATTGTGTCCAAAAATATTCCATGCTCCCAACAACAACAGCAGCAGCAGCGGGGAACTCCAATAGACTTTTACATTGCACCTCAATTTCCTCCCGAGGAGCCAGGCTCAGTGATTTTTGGTTTTCCCGGTCACATGACCCAAACATGTGACGTATCCTACTGTGTCCGAGGGGCGACATACTAAATCCAACACGGGTTGTGCTTATAACCACGCCCCGGGGCAAGTTACGTTTACTGAGGTTTAGGTTTAGGTATAGTTTTACTGAGGTTAAGGTTAAGAATAAGGTTAGGTTTAGGTATAGTTTTACGGAGGTTAAGGTTAGGAATAAGGTTAGGTTTAGGTATAGTTTTACTGAGGTTAAGGTTAGGGTTAGGTTTAGGCTGTCAATCACAGCGACTGGCCAATCACAGCGTGTCCTTGCACAACCTGTGTAGGCTTTGGTATGACGCGTCCGAGGGAAACCATGTAAGTCTTAAAAGTTATCAAAAAAACGACGTAAGTAAAGTTACCATCTGCTCCCGACCAGATCATGAATCTGAAAA
Source organism: Protomyctophum parallelum (assembly GCF_964188405.1). Lineage (NCBI taxonomy): Eukaryota > Metazoa > Chordata > Actinopteri > Myctophiformes > Myctophidae > Protomyctophum > Protomyctophum parallelum. Next base: position 48,199,334 of record NC_139700.1, read on the forward strand.
GGAATGCTTCCAAGAACACTATGCTATTATAAGTAAGTATATAAGTAATTAAAGTCCGGTAATCAAAATGCTATAGTATTGGTATCACAATGGACTTAAAGTACCAAAAGTAGAAATGGTAAATTGTGCATTTATATATTGAAGCAGCAATCTAAGGCAATGCGAGGTACAATCTATAAATAAGCCATTTAAATCATGCTAATTTATTCATGATCTGTCTTTCACCTTCACAGAGGAAGTCTCTCGGCTGACCTTCAGACACAGCTGTGCTTCATTAAGAATGAATCCACCCTGGCTTAGCCTGGAAGCCTAAAAACTACTTTCCAAAATATTATAATTCATACACCCTGGCCAAGTCATTTTTAAAACAGAATCCACCCACCCTGGAAGACTAACAACGACTTTATGAAACTGAATACACCCTCCCTGTAGAAGCCTAGCTGAAAACTACTTCATGAAACTGAATTCTTCCACCCTGGAAGACTAAAAACTAGTTTCTAAAAACAGAATTCATCCACCCTGTTGAAGCTTGAAAACTTTCTAAAACAGATCCTTGGCTGGTTTCCCTGATAACACACACTCTCTAATCTACTCCTCTAGAGTACCATCTTAAACAGGGGCGGCGATATAATAGAGGCAGGCGAGGCAGTCGCCTCAGGGCCCGGGGGGGGGGGGGCCCGGCCGGCCGCTCCGATGCGTGGTAGTAAACTGTATACTCTCTCTCTCTCACTCTCTCTCTCTGGCGCTCTCTCCCACAAACACGCTGTTAAGTTACCGCAACTAAGACTACATTTCCTGTCAATAATAAGCAGTGTAAAATGTAGTTCATTGGGAGTTAAAGGGTGACGCTTTATTGTGAAGGGCCCTTCACGGCGCAGGCAGGAAATAGAGGGTTTAACCTGGGCTGCTTGGCTGCACGTTAGAGTACTAGAGTAGATGGATTTGCTCGAGTATGTCCGCTGTGGCTGTATACAGTTGTTAGCCCTGCACTGCAATCGCCTGATAAAGTTGAGTTTTGATTATTTGAACAGTCATAAACAAGACATAAAATTACCACAGGCAAAAGAGGGCAAGATAGATGGAGTAAGGTGGAATACAAACACAACAGCAGCAGCTCCATCCACATGCACTGGAGGTGAGTGAAGTCGCAATGAAAGGAATACCAAGACAACAACAGTAGCCTAATCATACAGATGGACGGACATGACCACGTGAACTTTATCACTTGAATTGAAACATTAAGAGACTATTTAATCAACTTTCCCGAATCCCGAAGCTGTCCCATTCATCACAGCCATGTACAGTAGCCTACAGACAGCAGGCACAAGTGAGTAGCAGCCCTACGCTCTCCAGTATGAATAGCTCCGTTAGGAATGAATGGTTATGGACATTTCAACATATAACGTGATTTTCAATATGCAACCTGTGTATTCATTGCCCCCTCAACTGAGCCACGTTGAGGGGTTTAGTCCGAAGTGGCATTTACGGTTCCGTTCGGCGTTGGGTGGCGGCGGGGGGGGGGGGGGGGGGGGGGGTGCGGGTGGGGGCCCGGGCTGTCAATCTCGCCTCAGGGCCCGTGGGACACTCCAGCCGCCACTGATCTTAAACCATTAAATACACATTTCACCACTGGAAGAAAGTGCAGTCACTCAATGTTAATAGTATTTGTAGTGGAGAACAGTAGCACAATTTGAAATTTGCACCCCTGAGGTCAGACAAATAATGAAGTCTATGTCTGCATGCGCACACATGTATGCACCCTGACATTCTGAATGAATATGTTACTAATTGATGCTTTGATCCTTTCATAAACATGATAAATAAACGATCAATATATGTCTGCTGCCGGGAGGAAACCTAATAACTCCAAAATGTTCATTTTTCAGGAAATGAAAAATATATATTTTTCTGCAGGAAATAAAGAAAACCTTATATTTTTAAAACAAAGCAATACAGCCTCATCAAAGTTGGTGTAACTTTATATATTGTCAATTACTTCCATGAGAGGGGGAGAGGTGGTGGAGTTAGTTGCTTTAGCAGACATTTTGAGGGTCCAATGGAGTTAAGAGGTTTAGTTCAAAGCACTTTTTACTACTTTCCATTGGTTCGATGTTTTCAAAACAGCACGTAAACGGACGTAAAGGGTGTTCAATATAGCACGGGCAGACTCTTATACATACTAAAGCATGTCTCAAATAAATATCAGAGCTGAAAATCGACATGTATAATGAAATAAATCCTTAAACACGTAGGTGTAATGTTAGAGACCACAGAAGTGTTCAGGCCTGTTTTCTCAACTCGCTGTTTCTCTGCAAGACATTACTCTATAAGCCATATCTCTAAAACTGGTGGGTCACACTGAACAACCAATATGTCAATTTGAAGCTATGATTCCCTGCTTTCATATTATATGATTATTTTTTATTTTATTTTTTTAATCCAATGGCAGTCCCTCAGTCAAATTTGACCACATATATTCGTAACGTCATTAACCCATTCTGAACGGGCACCCATTTTGGTGTTGGCATCATGTTATGCTTTAGCTATTGAAAAATAGCAGATCTACAAGCTCATATCGCGCCACCGAGTGGCGCGATACGAGCTTGTAGGTCTGCTATTTTTTGAAAAATCGAAGAACGACTGACATTTTTAGAATCTGATCTCAGGTCAGAATGGGTTAATCAGACCAGTGTGTGTCCAGTGGAAACCTCGTATGAATCTGATCTCAGGTCAGAATGGGTGAAGTGGCCCTTTCAGACCTGTGGCCGACCCTACACATGGCTATAGCTTTGTGCGCAGTTCTGGTGGCCAAGTCAGAGGGACGTGCACACATAGACATCAAAGGGGGCTTCAGCCCCTGCCCTTTTACCCGTCTGTAAAACAACTGCCTTTTCCAGACCACGAATGCAGCATTTACTACATGGTGAGATGAATGCAAATGTCTCTCCTTTCCATGCCATGCCGGAAGGCAACATTCAGGAGAATTGCTTTTTTCCCCGAAGTATCCTGAACTTGAACGCAGTATTTTGCGTTGAACAGATGTTTTTTTTAGAAATCCATGTCGTTTACACCACATCTCCACTGGCTAAAGAGTGATGGGTTGTGCCCCGAACATATAGCTGATCTACAAGCTCTCATGTCGCAGCACGACACGGTCCACTAGGGACTAGTGGACAAGAGATCCAGTAGAAGTCATTTTACACTTGGTTGCATGCTGAAAATAGCCGATATACAAGCCCGACACGTTGTGAGCTTGTAGATCGGCTATTTTAAGCAAGTATAATCCAGGTGACTAAAATGTGACTAAAACTAAATGAAAACTATTCAAAAGACTATATGACTTCAACTAAAAATCAACACTGGTGTTGAAAGAGTGTAAAAGAGCCTTTTTTTCCTCTGTATGGCATCAACGACAGGCACCCAGCACACGGGAAATCATCCCATATAAATATGGGCTCTTTATGTCCTGTGCGGACCATGGGCGTCACGTGCAGTAGAAGGTGAAGGCATCATGAATAATGAACAAAGACAATGTTAAATTGGAAATGCTGACTCTCAGCTCTGCGCCTCTCTGCCAGGCAGACGCCATTAACCCATTAGGCCTGACGTAGAAATTTATAAAATTTCAGGATTTTCTCAAAAATAGCAGACCTACAAGTCGACGGGATCGATTTTTATAGATTTAGTCGACTACAATCAGGAAAGAGGGGGCACGGTGAAAGAAGGGGCACGGTGGCACAGTTGAAGTGCCCTCGCCTCACAGCTAGAAGGTCCTGGGTTTGATTCCCGCTTGCGGGTGCTGTGTTCCCTCCTCCGCATCATCAGTGCCCATACCCCGAGGCGGGGTTGGCGAAAGGGCCTTTCTGCATGGAGTTTCTCCCCGTGTCCCCGAGGGTAGGTACCCTCACAAAAACATGCAGTTATCCTGGTCTCTAAACTACCTCCCCCTGGCCAGCCGGGGCGCCTGATGGAGGAGAAAGGAACTGGTCGGAATAACGTGTTCCTTCCACGCGCTACGTCCAACCAGGGAAACTCCCCCCCTGTCAGGTGAAAAGAAGCTTGGACCCCTCATGCATATTGGCAGAGGAAGTGTAGCGCACTGGGTGAAAAAAATGGGTTGCCAAAATCGTGGGATAAAATTAAAAAAGGAAAGAGGGACAGAAGGGGAGGGACATGCAGCAAAAGGTCGTCATGAACGGGACTCGAACACGCGACGTGCCATGGGCGACTCTTAATCGGTAATATGCCGCCGACCCCCATCTGAAAATATGTTGTTCCAGGGACCCATAAGAAGCAAAGATTTGAGTTAAAGGTATATTCAGTGATTTCACTCAAAAAACCTTAGGTTTCGTTTTTGGCTGGGACCTAAGCCTTTCATCCAATCAGGATAGAGAGCCAAAAACGAAACCTAAGGTTTTTTGACCCCCAGGGGTTAACTGGGGACAGGGAGGAACTCCTTATGGTCAGCACACTCTATAGTAGAGAGGATTATCACAACAAAACAAAAAAATAAGTGATATTTGAATTAAGTGAAATCACTGAATATACCTTTAAAAACTCGCTCTGAAAGAATATATATTCCAAGATTTGCGACACATTTTCACAAAATAGCAGACCTACAAGTTCATAGCGCGGCACTCGGTGCCGCGCTATGAGCTTGTAGATCTGCTATTTTTCAATAGCTAAAGTATAATGCTTAATGTTTAACCGGGCCACACATGTCGGACTGTTAGTACGTCGGAAACCAACATAAACGGACCCCCTAAATCTCGTGGCTAAAATATGAAGCTCCACCGTTCTCTGTTGATCATGAATCAGCAGCCACTGATGAGACACACCTGTGAAGGGCAATCTCTTGACTCGCTGACAGTCGATGTATTTGGTGTTGCACGCACGCGCGCGTACACGCACACACGCATTAATCATTTATTTATGTCCACATAAGAGATACAATAAAGGACACAAATATTTACAAGGTGCTGTACAGAGTGCAAATGCAGTCGATGTATTGGTGTGCACGCACGCACGCACGCACGCACGCACGCACGCACGCACGCACGCACGCACACACACACACACACACACACACACACACACACACACACACACACACACACACACACACACACACACACACACACACACACACACACACACACAACGATCATGTGTTGGTGCTGATCGCTCCCGCAGTTTAAGCAGATAAGCCGTGCACAGACAGAGACACGCACGCCCACGCACAGACACGCACGCCCGCCCGCCCGCACAGTGATCACATGATCTCTATCTTCCTGGCAGATACACACGACGCACACCATCGTGACTGTGTAAAAAGGAGACACATTTTTTAAGCTGGCAACCTCAGGCACGGTGCCACGGTTGGCACAGGGGAGGGTGATTACGGCATGACGCACTGGCATTAGTGTGTGTGTGTGTGTGTGTGTGTGTGTGTGTGTGAGAGAGAGAGAGAGAGAGAGAGAGAGAGAGAGGTTTTGTTTTGTATTTTGGACATGCAGTAGCTGCCAGGTTTATGCCCCACAGCAAGAGATATTATCTGCAGTGTTGGGCAAGTTACATTTTAAAATATCATAGTTATAGTTACTGCTCTTAAAAAAAGTAACTAGTTACTCTTTACTTGTTCCTAAATTATAAAAGTAACTAGTTACTTTACTTTAGTTTACTTTATAAAAAAAAGGAGTAATAATAAAACAAACAAAATCAAGGTTTTTGTGTTGTTCTGTGGCAATTATCATTATGAAATGTAGCGGAACAACACAACACAAAATATATAGGCCTGCATAGTTTACATTTGACCACTATGTGTGTGTGTGTGTGCATGCGTGCGTGCGTGCGTCACGTTATGCCCCGTGGAAGCCAATTTCCCATGTGCACCCTGTCAGTTTACATGACAGACTCCACACTGGCAGGAGACGGTTCTTTTGGATCAAACTACAGCACCAGTTAGGGGGTGGCCTTAGGGCTGCGTTCACAAATTCAAGACACCTGTCTTGCGTTTGTCTTGTGTCTGTGTTTAACCCATTCTGACCGGGCACCCATTTTGGTGTCGGCATCATGTTATGCTTTAGCTATTGAAAAATAGCAGATCTACAAGCTCATATCGCGCCACCGAGTGGCGCGATACGAGCTTGTAGGTCTGCTATTTTTGAAAAATCGAAGAGCGACTGACATTTTCTAGAATCTGATCTCAGGTCAGAATGGGTTCATCAGACCAGTGTGTGTCCATGTGGAAACCTCGTATGAATCTGATCTCAGGTCAGAATGGGTTAATGGCCACTCCAATGCATTTCCAATGGAACCCCATATGGTTTGACCAAACATTTTGTTTTGAACAAAGCTGTGTTCAGACACAAGGCAAGTGTCTTGAATGCAGCCCAGTAAGGTCATGTCGACCCCGCCCGCTCACCTCTGCCCGACCCACTCCTCGTGCTGTGGCCATTTTGGATCCTAAATCACAGGGAGAAAGGTGGGGCCGAGAAAGGCCCTTATTATATGAAGATAAGTGGTGAAGTGAAGTACAGTACTGTTTACTAAAGTAAAATTGTGAGGTGTTTGTACTTTACTTGAGTACCGGTATTTCATTTCCAATTTCCAAAACTAGCTTTTATTTCTACTCCACTATATCCCAGATCCAAATATTGCACTTTTACTCGATTTGACAGCTTTAGTTACTCTGTAGATTTTGATTATTATTATTTCAAAACATGCATTACCCACTACAGACCTACAGGTGCATCCATGCGATGTTTATTGTTATAGTTATTCTATTTATAGTAGCAGGGCCGGCCTTCAGATCAGGCAGATCAGGCAAATGCCTGGGGCAACAGGAGCGTGAGGGGCAGCAGAGCCGTCAGCCCAATCGCAGAAACATTCACTTTTTTTAAAGCAGGCACGGAGCGCTCCTAAACAGTTGAGCAGGCTGCTCCTGTGGTCATTTTTATAGCCACAGGAGGGAGCTAATCGTCCAGTGTGAAACAATAATAAATCAGTCAGTGTATTATAGCCTTTGTGATATAAATTACTCTACATTGGTCACGGGAGGGGGGGCATCTGGAAATATTATGCCTGGGGCAACATTTTCAATAAGGCCGGCACTGTATAGTAGCCTGGGCAACATTCCATTTCGGGTTCATTAAAACCTCCGAGGTGGAAAGCCTATAGCCTGGGGAGACGAGGTTATATGCGAGACGAGGTTATACGCCTGTTTATGCTCCTACCCTCAGGGAAAAGGTACAGGAGTATTTGGGCAAGGACAACCAGGATGAAAAACAGTTTTTTCCCAAGTGCAGTGAGGCTCATAAACGAACTGCGCCCCCTACCCCCCCTCCCCCCCCCCTCCCCCGGCAATACTGAATGAAGTGTTGGACTGAACTGGACAGAAAATGCACTTTTGGATGCACAACAGCACTTTAAAAAAAACAGTGCTGGTAACGTTTTGTTTTTAAGGATTGCACCATGCCACTTTATTTATTTATAGTTGTGCGTGGTGTTGGTAACTTTTAACTTGTCCATATGAATTGCACGTCATCATACATACTGGGGCTCTTTTTAAATGTTTGTCCATGTTTGGTTTTAGTTTTTAGCTTGTGTTTTAGTTTTTAGCTTGTGTTTTTAAATAGGCTCTATGTTTTATGTTGCACTGCCAATAACTGAGGGGAAACGATATTTCATGTTCTTTTGTATGCAAGTACATAGGAAAATGACAAATAAAATGATTCTGATTCTGATATAGTGACTCATAGGAATAGACTATGTGACAACAACCAGTTATAGTCTGGTGACCACCGGAGAGACGGGTGACAGCCGAGAATGTAGACGTCTAAATGGGGGACCGTGGGCTAATTAGTGTCAATTTGGGGGTCCTTGACATGAACAGGTTTGGGAACCACTGGTCTGAGATACACAATAATCTACGCAGAGCAGACTCAGTCAGTGCTTAATGGAGCACTTGGGTCCATGTGTACAACAGCTCACAGGATTAGATGATTTTACAGCTTTATGTCGGACGGAAAGGGAGGCTAATGGCTCCTAATGGGACGTCCATGACTCTCTGCAAGTTTAAACTAGTTTGGTTTTATATTAGATAGAAGGTATTAGACAGAGACGCCCTGTCCTAAATGAATGTTAGGTTACTTTCAGAACCCTCTTACAGGGTCCAACACCAATACCTGGTCATCTGGAAAGGTTCAAAGTAGGGATGTGCTGATGAGACATTTTGTCCGATATCGATATCCGATATGGCCGATAACCGGTATTACCGATGTCGATATGATCTCATTCTTTATTGAAAAATTATAATAATTTCGTCCATTCTTAAAAATGCATGTAACATGGTGTCTGCACTGCAGGCTTATAGTCAAGTCAGATTAAACTCTAATACCTTATATTTAATATTGTGAGCTTGTAGATCTGTTCAAACTTCAAGCTGTTACTTTGGGCTTGTTTATCTGTAACGACAGACCGATTAATCCGACCGATTAATTAATCGGTCAGATTGAAAAATCGAACCGATGCCGATTAATCTAAAAACAACTAAAATCGGCCGATACGATTAATCTCCCATCACTAGTTTAAAGCGCACCCTCGAACCCTCACCAACTATGTGAGCATTTTCAGAGTATGTCTATTTTGTGTGTGAGAATGTTGACTGGAGTAGTATTCTCTTTTTGTTAAAGCACATTGCCTGCTGTTGACTTATATATATATATATATATATATATATATATGTTATTAATAGCCGTCTATTGTCTGTGATTGTCGCTTTATATGGATCTGAAATGGCACCGTTAAAGAAAAAAGCACACCAGTGTGAACCAAGTGGTGCAACTCCCGTCGTCCAGCAGGTGGCAGCCATGTCACATACTTCTCTCGTTCCAATTTCACGCATGCGCACACCACTCGTGCTAAGGTCACAGGTACCTACCTACACACATCACAAACACGTACCTACCTACACACATCACAAACACGTACCTACCTACACACATCACAAACACGTACCTACCTACACACATCACAAACACGTACACAGCTACACGGACATTGCAAGCTGGATGTAGAAGTGGTTGCACCACTTAAAAACTTTTAGCCCTTAGCCGGTTGCTAGGCAACGCCTAAATTGCTGACCCCCGCATGCGTTCTGTGCACGTGTGCATGCGTAGACCGTTATGATTAGGATCTTCTATGGCCCCTTTCTCGAAAATCACATGGCTGTCCGATGTGCTGATCAGACATCCGAGGTTCGGATCCGATTTCAGATTTTCTTTTCCATCGCATCGCGATTGAAATATAAACGTTTCTCGAGAAAGATAGCTAGCGTGAGCTAATGCCAACATTAGCCTTTTCAGCCGTTTCTTACAGTGGAGGTCTGTGAGCGGGGGGAAACGGGGGACAACTTGAATAGTAATCTCCCCAATTCCCGCCGCCCGCAAGTTATTTACCACTTTTGGCCACACGGCCGCAATCCAAGTGTTAAGTTCCCCGCCTATAGGGCGAGATCGGACGAGATTAATTCATGATCAAAGATCGCCTAGGGCGAGTTTGGACGAGATAAGGGTTTATAATGTTGAACCCATTTTGGGGCGGGAACCCCTTTCGGTGTTTTAAACATTATGTTATAATTTAGCTATTGAAAAGTAGCAGATCTACAAGCTCATAGCGCGCCACCGAGTGGCGCACTACGAGCTTGTAGGTCTGCTATTTTTTTTTTATCGTGAAAATGTGGGGCAAATCTTTGAATATATATTCTTTCAAAGTGAATGTTTTTAACTCAGGCCTAAATGGATTTTAATACGAATTTTTACCGGCGTTTGGCGTCAGGGCTGGACTGGCCACAGGACGTACCACAGGGCATATTCCCGGTGGGCCGCGACCGTAGGGGGCAGCCATGATAAAAATAAAAATAAGTATTATTATCTTTTATTTTTTTGGACAGGCAGGCAGGCCAATATGCGGCAGGCCACCAGGAAAGGCCAGTGCCATCATGATAATTTCACTGTACCTGTATCAGTGAGTGACAAATAAACCCTCTACAAAGGGTTGTGTAGTTGTCTGTTGGTTTGTATCATTTATGTTGTTCTGTAAAAGTGGTGGTATAAGGGCTTGTTTACAATTTACAATTTACAATTTACAATTTAGGCATTTAGCAGACGCTCTTAATCCAGAGCGATTTACATTAAGCAAGAACAAAAGCATGGGAATACATCACATAAAAGCATTTATCATGAAACATGCGTAAGCTAAGAAAGTAACAGTGGAATATCTATATAATGAAACTATACATAAACTATACATATTTACTACTATGCTATACCTATGTACTATGGCGTGCTATGACTATATACAATATACAATATACTTGTTTGTGTGTGCCTCGACGGAGCGGGCGGTAGAGTTTCTGATATCTGCGCGCTGGTTGTGGTGGGCCGGTCTGGGCCTAATTCACGTGAAAATGACCAGGCCAAATTTTTGTCCCAGTCCAGCCCTGGCGTCACCATCACCAGGCCAAGGGTTCACTTCCGTGTTGTTGACATGATGAGTTACTTTCCATCCACGGGTCCCCCCGGCTAGCGCGTATCCAAAACAAAGCTCGTTTGTATTGGAACTGAGCTCAGATTGAGGTGATCATACAAAACATCCATGTTTTTGGAGGTCAATAAAACAAATCATCGCGACCTCGCGGGACCGTTTCCAGCGCTTATCCCTGTAAAACCCGGATTAATTTCTACTTGCAAAAAAGAGATTTCAACCTTACTACTACTTTTTACTACTAGGACTTATCAGAGGAAATTATGTAAAAAGTATCTAAAGTATTTTGCAAATTATGCACATTTATAATAATTATTAAAATAATGATAATCATAAAATAATAATTTACATTTGGGGGATAGATTTCACAATAATAAATAAAACATGTTCTAGACATTCTAATGATCACAAAAAACATTTTCTTTACAGTTATTTTACTTACTTTTATTAAAGGTCAAAGGTCATAGGTTAGAGAGATTTTTAATTTGTGTGAATTTCAGCCTCTGTGGGGGGGGGGGGTATTTATATGCAAATATCATGACCAATGGCATTGCAATGAACAACAATGATGACGTTTAGGTGAAAAAAGATCATAAGAAAAATATATGAATGAATTCATTAATTAATTAAAATATGTTGTATTATTGCAACGCTGGGTGTTACAGGGTTATGATGAAAACGAAAGTATGAGCTCAAAACACGTCTCAATGCGCCGCGTTTTGAGCTTGTAGATCACCTCTCACTAACGATTCCGTTTCTGACAATCTACCCAATTACCAAAGGGTGGTCATGTGAATTTCTCAAACGGCACAAACTGTAGCAATACAGAGATACAACAACCAAAATCGAATGATTTCAAAGACATTGCATGCAACCATGAAAACAAACATAAATGCTTCGTCTGATCAAATCCTGCCTATAATCTAGCTGGGGCTAGAGGGGCGGCTGGATCAAAGTGCTTTACGGACAGAGTTAATCCTTTGCGTGTGCGCGTGCGTGCCTGCGCGCGCGCGCGTGTGCGTGTGTGCGTGTGTGTGTGTGTGTGTGTGCGTGCCTGTGTGTGTGTGTGTGTGTGTGTGTGTGTGTGTGTGCATGCCTGCGTGCGTGCGTGTCACTAAGTGCTTGACAGATGAAGGCACTGAGAAGCAGAGTGACGGGCCGATGACCAGTGGTGGAAAAAGTACTCACGTTTCCATGTAGGCCTGACATCAAAATTTAAAAAAGAAAAGTCTTCTAAATCCTGACAGTTTCCTGAAATACCTCATGTCTTCTATATCAGTGGTTCTCAGTATTTCATGTCGTGTACCCATGCATTTGGCCTCCGACCCCCATCTGGAAATATGTTGTTCCAAATGTCCCGTCCCCCGCCAGAAGCAAAGATTTGACTTAAAACGTTTGCTCTGAAAGAATATAATATTCAAAGATTTGCACCACATTTTCCAAGACTTTTCAAAAATAGCAGACCTACAAGCTCATAGCGCGGCACTCGGTGCTGTGCTATGCCTCTCCCCCTCCCTTCCTGAAGGGGCTCAAATGCTCATTGTGTGTAGATCTCACACTATCACACAATGGCTGCCCCCATGCGAGCGTAGCCTACTCCAGTCAACAGTAGGGCTGCAACTAACGATTATTTTCATAATCGATTCTTTAAACAATTTAAAAGATTAAACGATTAATGTTGTGACTAACAATAAAAATGAATACTCTTTCAAAATTAATATTTTACCCCCTTTTTTATCCAATTTGATTTCATTGCCATTCCCTGTACTTATAATGATACTGCAATCTGTAATGTTGACCGTGTATAGCTGACTGTCTTTCTTTCCATTTCTATCTCTGGGACCCCAATTTATTTTTTATTTCTATTGTAAAATCAATGTAAATTTTGAGAGTCCATTTGGTTCCATTTTAGCACTCTCTGTTACAGACCCTTAGGGAACTTTTTACCCACAAATACAACATGCTCGTTATGAAACTGCAAGAGAAAAGCGGATGTAGCAGTACGATGCTACATGAATGAAAGAATGAATGAATGATTACCCCTTTTAGCCTTTTGAAGAATATGGTGTTACAAATAATTCATGGAGTGAAAGAGTTGAAATTACTGCCTCGTGAGCAGATTCTACACAGCCATGTTAAATCTTTAAACGTAAAATCCACTTTGGCTGCTTTACTGTCATATTGTCGTATCCACATTCTCTCGTGTACTCCCTGTAGAAAAACAACAAAAAAGGTGTTTTGTGTTCGGCTCAGACTTTTTTGTTTATTGTGATAATTTGTCACCATCCGAGTTGGCTTTGTCCGTGGCTTAAAAGGTCTTTAAAAAAAAAAACACTATGGAAAACATGTATGTGAAATTGTCTTCCGGGCCGCTCGTCGGGGGCGGGACTGCAACTGCATTACGCTATGAACCATGAGCGCTATTATTAGCGTTGTCGAGGGGCAGCGGCTTCCGTGAGCCAATGGCATTTCCAGAATACCTTTACTTATATTTTACAATCATCAAACGTAGGCGGTGTAGTTAGTCATCTAGGCTGCTGTAGCCTATAGCGATGAACAAAAAGTCTTCTATCTAATTTAATTGTAATTCTAATTGTTATAAATCTAAGTGTTATTGGCCTGAAGTTAATCCCCCGTGGTTTGACAGCGAAGGTTTTTTTTTTTTGCAGTGTGTGTGTGTGTGCGCGTGTGCGTGTGTGTGTGTGTGTGTGTGTGTTCGTTCTAACATACAAAGGCTGCAGTTGCCGTGCTAAAAGGAAAGTGCTAAAAGGAGAGTGCAGTTTGCACTCTCCTCTCAACTGTGCCGGAAGAACAAGTAATCCCCGGACACATTGATAAATAGTCGTTCACATACCCTAAACTGGGAGCCTTTTTTTTTTACAGTCTTTGATGTCATGGACCTGGTCGCAGTGTGGACACTCTAACCACAAAGTAATAAGATACAGAACCAGTGTGTGTGTGTGCGTGAGTGTGTGCGTGTGTCATAGAGTAGCAGACAGACAGACAGAGAACCAGGTCAGTGGGATAATTCCCAGAATGCCTCAGTCTCTGCTCCCCGATTCCTCACCTCAATTATTCATCCTTTTTAGCCGGAGCAGATGCGCACACACACGCGCGCACACGCACACACACCTGTAATCTAACAAGAGATGATCACATAGTGATATTATGTCATGTGAAAGAAGCCCCCTCCCATATTAGTATGATTATTACTTTAGCAGCGGTCACGTGCCTACATGTGCGCATCGCGGCATGTGCGAAACCCCCCTGGCTGTTGATCGCCACACCTGCGGTGCTCTATACCCGTCACCAGGGGAATCCCTCGTCTTCAGGAGAAGCTCACAGAGAGGAGAGTACAGCGGCGTGCACAGAGGCCCCGACGTGCCGAAGGACCACCGACCATGACTGGTGCCTTAGGACCCCCCCCCCTCCTGTGACAAAGTCTGCGGATCACGCGTCGGTCTCAACAGCCACCTGGGCTATATGCGTCAGACGACTGACGAAACACCACAATAATGAACTATAAATCCTATTTGGAGCAACGTCATAATCGACATCGACGGACTGCCATAAGCAAGCAAGCAAGTGTGTGTGTGTGTGTGTGTGTGTGTGTGTGTGTGTGTGTGTGTGTGTGTGTGTGTGTGTGTGTGTTCGTGCGTGACAGCACTCTCTCAGTATCACATTACACAACTGTCCGCGGCACAACCTCGGTGTTACATAACTCCAGGAGATTAGACACAGACCGCCCTCCCCCCTGCACATGAACACACACACACACACACACACACACACTCAGTCTGTGAGTCTCACCGTTCTTCTCACTGTACATGATGTGTGGTGATTGCCTGTGATGTTAATGATGACGTCAGGATGGGATTTGGTGCAAAGCCTTCAGTTTGACCTTGACAACATCACACCAGTGGTTTCCAACCCTTTTCACGTTGACGTCTATTATGTATGCCCTCATTTGAGCCACGGACAATACAGAATTAATTCCAAATGTTGATGTGACCTCATCAAACTCTGTACACTCAAGACACTTAGATCCCCACTTAGATCTCATATATGTATGGCCAATACAGAATTCATGTTCATAATGTTGATCTTCCAAAAAGTTACTTCGACAAGCTGGAGACCTACCCCACCCCCAAAATGTCCATTAAAAAAACCAAAATGTCCATATATAGGCATTCGCAGACGATGCCCTGTTAGGGGTCGCGACCCCACGGGGGGTCCAGGAATTATTTTGGGGGGGGTCCCCAGATGATTACAAATAAATAAATAAATAATTGCAAAAATTGCTTAACCATTCAGCTACAGCTACAGCCACTCCACTGAGTCAGAAATACCCAAATGTACTGTAGGTTAGGGCTAGGGTTACTGTAGAAGTAAAACTCCGGGTATTGGGGTATCCGAGTATTGGTGTCAAAATGTATATTGTAGTAAAAGTACTCATTGCGCAGAAAGTTTTCAGTTCACACATTTTCAAATGTATCTTTCAGTTTCAACAAGCCCACAATGTGATGAGCAAAAGCACTTCCTGGCATCTCTCTCTCTCTCTCTCTCTCTCTCTCTCTCCAATTAAATTAAATTCATTTCAAAAGAGGCTTCATAGGCGTGAGGAAAAACTGCGTTTACATTGCCAAAGCAAAAATGGAACAAAGCAGTCAAAAGAGAGCCAGGTGCGATGTACCACTATAGCTTACAAAACCCCCCACACACACACACACACACACAGACACACACACACCACTGTGTGTGTGTATCAGCGTCCACTAAACACAGTGTTGAAGTAGTATTTTCCATTAGAAACATGAGCTGAACATTGTTTGATGCGCCTCATAGATTTTTCCATTACAGTAACTCCACACAGCGTCGGTCGGTGGCCAAAGAGCATTGATCACGCCTCCAGGTCTTTAGTTTACTAGGGAATAAGACCTGGTACTTAAGACACGCAAAATACAGCCCTATGTGTCCACTCTGTGTCCACTCTGTCCACTCTGAAGCCTAAACTATTCCTCGATGTACGGTCCTGCAGTGTCATAACTGCAGCGACTGATTTACAACCGTGTGATGCTTTGTGAGCTTGTAGATCAGTTGTGGGACTCGCAGGACTCCCACCGGCATGCAAGGAGCGCAGTGGTGGAAAAGGTAACACTGTTTTACTTAAGTAAAAGTACCAATACTGCAATTTGGAAGTACTTTGTTACAAGTAAAAGTACGGAATTGAAAATGTACTTGGGTAAAAGTACAAAAGTATTGGCATCAAAATGTGCTTAAAGTACTACAAGTAAAAGTACTCATTGTGCGGAATGTGCCTCTGTCCACTCTGTGTCCACTCTGTGTCCTCTGTCCATCGACCTGAGGACGATTCTACAAATGTCTTCTAAATCAGTTTTCTGAAAAAAAACATGTTTCTATGTCAGTGGTGCTCATAATATTTCATGTCAAGGACCCCAGAATTATATGAAATTGGCCGCCGACCCCCATCTGAAAATATGTTATTCCAGGAACTCCCCCAGAAGCAAAGATTTGAGTTAAAAACGTTCACTCTGAAAGAATATATATATATTCAAAGATTTGCCCCACATTTTCACGATTTTTCAAAAATAGCTAAATTATAACATAATGTTTAAAACACCAAAAGGGGTTCCGGCCCAAAATGGGTTAAGAAAAACTAACTCTGTTCTCCCCTCCGATTGGCCTGCAACGATTCGCAAGGTACAGTACTCTTCCCAAGGCATTTGTGCACTTTCCCCTCATCTGAAACCCAACTATTCTAATTGAAGAACATTCCTGTATACAGATAGCCAACCACACTCTGCATTCTGCAGCATGGCATATCTTTCTATTTCTGCTGTTGTCACCAACGTGTGGAACGCAGTCGCACTTCCACTGTGAGTCATCAATAGTGACTCCCCGTCCGCCTTCAGAACCACCGTAAACGAGCACCAATGTTGTTTTTGTCGACTAAAACTAAGGGGAAAAATGTTCGTCGACGACCTTTTTCCACTGACGAAAACTAAGCCATGACGACTAAAACTAAGACTAAATATTCTGACAATTTCGTCAACAAATAAAAACTAGACAAAAATGTTAGGAAGGGACTAGTGGACAAGAGATCCAGTATAAGTCATTTTACACTTGGTTGCATGCTGAAAATAGCAGAGCATCGGCTATTTTCAGCAAGTGTAAAAACAGCCATTACGACGGCATCAAGGCCCGCGGAAATACATTTTAGTCGACTAAATCAACTGTAGATTTAGTCGACTAAAATCCCATGATATTTAGTCGATATTTATGTCTTTGTATGTATTGATGAATTGAATACTGCAGGACCACAATGGAAACAAGTCCTCCTCAAGGCTGTCAATCAGATAGGATCTTTCTGTGTGGATGCATGGGCTGTCAATCAGATAGGACTTTTCTGTGTGGATGTATGGGCTGTCAATCAGATAGGACTTTTCTGTGTGGATGTATGGGCTGTCAATCAGATAGGACTTTTCAGTGTGGATGCATGGGCTGTCAATCAGATAGGATCTTTCTGTGTGGATGTATGGGCTGTCAATCAGATAGGACTTTTCTGTGTGGATGTATGGGCTGTCAATCAGATAGGACTTTTCTGTGTGGATGTATGGGCTGTCAATCAGATAGGACTTTTCAGTGTGGATGTATGGGCTGTCAATCAGATAGGACTTTTCAGTGTGGATGTATGGGCTGTCAATCAGATAGGACTTTTCTGTGTGGATGTATGGGCTGTCAATCAGATAGGACTTTTCTGTGTGGATGTATGGGCTGTCAATCAGATAGGACTTTTCAGTGTGGATGTATGGGCTGTCAATCAGATAGGACTTTTCAGTGTGGATGTATGGGCTGCAATCAGATAGGACTTTTCTGTGTGGATGTATGGGCTGTCAATCAGATAGGACTTTTCTGTGTGGATGTATGGGCTGTCAATCAGATAGGACTTTTCAGTGTGGATGTATGGGCTGTCAATCAGATAGGACTTTTCTGTGTGGATGTATGGGCTGACAATCAGATAGGACTTTTCTGTGTGGATGTATGGGGCTGTCAATCAGATAGGACTTTTCTGTGTGGATGTATGGGGCTGTCAATCAGATAGGACTTTTCTGTGTGGATGTATGGGCTGACAATCAGATAGGACTTTTCTGTGTGGATGTATGGGCTGTCAATCAGATAGGACTTTTCTGTGTGGATGTATGGGCTGTCAATCAGATAGGACTTTTCTGTGTGGATGTATGGGCTGTCAATCAGATAGGACTTTTCTGTGTGGATGTATGGGCTGTCAATCAGATAGGACTTTTCTGTGTGGATGTATGGGCTGTCAATCAGATAGGACTTTTCTGTGTGGATGTATGGGCTGTCAATCAGATAGGACTTTTCTGTGTGGATGTATGGGCTGTCAATCAGATAGGACTTTTCTGTGTGGATGTATGGGCTGTCAATCAGATAGGACTTTTCTGTGTGGATGTATGGGCTGTCAAGGCCAGAAAGTGCTATATTTATTTTCCACTCAGTTCCTGCATAACTTCCAGGTATGATTGCATCAACACTTGCATATACCCACTATACTCAAAATTGCTATTGTCCCTGTAGCGATACCGTCTGCCTACCCAGTAGTGTTATTTTGTCGACTAAAACTATGATGAAAGTTTTTAATGATGACTACCTTTTTTTACCTGGCAAAAATTTAATACAAACTCAGCTATGATGGCTAAAACTAAGACTATTGACAATTTCGTCAAATAAAAACTAGGCTAAAATGTTGGGAGTTTGTGGGACGTCTGAAGAAGAGAACCAGTAGAACTAAACATTTTGCGCTTGGTTGCATGCCGAAAGTAGCAGATCTACAAGCTCTAAGCTTAAAAGCAGTGTAAAATCAGGCATAACAATGCCATCAAGGCACCGCCAAAACACATTTTAGTCGACTAAATCAACTGTAGATTTAGTCAACTAAAATCTTATGATATTTAGTCGACTAAAACTAGACTAACACCAAAACATTCCGGGTGATTAAAATGTGATTAAATGAAAACTATTCAAGAGACTATGACTAAAACCAAAATCAAAATGTGCTGCCAAAAACAACACTGTTGCATTGGTGTGGTTTACCTTACAAAGAACGTTTTGTCCCGACCCGACCCTTTGGCGTGGTTTGGGCTTTACAGTAAAATGTGTCTCCTATCCTGGAGGCTGGAGGTACAGAGAGTTATTTGTCTTCATTTAATCCGGTTGTTTCTTGGCTGCCACTCATACGGAGCTAAGCTTTTCCACTAAGCCTGGATGCGTATAGCCTAGATAGATTACTATCACCTTAAGACCATATCAGGGATTAGAGGATTTGGAAGAGACAGAGTCTTAACGTGGCGGGTCTCGATATCCCTGAAAATCAATCAGACAGCTAGAGCTGCCTCGGATTTTAGCTGCAGTAGAAAATAGGTCCTAAAATAGGCACCGTTTTATACTTTGGCTGTTCAAAAATAGCAGATCAAGCTCTGGTATCAGATTGGTATACTCCTTATCAACCGATACGGTGGGTATCAGGAAGGAAAACATGCGTCGCTCTACTGCTGGACAATTATCGCTCAAATGTGAACCTCGATTTTCCTCCACGAGAATCACAATCACAATTCTGACACGATTCTAATTTCTTCTCCATGAAATTAGGTATTGTCTTTAGTCTGTAATTGCTGAGCATTGAGCAATATCTCTCTTGTAGCAAAAACACAATAGTAATTAAAATGAATTGGACAGCCAGCTAGTGCTGCACGATTCTTGCTCAAATTCAGGAATGAGATCGGTGTCTGAATCTAGATTGCGTTCTTTTTTTCTCCGATTAATCGTGAGCGCTACATCATTCTACTACGAATTGTATTTTTATCACAGCAAGGCTGGTTGTTTCATTACAACAACATCCCTGTGCCAGGTCCCCATGAAGGGCCGGCTGGTTATTTCAGAGACCTGGGTCTGTGGGGAAAGAAAAGTAGACCCATTAGACTCAGTCTAGACTCTGACATGGCCTAGATTTTAGGGTCTGCCGACTTGTAGATCAAGTGCCTTGCACAGGCCTGTCACAAGTATTGCATAATCACCAAATCGCAATAATCCAAGATAATCACAATTGTTTTGGCGTGATTAAAAAAAAACATTTAAAAAAGAAGTGGAAATAGCGGATCTATCTAAAACTTGTGTGGTCCCTGAGGGGGTTCCAGTTGGTCCCTATAGCTATATGATGGAGTTGGTAACCAAATGAGCCCTTATAGATCTTTAACTCTTGAGAGCGTAAAATGAAACCAAATCATTTGGTTTCATTGTACGCTCTCAAGAGTTACATTATTGTTAAACATCAGCATTACTTACAAGGCTACACAATTCAAAATAATTGTCATTTTGATCAACGTTTGCCTAATGGTACCAACAGCACGTTTTGAGTCTGCAAGGCTAAAGCTCATCAAATGGTGGTCTGTGGCCTCAAATGCCAAATAAATGATGGTCCTTGATATGAAACGGGTTGACATGAGACAAACTTAAACTTTATAAAAGTCAGATATTGTAAACCTAAAGCAAGGAGTGAAGAGGCTAAAATAGAAACAGTAGTCGTGCAGCAGCGGTGTTGTTGAAAGCTGCCCAGGGACCACAGAGGAACACAAGCTAATTCTGGAACACATTATTGATGTGGAAAGAAACACAAATGTTGATTCATCTACTACACTGTCCCTGAAGAGAGGAGGGAGGAAAGGAAGGAAGGAAGGATGGAGGGAGGGAGGGAGAAAGGAAGGAAGGAAGGAAGGAAGGAAGGAAGGTAGGTAGGTAGGTAGGTAGGTAGGTAGGTAGGTAGGTAGGTAGGTAGGTAGGTGGGTGGGTGGGTGGGTGGGAGGGAGGGAGGGAGGTAGGTAGGTAGGTAGGTAGGTAGGTAGGTAGGTAGGTAGGTAGGTAGGTAGGTAGGTAGGTAGGTAGGTAGGTAGGTAGGAAGGAAGGAGGGAGGGAGGGAGGGAGGGAGGTAGGTAGGTAGGTAGGTAGAAAGGAAGGAAGGATATGAAAGAAAGAAAGAAAGAAAGAAAGGAAGAAAGAAAGAACTGTCTTAGGCCTTTACATCACCTCAACGTCAATAGCAGACCTCACCCTACATCACATTACTGACTCAGGAATGTGACAAAAACAAACCTCTGTGAATTAAAGGCGAAATCTATATCCAACGACAACAATATCAAAGTTTTGAAGAGGAGGTTATACAGTAGTTCACCCAAAACAATAACAAGTTATTTTCTATCACTATGGCCTGACTCACACCTTTCGATCTAGCATACAACATTGATGCATTCTAGATGTATGAGACTTGTTTACTGATTCAAGCCCCCAATGCATTTCCAATGGAAGTCACATGGTTTGACACAACATCTTTGTTGTACGGCTTTCAGCTGTGTTTCGACTTAGGCCTGACTCACACCTTCACAACAGATTGATGTATAGCTGATGCATGAGACTTATTGACTGATGCAAGCTCACAATTAATTTTAAAAAGGTTGAGAAACACTAAAGGCCCGAAATAATTCCCAGATTAGTATTTATTATTAACTTATTGCAGACATTGTTGTTGTAATCAATCACATTTCTAATAGACCTACTTACTGACTGAATTACATCTGAATAGCAAACCCCCTGAATAACACCCCCCCCCCCCCAACACTCTTGTGTTATATTCTTGTGAAATATTCAGTAAAGTATTCTGTTGATAAGATATGCATTGCAGACAATATAATACCAAATTTAATACAAATTTTCGGACCATTTCTGATTTACCTATACTTTGAACTGGCCTTGTTGCTTGTTTCACTCTCACATCCACGATATGTGGCAACCCTGGTTTGTTTTGGTTTGCGCACGGATGTTATTTTTGTTGCTTTAGCACAGTAGCTAGCAAAGGCTGCAGTTGCTGAAAGTGAAGAAAACACTAGCAAAAAAGTGAAGACTTCTCGCCAAAAGGGGAAGACATCTCGCCCCGGGCCGAATGGTCTTCCCCTTTTGGCGAGTGGTCTTCACTTTTTGGCGAGTCGCCAAGACCACTCGCCAGGACCACTCGCCAAGGGCGAGTGGTCTTGCTACCGGGCAGTGGAGCCACCCTTCAGTGATTAAAAAGGGAACATTCCCTGACGGTGACGGAGAAAAGAATCTGCTATTTTTCAATAGCTAAAGTATAACATAATGCTTAGTTAAAACACCAAAACGGGTTCCCGTCCAGAATGGGTTAACTCTTGAGAGTGCAACTTCATTTACAAGAATTAGAGAAGGTAGAAGAATTTATATTTTGATCGACGTTTGCCCGTTATCTATCCAAATGGTGTACCAACATCTACATAGGCCTACAGCATGGAATTGTGGACAAAGTCCTATCCAACGAAAACAGAATATTCTTGTGTCTGAGAGGCTAACATGTCATCAAATGGTGGGTCGGTCG